>NC_069131.1:40053315-40392538 GCF_026914265.1 Mya arenaria
CGATATGTAACGAAATTCTATTACAAAACATAATAATAAAAAAAATAAAGTTGGTAGGAAAAATATCTTAAAATAAAAACTTACTTCAAACAAGTAGGTGATGGATTAGTCAATTAGCATTATTGTTTTAAAAATACAGAACACCAATTTAAATGGCATGTTCTAACATACAAAAATCGATAAAACATGTATATCAAACTATAAATAAAACAATAGAAACTACAGACACAAGCCCATTTAAACAACACATGACCGGTCAAACACAAACCATACTTATACTGGTGATAAATTTGACAGTATTTATTCAATAAAATATTATTAAACAATACATTAAAACGTCATACATACCATAACGAGTTATCCAAGATCGCACAAATGTTAATGCTTTATTAGGATTTTAACCTTCCATTAAATCCTTAAATAGATCAAGATTTCCAGTGTGAACTGTTAACATTTGAATCGCATGCACGCAGAACGATAAAACTGTGTATTGATTTTAAGGAAACAACTAAGCTTTGCCCCTGACTGTCACTTAAATTATCCATTCAACTCCTCAAATCGCCATTGACGTTTATTTCAGTTAATGTTACCCTTAAACTTCTATTCTCAAAGTATGTCTATACGTTTTGCCTTGTGTGAACTACTCGTCTTTAGCCCATGATGTCAATTTTCAATTCGTTTGCAGGGGAAGCCTGCTAACATCTGAGAGATGTAGAAAGCATCGATGGTTTTGTTATTTTCACTAGTCACATGAATTGAGATACAGCCTCAACCGCAAAGTGTTCTGGAATGGTTTTATGAACCATCTCGAAATTTTAAAACATTTACTTTTAGCTAGTTGGATAATTGGTCATATTTCTAAGATGAATTTAAAGTATATAAACAACTTTGGTATACCAGAAAATATGAAATTAAGAAATATGAGAAAATGATGTACATATTAGTTCAGTATGAACACATTTGAAAAAAGTAGAGGGGATTGAATATATTTGCTCAGTACATCAAAACAACTTTTGTTGCTATTTTTATAATGAATAAATTATCAGAACACTACTACCGTAAAGGAAATATATTGTGATTACATGATTAGTTGGCGGAGCATACTTTGTTATTTATTTTCATTTAAATGTGTTTTCAATAAAGGAATAAAAAAGAAATGTAACAGTTTTCTAAGAGGGTTAATTATGTTGGTTCATGAGAAAAACATGCTTTAGACAGATATGCAATAGGATAAAACAGATTAGTTAATTTGCTCATTTATTATTGTAGCACACATATTCTGTTTTGAACAAATATGGGATAAGGACGTATTTGCCAAACACAGCCTCCTGAGAATCAAGGTCCGTGTAAAAGAGAATTTGGGGAGTGTTTGCAGTATTAATTGCATTTATTTATTTACTGGATTGTTAGAACATGATTTATTCACAGCTTGAAATACTTTGCAATATCATACATTCTTTATTACGTTTTGTTATCGTTATTTCTGATGTGACAATAGAGTCCAAAATTAAGCACCGGGCGCACAACGTTATAATTTTGGACACATCAAAAGTTTTATTTCTGGCAAGACCAACACCGTGGCACGGGTGTGTATATAACATATAAATGACTAGAAATATAGTTATTTTCAAGGATGAGATATCTCTCTGAACAGTGTCACAATAGAAACCCATGTCACATATTTTTTTCTAGCATAGCATATTTCAATAACTAAACTTGACAGTAAGCGTTAATATTACAAGGACATTCACGCGTAGTTAAAGATATTTCATCGCAAACCGGTAATTCAGATATCAAGTATAATAACGGTGCGATAAAGTGCCAGCTATGTTCAACTAAAAGGACTAATTTTGTCAGCAACCAGCATATACAAAAAATTAGGAACTAGCATTTAAGTAGTTATCAAATGTTTGACATTATTGTTGTCATTATAAGTTCAGCAGATAGCTTTTTTTTATCCCGATTGAATGTAAAGCAAAATTGTTTGAAATCATTACTCCAACTGTTGACGTCAAGTATCCAATACATTATTGATATACGAATTTATTTGATGTAATAAATACAATAATATGTATTCAATTGTGACCCGGCAAGTACGAACGTAAGTTGAATACTGAACAATGCAATTTATCCTGTATACTTGAAAGACTCGTTTATTGAGTCGCCTTCGAAGCATAGCCGACACACTTTGATTATATTGTCTGGCATTGTCGTCCGTGCAGTCATCGACGGAAACGGCTTCACACTTTCGATTCAAGTCAATAACTTGTTGTGAATCATTCAAACATGATTTTGATCAATGACATTTTTGTTCATAATAGCTTATGTGACTCCAATGAATTCTTGCAAGTATTAGTGTAGTTAATTTAACCATTATCCATTTAAACGCTTCTTTTCGGCTTGTGGGCTCGTCCCTGTAGGTTTCATTGTTTTATTAAAATACTAACATAAGGAGTTGATATTTGATTTTTAAAATTTTAGGATATTAACTAAAATAACCTTCAATGGACTGAAGATATTGATGACTAATGTCTAAAGTTGTTTAATTAATACTAAGGGCCTTGTTTAACAATATACTTACTGAACGTACTGAAGTCGAATTATAAATACGCAATGTTTCCTGGCAACCTGATTAGTTTGGTATTTTTACAGTCTCATTTGATTACACAATTTGCTGTAGGGAAATATTTGATTTTCTTACATTTTTCGTAAAACTGGTTCATTTGAGTTTGGGGGTTTATGTGTTCAAATGTTTAAATGTACCTAAGCTTTTGTTACACAAGAGTTTAGAAGCTTTCCATTCACATTTGTTTTGAGGAGATCTCGTAAATAAATAAAGTCCACAGCTGAATTCCGATTAACACAATCACGTTTTATTACAGTATCTTAAGTAGTTTAATGACAATCCAGGGAAATATTGCATTTTTGAATGAATTAATGATTACTGTTGTATAGGGAAATGGGGGGGGGGTGACAAAAACTAAACAGCTTTCATTAACAAACAAGAATAGCGCTGGAAGCGATGGATGTTCTACATACGCCCGTCGTCTACGAAACGGCAGAATTTCTAATACAACGTACTGGTGGAAGGTAAATTGTTGCAGCATTATTTTACACTGTTGGAAGGATTCATAACATGGACAGATATGGACAGGTTTGAGAAATAAATTTAAAGGTAATTTACTAGAAATGAAAAAAGAAGCAATTGAAATCAACAACTATTGAAAATATTGCGCGGACAAACTCCTGCCAAAAATGTCAGAAAAAATATGGTTCTGGATAGATTTGAACCGCTACCTTGAAACCCTCAAAATATTTGTAGTCCTGTGCTTAACAACATAAGCTAAAGCATTTAAATTAAAGATTTCCAGTGGAGATTTTCATTGGGAGTGTGCTACCTTAAAATGCATGATAGAATTATGGTGCTTGTGCACTGCACAATCTCTCATTGCAATCTATCTTAATTCAAAGTTTTATTTCAATCCCATCAGGAGTTTTGAAGTTATGGCCCGGACAAGCACCAATTATGAACAAATGGTTAAGGGGAGATAATTTAATAAATATGCATTATAGGATTATGGTTCTTGTAAAATGCACTTCCTCTCAATGCCATCTATCTATATACAAAGTTTTATTTTAATTGCATCAATAGTTTTGAAGTTATTCTCCGGACAAGAGTGTGACGGAAGATAGGACGGACAAAACGGTAACTATGTGCTCTGCCTTTGGAGAGCATAAAAAAGTTTATTGCAACAGCAAAATATTACGGATGATAGTCCATATTGAATTTCCATGGGGAAATGTACGCCCATTATACAGTTAATAGCTTGTCGAGTACAGACATTAGTTATGCAAACAGGTTTTCTTATTTCAATGAAAAGGAATGTGTATACTGACAAAATAGATAGAAAACAATACTCTTTACAATCTATATGTTTTGAAAATGACCATTTTGTTAATACTTGCACTTTGCTTGTTGTTCCACCAAACTGACACATATGAATGGAAGTTCGTTATACATTGACCAAATAGAATTACTGCACTGTACAGTGTTTATCCTGTTATTGCGTCCATTTAACGGTTCGACATTGCTGTACAATCTGCTTTAATCTAGTTCGGATTAAAGTACACCAGGTAGTCACTAATATCTTATTGTCAAGGAACTATATCTCCAGAGCAAGAAATCAATAGCTTCACATAGATAACGAAGGTATAGTTGATTATATCCGGATGTACCAAACAAACCTATTTATAAAAGTAGAAAGTTCAATGCAAAATATATTTTATGGTTTATGTGTCAAAAGAGCTCAAAAATACTTCTGAGTTATATTGTTTTTATCATAATGAATATGTCAACAGGCCGAGTTGGTATATATCATGCGATTGCCTTAAACGACAATTGTTTTTTATGTTACATCATTTCACTTGAATACTTTCATTAAAAATCACTAGAACATATTATCAATAAAAATCACAAGCCTTTTCCGTTAACACATAATCAATTTACGAGATTTTTAATATCTTTAGACAAAATAAAAAACCGTACCTTATTTTTCTTTTTAACACAAATACAATCCATTATAGAGTTAAGTGTTAGACAAATCTTAGATTGTGGTCCTTTTCAAGTGCATGCACGTATGATTGTGCTGAACTAATCGGATGGGTTCCAGACAGTAAACAAAATAAGTTAATATATTACGAATAGTTCCAATACAATGCTGTCCTAAAAATACTCATGCATTAATTAATTATTATTTAATATGAATGGAAGAATGTCTAATGTATCTGAATCGGCTGAATGATTTGAAATATCAACGTTTCCTTTGGGAATTGCACTTGAACCGATGACCTTTCTTATGCAACCATATCGAATATGCAACATAACATTTACAATGTCTCGTAACATTTAAATATGAACATGCTAACCTGTTTAATTATTTAAGTTGATCTGGTGTCAAGGCTTTTTAAAACCACCACACTCTTATTGGTAACGTTTAATGTACATGGGGTTGCATTAAAAGTTTAAGGCATTCTTAGGGATGGTCAATCTTTCCATTTGTAATATACATGCTGATTACGTTTTGGAGGCCTTAACCTCACATTTTTAACATTTCTAACCCATTTTATGAAATACATTATATTAACCGGCCACCAAGTCTAAGGTGATTGGACAATAATTTAATAAAAAATAAACTCGTTTTTCAATTTATTTCAATAAACATCGAAAGGCATGATAAGGGGCACGCCACGTACCCAACTTTGTTTCGCTTTAGAAGCCTAGGACTGAATGATCGATACAGCACCTCAAGAGACAACAAATTCAGGTTTCCGTTGTACATGCAATTCTCTATTTAAAGGTAGCCAATTTTCAAGTATATGCAATGCAAGGTGGCGCTGTATTATTTTGGTGAAATATGGAAACGAATGTGCAAAAATATAACAACACATATTACAAACACTGGCCTTGAAATATTTCAAAATAGGACGTTTCACGTCCCATATCAGTTGTAATAAGCAAACAAACAAAAAACACAAAATGCAAACTTTAATAGCTTTATATTTATGATGTTTTCTTTCATTTGCTGTACATATTAATAATCATTAAACCATTATATTCGAAATGATACCAAAGTTGTTAACCCATAGATAATAAAACAGACCAGGTTATCTGTGCGTCCGCTAGCTAAAGCAAAAGGGTAATGCTGGTATAATACCACACACACAATGTTCCTCACAAAAAGAACTTCCAAAGAGCTAATGTTCAATAGATTAATGCTGATTTTTTGAGTATATTCATTCCACTTCTTAAAGAGATGAGTCAATTTGCTGTAAAGCAAGAATACGACAGCTGCAGATTGGTGAAATCGATAATATATATAATGGTATTAACTAGGCCGACTGTTCAGAACTTTAACAAGTTAAACACTTTGTGAACGATTTTATTGTTAACTTTCAAATATTTTCTCAGCAGTATTACTAATAAGATTTGAGACAACTGTTGCAAATCTGTTTGATGTATATATGAAAATATATGAAATAGTTCACATTTGAATGGTAAATTAACAACAATGTTATTAATCACGTCGTTTACTTTAACAGTGTTGTAACTATTCGCTTCATTGTGTTTTTGTTTTAAATAATACAATAATTGTCTGAGCTTATATATATATGTCAGATAATACACTTACGTATTTAATTTTGAAGTAAAATATGCATACATCGTACCTTCGTGTCCCTTCTAACACAAAAACAATCCATTTTAGAGCTAAACCAAACTGTGAACCTATTCCGTTGCATACAAATGCTATAATGTTGCAGTACTAGGGACAGTTGCAGGCAGTAAACAAAATGAAGAATTATATTACGAATGTGTTCAATACAATTACGTTAAAACCAATTGCAGTGCATGAATTAATTGGTCTTTATCATTAAACAGGTCTAAGTTTAATGTATCGGCGAATGATACTAAATACCAATAATTCCTTGCGGAATTGCAGTTGACCTTTCTTATGCAACGTCGTCATATATGTCACTGCTAAATGCCACTTAAGGTGCCTTGTTATTATGACTTATTATTCAAAGGTAATTTAAGTTGCATAATTAGATTGAGCTAGTATCGATATCAATAATACAATAACAGAACCTAAGCGGCCTAAAATTAAATCTTGATCCTGTTTAAAGACGAGCAATGATTCAGGTAAAAAATGAGCTGGACGAGAAAACACCGGCCATATAAGCATTCACCGAAAAAAAACCAGGCGAAACAGGCACTCAATGAAAGAATACCATCCAAATAGGCTGACAGCGAGAGACAGGCAGGTCAAACATGCAAACAGCGGCAAAAATATGGAAAAAAAACACTCAAAAAGAGATACACATGCCAAATATCTACTCAATGACAAAAAAACAGGGTAAACATGAACTCAATGAGTAAAATACAGGCCAAATAGGCACTCAACGAGAGGAACACAGGAAACGCACAGGTTAAACATGCACTCAAAGAGAAAACCCGCCAGATTAAACAGGCACTGAACGACAGAAAAACGGCATTTCAAGACAACAAACACATACGAAATATAAAAGTATTATTGCCAATTATGGTTGGGGTATCGCCAAGTACGTCCAGTAAAAAGAAACACCGGGAGGTTCAAAAATTTGCGAACGTGCTTTCATTTACCTAGTTGATATTAGAGATTCCGCCCTACAACGTAAGAAAAAACTCAGTAATTATTCCCTAAAATGTTACCAGTTTCCGAGCGCGCTTTATTCAACATAGTTGATGTTGCCTATTGCATTTGTCGTTTACTACATTGAGTGTTTCTAGTATTAGAAATACATAAGAAATGTAGCATATTATTGAACGTGATCAAACTTGCCTCTGTTTTGTAATTTATTGTTGTCTATAGTGATATACTATCAAATTCAGACATGTTATTTGCTTGCATGTCAATTGTTTTATTTGCAATCAAATAAAAAGCCTTGTCAAGCAATTAGTTACTAAAAAGGTGTAATTTTAACGGAATTAGCATCTTTTAACCAGAAATTGGTATGTCGTATGTGCTTCTTTGTACACTATCGGATGAGGCATTTTTTTCATTTTTGAACCGGTTCCATAAACGCAATCCATATAACTATTGACAGAAGTCAGAAGCCGTTGTTAACGAAATTGGATTCCAACCTGTTAAACTCATCATAGCACCGACACTTAAACAAAAGGATAATTATATTACTATTAGGTTTCTCGCTTTACATTGTTACTGCAGGATTATCATGTCTGCGATACATTGTACGAGACAGTTAACAAATAAAACTTATGCTCAGACGTGCTGTTTCTTTGCATGTACATTGTATCTGCAATGATGCGCAATTAAATGGAAATCCTAATAGTGAGATGCCAAAATATCCATGGAGCAAAAACAACTGCAATCATCGAAAAACAGCCTCTACGTATCGATAGTGCATCATGTTCCTATTCAAAGTGAACAATTCTATATTTACTTTAAGCATCGATTTCGTTTGTTTTTTTTAAATAATTGATATGCATTACTGTGAACAAAGACATTTGTTTCACTCCAAGTGTTTGTTCATTGTAAGAGCCCGTAAGGCCTTGCCGGTGCTCGCATGAGTAATGTAGGGTGTCAAACGGTCAACGAACGATGTCCGTATGATTCTTAGAACACTGGGTATGTTGTACGTCCGCACGGAACCTGCAGGGCGTAACCTTTGTCGTAGGGCCAACTGTGAGGATTCAGTGTTATAAAAAACCGAGTTCCGCATGAATTGACCGTCGTGCGGAAAATTTACGACTGCATCATCCAAAAGATCCCATAGGCGAAAGATTTAAAGCTACGATTATAGGTAGACCGTGCGAATTAAAAATGTTGGTAGGTATCGTACGACTTCTAAAATATTTTGCTTGAAAAAGTTCTTACATGCCTCCATTGATTGTGAATCCCCCTTTTAGAAACACAATGTCCGTGTTTTTATGATGATTTTTTTCACACAGTTTCCGTGGTAAGGTTTAGCCAAAAAGTAGCATTAATTTCACGACTGAGTCATTGTTATACTGAATTCTTTAAAAGCTATCTCATTTCTTATGTCGAACTTATACTGCTCGTCAATACATTTTGAAATTGTACTGGTATATCAAACCGTTTTAATTATAAATTACAATGTCACAAACGAACGCCTAAACATATTTCATATATAACCATAATTATTAATTTTACTTAAATTCAAAATCTATAAATCTGCAAAATATTACCTGTTTCCGTAAAGCTTGGCAAAGACAATCCATGTGATCCAATTTATTTCCGAATAAGCCTGGTTTCGTAGATGTATGTTTACAACATTTAACAAAAATACTCTCGTCCGAATAGAAATTTTTTAAATTGATACCTAGAAGAAACACCCTGAATATATATAGAAATATAGAGATAACTGTTCTGAGTTATGTTTCTATAATGAGCTGAAAATTTTCGCATAGTGAAGCATTGCAAACAACTGCGTTCTATTCATACGGCAACTCTGACACAATACTAGTAGTACAAACTAGAAGCAGTTAACGCTCAGAAATATTATTCAGATGGTTCCATGCTTTATCTTGTTGCAAGCTTTATTTGCAATTAAATGGAAATATTATCTGTCAACCAATTAGTTACTAAACGCCACAACAATCTATAGAGGAACAGCAATGATAAGTGGGCTTCGAGCGATTGTTGTGTAACGTTGTGTGACATTCAGCAGATATATTGACATTTACAATTTGTCCCCTAATTGACATGCATAACATTTTGGAAATGTTTACCAGCATTTATCGACTCGTCAAAGCTCCGTTGTGTTTTGAAATTGAAACTACACAGGTTTGAACTAACAGGGTGGTTCGCATGCCTTTTTATCGAATTTGTTTTTGCATTTTATGAGTAAAGCTCGAAAACTACGCGACATTAAATTCAATGAACTCAAACTTTTCTCCCTTTCTTTCTGTATATATGTATATATAATCAACGCTAGGAAGACTGCTGTTTTTATGTATTTCATTGATGTTTAAGCTGATTTATTTGGCCTTTTTGCATTTAAAATATAGTGTTACCACTGTTCTAATCATGAGTATACAATTTGAATGCATAGACCTAATGCCAGCTCTGCAAAAGTATGATTGATTTCACCGTACTTTTGTGGAGACAGAAGTACTGGGCTAATATACAATACTCAGCAAGAAAAAATCACTTGATTACAATGTCTGATTAAGAGCATTGAAAACAAATTTCAGGACAGGACCGTACATCATAGCTTTTGTTTTGCTCTTTGAATACTCCTTTAAAGAATAATGTAAATATATAGTATTGAAATTTTGAAAATACCCTTTCTATTCAGATTTCGTAACAAAACCTGTTTTCATCAAGTGAAAGTTATTTATACAACGTGTATATAAAGTCAACTGGACAGTTTAAACACATAAAGGCAGCAAACACACCTTTTCTTTACTAAAACAGGGTAAACATATATATAGATAGCCTTAAATTGTTTATATGCAATGCTATTGCGTACTTTTAACTGCCTCATGAGTGGCAAATACATCCACACGCCGCCTGAACGCACGAATGGTTAACTATTTCTTTTTGGGAATATCACAGAAATATCTGTATTTTCACATGTTGAACCCATTTGCCAAACCTCTAAACCAAACACTATTTAAATTAGTGCATAAAGAATTAAAATGTGTTGCCGAAGTCGAACTCGACCTTTTTTACTGTGTCTACAGTTAATGTGCAAGATAAACTCGATATTTCGTCGCAGAAAATAAAAATCACACAACGACCTATCACGTGCTAATTTGAAAGGGGTTCAAAATTGATGGTTTGTATAAAAGTCCAACTTGACATCTACCTTATTGTGTTAAACTTGTGTACACACGTATTTGAATCCGTTGCCCTTGATGAGTTTGCTATTAGCAGTACAAAACAAACAAACCGACCAACAAACCATCTAGCTAACTCCTATATACTGTATGTAGTATGGGTATACATACATTAATTTATTTTCCATCTCTGACTGATACTGCCACCTACGAATAAAGCAACACACTGATCTCATTTAACTTTCTGGTTAAAGCATAACTTAGAAAAATAGTTGCGATAAGTTTTATTGGTTGTGGATTTCTAACACAAGTTATTTGACGATGGTATTAGAAACAACCAGCAAATACACATATAGCAGGCACAAAGACATTTGCGATATTCAACATAGTTTCAGCATCCTTTCAGCACTTATTTTGTGAAACCAGCGACACGAAGATAGAAAAAAATAAACAAGTGCACGACTCTGAAAGTACATTCAAACTGAATACTGTTATTCATTATTGATAAGAATGTTTAAATCTTTATAAACTGCATACTCCAAAGAAGGTCGGTCGCGCAATTTATTTTCCAAAAATGTAGACATGCACATAAATCTATGTCAATATATTTACCTTGTTAACAATGAAAAAGCCTGGCTCTTCTTGTTAATAAATGGTTAATTTGAGTGTGTTTTCATAAATATTTAAAAAAATCATTTTCACCTAAAAGTATAGACACGTTTTGGGAACATCTTATTTTATTGTACACATTTAATCTAAAAGACATACTTATAATTAAGAATATTGTTCTAACTTTAATGTACCCAGCCAGCGTTATTTCATAGAAAAACAGCGCTCATGTTAATAACACAAGGTTGATAGTGTGGCAATTTTATATCTATAAAATGTTTAGTAAAACACTGAAAAGTGAAGTTTTCTTTTAATTAGTATTTCTGTTGGGAGAAATTATTATGCACAGACGGTGTTATCTAAATTATCAGTATAAGCTTCTGAGTAGTAGCTGTAATGTCTACTTCCTGCCACTCTTATCCTTCCCAGGTCTCTAGAGAGAATATTAATCATGCATTTGTGTATTCAGTGGCCTCAGTCAATGTTATGCAGTATTATATGATAGTGGCCGGCTTTCTTCGGCCATTTTCCGGCTTTCTTCGGCCATAGTGTCCGGCTTTCTTCGGCCATAGTGTCCGGCTTTCTTCGGCAAGAGTGTCCGCTTTTCTCGGGGCCACTATTATGTAATACTGTCCGCATTTCTTCGGCCACTGTGTTTTAAACAAGATATATAAACCGAGCCTTTCGGAGGAAAGGGGGAGTTGGGATTGAGTTGAGATGATGGGAGTGGGGAGTTGAGATGAGAGGGAGACTAAGTAGAAATTAGAGAATGACTTTTGGACTTAATTAAATAGGTGTATTTTTAAACTGTAAATATTAAATAAGACTTTGTGTATGTGTGTAGAAATAAAATGTTAGACACTTAACGGTTTTAATTGTTTTTCCAATGATATATTGGATGGTGGCAGCGAAAAGAAAAGGAAACAATTCCTAAATGAGTAAAAGTCCACAACACTGACTGTGGTGGAAATACCGAATAATTAAAAGCACCGATTAAAGTAAAAATCGGCGACACTGGTGTCCAGCTGTGGGATTGGACTTCAACACAATTCTGAAGACACTTATTGAAAGTGTTGCAAATTGAACAACAAGATGTCAAAGACAAACTTGTGCTTTTTACTCTTTGTTCTAATGCACAATTGTGGAATTAATGTGATAAATAAAAAGCAGTGCACTGACAACATCGTGAAAAACACTAGTTGTGCCAATCAAAGACTTATTCCAATAGAACAATTGAAGAACTATATTAAACATTTTAACATCGGACTGTTAGCAGGAATGTTGCTGAACGAATATGGACTTAAAGAAGTATTCTGCATAAAACAACAGATGCGAGATGCAGAAAATTTGTAATTTTGACAGAATTATGAGGACAGATTTGGCTTCAAGTATGACTTCATCTTGTATTGTGACTAGGAGTGTTAATCAAACTTTGATTTCAATATAAAACATAGGACACCAAGTAGATTAAGGTAGAAGCGTAGTTTTAATATATGTCACTAACAGTTTATGAGAACTGTTATTGTGTCAGTGTGACATACAGAGTTGTCAGAATTTTCAAAGGTTTATTTGATGCTGCAGACCCATTGTTTTCTAATGACATGGAAAGCTCCATCAAGATGCAGGATATAAAAGTTCTTATGCGTTTACTCCATCACATCCTTTTTTGCGATTTCTTCTAGAACTTATGTCACGTGAGGACTGGAAAGCTATATACTGGGTATATAGCGCATGGCTGAATGCAGGGCATACAGCACATGAGGATTCATCAAGGTCGAATGGATCCTTATGATGATTGGCAATGGGTATCCTCGGAAGGGGTGAAAGAAGGAGAAATGAGCAGGCTGGTAAGTCACTTTCTTGGAGTGACCATGACATTGCTGTCAGTAGCCAATTGTTCAAACCTTCGCTCTTGGAAATCAGTTATGGGAGTATGTTGCATGGTAGCAACATAATGCTAGATTAGTGACCTAGACACTGGTTGAAATATTTCTTTGGCAAGAGTATCCAGAGACTGATTCATCAATATGTTTCATGTGTTTCTACTCGGCGGTGTTTTATTTGAAATATCAGGGACATGATTACGCTATAAAGAAGTTAATAATTGTTTCATATATTGTTTAAATATAAAGTGTTTATGTGAGTCAGTCTCTTATAATATGTCAAGTAATATGTCAGAAACGGTACAATGTGCACAGCAAAGAATAAGACCTTATTTTTTTTATTTGTTATATGGACCAATTTACTGCGTTTATTGATTGCTATGTACTTCCCTATCAGAAAGCAGAAACAGTTGCAAAGGAAATTGTTAACAGTTCTTAAGCAGATATGGCATGGTTTATTTTAGATACTCATAGTGATGAAGGGACTTATTATTTATCACATTTATTTAGATAAATCTTGTATTACTATATTGGAGATAAACCAAACAAGAAGTTCAATTCTCTTGTTTTCACTATTCAGCAAATTGTATAGTGGTCAGTTTTAATCAGTGTGTACCAAGATTACCTGTCTTACATTAATGAAAATCAAACAAACTGAATTACACGGTCTTGAATGATCTGACACTCTTCAAAGAACTGTCAATGATGCAGTTCCCATTTAAAATGGATTATTATTCTACATACAAGCCTACATGTGCATTTTGGCAAGAGGTGATGAGAAATTCATTGAATGCATGCTGTGCATTTAGTCATAGTCTGACCCTTAATTGACTTTCAAAGATTATGAGTATTATAGTACCTGAGTAGTATATTGTTTTGCACTTCTTTTTGAAATAGTATCTGTTTGTTACCTTTTTCATTGTGTTCAATTATGATTGATTGCATTATCAACTTAATATTTCCTTGTTTCAGTAGTTTTGTTTATCATTTTGTTTTTGAAATGACATCCTTGCAAGTTTACTTTAGTAACATCTCAACCTAATTCCCGGATGGATATGATTGTCTTACATTCACATAATTTCAAGGGTTATTGTTGAGAAAACGCGACGTTTTCCGAATACATGACTAGTTGATTGTCACCTAGTTTGTTAATACTGGTGGGAAAACACACCTTGTAGAAGGTGTTTGAATGTATCAAACAATGTGTGGTTCAAACTATTTTTATTCCATATAGATAACGGACTTTACCGGAAACTCGAGATAAACAGTAAATATATACAATATGTAACTTTGCGCACAACAACGTTGCAATTACAAAGATTAAACTAATCAGGTAAACTGCATTTAACTAAATCGATTTTACATTGCTTCGAACAATTACATACACACATCCCATTTATATGAATGTGACAAAAGTTGTACAGGTTTACGGGTTAAAATGTTCTAAATCAAATTATCGATTAATAATTAATTTAAACCGTGGATTTGTTTGTCAATTAAACGGCTGCATGATAGTTGTTGCCTTTGTCGTTTTCAACTGTTAAATATCAGCAATAACAATTAAAAAAGAGAAAGAGAGACTGTAATTTGAAAAGGCAGCGTTGTTGTTGGTTATTATTTTAAGAATTATCACTCGTGTCGTTTTATGACAGCAGTACAACATATTTTGTACATAAATTGGCAAATCTCATTGAGAAAAAAAACACTAAAAGGCAGAAGTCTTTTTTGAAAGTAGAACCGTCGAAAAACAGTCAGAGGAAATATGAGTCAAATGTTACATGAACCATACTAGATCTTAAACTCACTCTTCTCCCAACATTTAGTAATAGGCGCACAATTAATCTGTATGCCGCATCTGTTGTCTAGTGGATGCTTTAACATTCATACATGAATTAATTTTCTCTATCATTCGATCTACTGTGTTGATGTTATGGTGGGATCAAATTAGGTACTAGACCCGATTTTAATAAAGCAAACTATTTAATGATGTACAATGAAGCAATGACTAAATTAAGTAGTTATTGTTATTGCTAGAATATTAACAAGTATTTCCTTCTTTTTCTTAAAATTAGTAACCGCAAGACGTTTGATGTAGATTGGGAAGCAGATGATTTATTTTCATATTTTAACAAATGTCCTCTTTTCGATAAGACATAACCTAATTCAACTTCGACCTCTGCAGTATAATAAAAAACAAGCTTTTTCATGTAAACTTGATTTATAGGATTGGTTAGAAAAAAGCTCACCGTGACTGGTGTATGCACTTGGTACTGATATCAGGACGAATTTTAAGCTACGCCAAAAAGGGTATCGTTTAAAACACCGCTTTACCAGGAGTTTGTATGACGTTAGTACACTTTTGTACATAAACCCCCTACCCCCCTACGTCTTTTGAACCGATTACACAAAGCATTTCATATAAGTATCGACAGATTTAAGTCGTCCTCGGAACAGAAATTAGATTCCAATCTGTTAAGCTCAAGAATTGCACCGACACTTCAACATGAAATAATGTGTTATACGAAATTAATTTTACTATTGGGTTTCTCGTTGCATCTTGTTACTGCAATTCATTGCAAAAGACAGTTAACAGATATACGATATAGAAGATATATTCAGACTTGTTGTTTCCATGCACATTCCATCTGCTATGATATGCAATTAAATGGAAATCCTATGTCAAACAAAATGCCGCAATCTATACGGAGGAAAACAACAGCAATCACCGATAAAACAGCCTCTCCATATTGACGAGCAAGATAATAAACTATGCAGTAAGGCAGAACAAATAGCGTAAGCAGACATCTAACACAAGTTGTCATGCAAACAAATTTAAGTAAAATGTAAATCAGGTTTGGAATAAGACTGGTAAACAAATAGGCATTTAATCCAGAGTAGAGATAAAGGGAATTTCTCTGAAGCGTTAAGCCCATTGCATGCAGTTGTTCCTATAAACAAAGTAGACTTTTTTTCTATTAACATCGAACTAAGATGATAAATCAAGATATATTAACATGCGAAAAATGATAGCCATTACTGTGAACAAACACCTTCGTAAGAGTGCCAATGGGCGGATGGACAGATGGGAGGACGAACGACAGACAAACAGACAGGCAGGCAGGCAGGCATGCACGCAAACAGAACGACAGACAAACAGTATACATATTTCATATCAAAAACGAATAACATACATTGACAAAAAAGAACGCTGATATAATACCCCGGGCACATCCACGATACGAGCTCCGGACAATAATTTCAGTTGAAATTCTGCAAAATTGCAAGCCCGTATGGAAATCATTCATTTTTGCGGTATCGTACGGATTTTTTGAAATCATAGAGGACTCGGTGAAAATGTTTCGCCGAGCTCTCGACTCTTTCCGTGCCGATCACGTAGAACTTTTCAGGAGCAGCTCGCAATGGCCCCTGTAGAGATCTTCTAGGAATCACATGATGTCCACGCGGATTTTGAACACTGCGAGGCCCGTACGAACTAGCCAGTGTTCTCACGACTATTGTACGTGGTCGCACGGTCAACGTACGATGTCCGTAAGATACTACGGATACCGGGCGAGTAATATGCGATGTCCGCACGGTGCCTACAGGGCGTTAGGGTCGCTCTACGGGATTTGTGCGATATCCTTTAGGATTCAATGTAATATAAAACCGAGCACCTTGGGAGATCGACACAACTTTTCTGCGATGTCCGTACGGATTATCCTAAGAATACATCCTCCAAAATATCGTACGGGGCTCGTAGGCTCGTGACCAGAAACTACGATTGTACAGAGAAAGTACGGATTTTAAAAAAAATCGTACGATTTTAGTGATCATACGAAAATCGTACGGATTTGTGACCGAGGCATAAGAGCTTAGTTCGTTTATCTTGGCTTCCAGAGTATTTTCCTTGAAAACTAGTTCTTAGGCATATATCCCACCCACCAGCGGTGGTGAATCCCTCTTGTGGCAAAACTACGTTCGTATATTTTTGTTTCTTTTAATAATACTTAATGGATGTGTGGCTGTGTTACAACGGAGCCAAAGAATCCTTGTTGTATCAACTCAATAAAAGCCATCGCATTTGTAATATCAAGGTTATTGTCATGCCGATAACCTGTATTGGAAAACCCAATAAATCATTAGATGGTACTGATGGATAAGATCGTTTTACGTACATACCAAGTTATAATGTCACATACGAACACATACGAACACTTATTAAAATCTATAAAGCTAAAACAATTACCTTTTTCCATATAGCATGGCAAAGACAGTCCATGTAATCCAAACTTATTTCCAATAGGCGAGGTAAATACAAGTCTTTTTTACAACAGAAAAAAAACACTAAAGGTCAATGTCAGATGTTATATGATATCTTGAAGCAAAATCAGAATATTACATGTCAAGAGATAACTGATCCAAGTCCAATTTTCATACTGAGCTGAAAGCTGTCGCATAAAAAAGCAATGCATAGAACTGCTTTCTATTCATACAGCAACTCAGAGACAATACTTGTAGTAAAAACTTGAGACAGTTAACGCTCAGAATTATTATGGAGTTCTCCATGCTTTATCTTGTTGCTAGGTTTTATTTGCAATTAAATGGAAATATTCTCTGTCTACCAATTAGTTACTAAATAACACAATTTCCATCTAGGAACATAACAAACAGCAATGCTAAGTGGGTTTCGAGTGTTTATTGTGTAACGCTGTGTGTCATTCAGCGAAAATTGTGTCATTACATTTCGTACACTCCTAATATTTGACATGCATAACATTTTGGGAAGGTTTCCTTGCATTTGCAAACTCGTCCAGCCTCTGTTGGAATATGATATTGAAACTACACATGTTTAAATAATAAGGGTTGTTTGCATTTCTTTTATACTAAATTCATTCCTGCGTACATGTGGATATCTCAAAAACTACGCGATATCATATCAAATTAACTTGAGTTTTTCTCCTTTTTGTATATATTTACATACGTTACGGCGCAGTGGTGATATAAACCAATGCAATAATTTGCAAATGTAACAAGTGTAAACACGATGCAAATTAAGTAATCGCATAACAGAAAATTGTATGCATACGCGCTGTCAAAAATGTAAACAAACATACTTTTGACACTTGGTTCAAAAGATGTACTGTCGGTGTCAACAATTTCAGCTCCACGATTTTACACATGGTAAAAAGGTTGGGCGTTATCTACCCTCTAATCATAGCGCCAGAACATACCTAGTCCTGAAATTGACGTACAATAATGTTCCTGCGAACCAGATTATGAAACAAAAACGGCACATAAGAACATTTTATCTACACATAAATTAATAATCAACAAAAGGAAATATCCAACGTCCAGTGAAAATACTCCGTAAACTTCCATGCAAAATGCTCAGTCTAGGCAGTTCGACAGCGATGCTCAAGTTCAATTGGATTTTACAACATTTTTGTTGCTTCAGTTTACGGATGTGATATCTAGGTGCAAATCCATCAAAATGACAAAAGCCCATGTTGTTATCCACCAGCTAAAAAGCGAATTTGCATATTTAAAGCGATAGTGACAATGACTAACGGTCTTTTCAAACTTCATCGTTAAATTCTATAGATATTTACTCGCGTGTTTACTGATGACGTCACGCAGTAATGCTACTGCTCCTGTTATCGATTTGATTGATTTAAATCCATTGAAATATTCAGTATTGCTGTTTTTAAGTGAAACTTTTGAAAATCGGTTTATACTTCACACATGATTTATGTTTTTTATTGTAAATAAAATGCTTTCATTTGGGACTATTTTCTTTTTGCGGATGAAGCAGCCTCATAATACCCAATGCAAATGCATCGCACTAGGACACGATAATGTGTTTTGAAGAAACCATAACCCAGATTTCGACCGTAAATAAGTTTTGTCAGAAATTGAATTCGTGTTTATTTTGTATCAAATTTAATATACTCTTTATTCACAAATAGAGCCTCGTTTTTATCGTTTTAAAATGAACTCGTTTAATAAATACGATTCAAAATAAACTAAATGATTTCAGATCCTCTCTCTCTCTCTCTCTCTCTTTCTCTCTCTATATACATATATATATATATATATATATATATATATATATATATATATATATATATATATATATATATATATATATATATATATATATATATATGCAACCAACGATTTATATATCGATATTTGTATATGTATTTCACTGGTGTATGCTGTGACCTTAATACATTTAAAATAAATTTAAACTTTGACCTCCCATTTGTAGACAGTTTCAAACATGAATAGTATTAAATACAAAATTTGAACCTGTAAAGAGATAAGCTTTGCGAGGTTTGTGCGAGTTGTCGTACATTCGAGGACTCACAAATTCCAGGTTTAATATTCATCACTTAAAAATGAAAATCTTATTTAGCACATTAACGTGCTATGAAAAGAGAATTGCTGGTGAAAATAGTTGCAAGTCATGCAACACATATACTTTAATTGTTGACATATATTTGGTCAAAATAAAGTATATATAATTTATTAAGAAAATATATGTATATATAATATAGCCTGTACAAGTTTAGATGTTACCAGTCCCAAGCTCGATATCAGGACAAAATTATATATAGAGGCTGAATTCATTAATTCGCAGGACTGGTGATGTCTTTATCTTGTCGTTGAGTACTGTATAGTTGGCATTTATTTGCTTAAGTCTGTATTGTTTTGATGCTGTCTTATATCTGGCCTGTACGTTGAGATTTGCTCTTTTTAGCAAATGTAATGATAAGTGTAAGGAAAAGGTCACGTAAAACAGGTTTACCGCCCAACTCCAGAAAAGTCCGGATTTCAATAACCGTTTTAAGGTGGTAACTCCAAAAACGATTTGAGGGGCATTTAAAAAGTAGCAAGTACGGACCGTTCCTGTTCTCCCCATTTTAAGCCGAATACCCAAAATTGACAAATTTCACTTATTGTTTAATATTCAATCTGTGTTTGATGGTTTGTGTGTGTCTAGGTTATTGTATGTACGGCTTCCAAATTGATCAGTTTGTCTTCACATTCAAATTTAAATTCACGGCATTGAATTGGTATTACTTACGCTTTCAACGCTAATTATCATAGATATTTTTTCAAGTTTATTCGAGTGCATCCCTCACTGATATATTTTATAACCATGGGTGTTGTGTGACATTTAGGGAGCCCCAAGCAAAGTTATGAGCACATATTTAACCAAAAAAAAACCGATTAGCTATTGTCGGACGGATAGCAATTATTAAAGCCGCGAGATGTTTGTGAACATGTATGCCCCACTAATGGCATCCAATCAGTCGTTTTGCATTAAATATATTTTTGGTTGAAGGTTTCCGCCAAGATTGAGGAACGTAGGTCCAAGCATTCTCTTTATTACAATGTTTATTGTTTAAGGTCAATGTGGCCCTTATTTTTTACCTGCTGATCTCAAAATTAATAGGGGTCATTTGGATGTCATGACCATTCTCCCTACCAGGTTTAACGACCATAAGGCCAAGAATAAACAAGTTATAAATCTGACAATATTGTGTTTAATTACCATGGTCACCACGACCGCAATCTTTGACCTACTGACCTTAAAATCAATAGGAGCCATTTGCTGGTAATGACCAAGCTATCTACCTGAGTTTAAGTACCTACGGCCCAAGCTTACTCTTGTTATATATCGAGCAAGGTTTGGTTTAAGTCATTATTGAATCGTCAACTAAACATTCAGGGGAGTTAAAGTTACACATGGTGTAGCCTTTATAGGAGATAAAAGCTTAAAGCAAGGAAGAGCACTGCGTAGCAAACGTAAATGCCTCTTCACTTGTTCAAGGCACACTATATTTGAAAGTTCACTTAACGCAGGCTGATTCTTATCACTCAAATGTAAATCAATATAACCTCTTAAACTCTCCACGGAATATAACATCATGAATGACACAAGTACCTCATGAGCAAGAGAAAATTCCAATCAACTGAGTACATTGTAAAGGTTCAAACAAACACTATAATAGAGACAAGCGGAGATTGGCGTACACAAGCCTCAATCAAACAATGCTCTAGCGTATTGCATACAGCACGGGATTAATTTGAAATGAATTAGGACACGGTATAAATGCAAACCATATTGCGCTGCATGCAAAAGCTGTTGTTGGTGGGTTGTAAAGAATATTGTCGCATTATCGATGGCTTGGGTACATTGCATGTAAATAAATGTTGATTTTTTTACGAAAAAAAAATAATCATCGGAAATATCAATGACTGTCTAAGAACTCCTTAGGTTCAAAAATATTGATAAAAAGGTTTAATAAATAATGTCACGAAAATAATTATTGTCATTTATATTGCACAATTGGCAAAAGATAATCACCCTTGTTGAGTTAATTTGTCTTGAACAATTAAATACCTTTGTTGAGTTAATTTGTCATGAACAATAAAATACCATTGTTGAGTTAATTTGTCTTGAACAATAAAATACCCTTGTTGAGTTAATTTGTCATGAACAATAAAATACCCTTGTTGAGTTAATTTGTCATGAACAATTAAATACCCTTGTTGAGTTAATTTGTCTTGAAGAATTAAATACCCTTGTTGAGTTAATTTGTCTTGAACAATTATATACCCTTGTTGAGTTAATTTGTCTTGAACAATAAAATACCCTTGTTGAGTTAATTTGTCATGAACATTAAGTTAATTTGTCATGAACAATAAAATACCCTTGTTGAGTTAATTTGTCATAAACAATAAAATATCCTTGTTGAGTTAATTTATCTTGAACAATAAAACACCCTTGTTGAGTTAATTTGTCTTGAACAATAAAATACCCTTGTTGAGTTAATTTGTCATGAACAATAAAATACCCTTGTTGAGTTAATTTGTCATGAACAATAAAATACCCTTGTTGAGTTAATTTGTCATGAACAATTAAATACCCTTGTTGAGCTAATTTGTCATGAACAATAAAATACCCTTGTTGAGTTAATTTGTCATAAACAATAAAATTCCCTTGTTGAGTTAATTTATCATGAACAATAAAATACCCTTGTTGAGTTAATTTGTCATAAACAGTAAAATTCCCTTGTTGAGTTAATTTTTCTTAAACAATAAAATACCCTTGTTGAGTTAATTTGTCATAAACAATAAAATACCCTTGTTGAGTTAATTTGTCATGAACAATAAAATATCCTTGTTGAGTTAATTTGTCTTGAACAATAAAATACCCTTATTGAGTAAATTTGTCTTGAACAATAAAATACCGTTGTTGAGTTAATTTGTCATGAACAATAAAATACCGTTGTTGAGTTAATTTGTCATGAACAATAAAATACCCTTGTTGAGTTAATTTGTCATGAACAATAAAATACCTTTGTTGAGTTAATTTGTCTTGAACAATAAAATAATCTTGTTGAGTTAATTTGTCATGAACAATTAAATACCCTTGTTGAGTTCATTTGTCTTAAACAATTAAATACCCTTGTTGAGTTAATTTGTCTTGAACAATAAAATACCGTTGTTGAGTTAATTTGTCATGAACAATAAAATACCCTTGTTGAGTTAATTTATCTTGAACAATAAAATACCCTTGTTGAGTTAATTTGTCTTTAACAATAAAATACCCTTGTTGAGTTAATTTGTCTTTAACAATAAAATACCCTTGTTGAGTTAATTTGTCTTGAACAATAAAATACCGTTGTTGAGTTAATTTGTCATGAACAATAAAATACCCTTGTTGAGTTAATTTGTCATGAACAATAAAATACCCTTGTTGAGTTAATTTGTCATGAACAATTAAATACCCTTGTTGAGCTAATTTGTCATGAACAATAAAATACCCTTGTTGAGTTAATTTGTCATAAACAATAAAATTCCCTTGTTGAGTTAATTTGTCATGAACAATAAAATACCCTTGTTGAGTTAATTTGTCATAAACAATAAAATTCCCTTGTTGGGTTAATTTGTCATGAACAATAAAATTCCCTTGTTGAGTTAATTTGTCATAAACAATAAAATACCCTTGTTGAGTTAATTTGTCATGAACAATAAAATATCCTTGTTGAGTTAATTTGTCTTGAACAATAAAATACCCTTGTTGAGTTAATTTGTCTTGAACAATAAAATACCGTTGTTGAGTTAATTTGTCATGAACAATTAAATACCGTTGTTGAGTTAATTTGTCATGAACAATAAAATACCCTTGTTTAGTTAATTTGTCATGAACAATAAAATACCTTAGTTGAGTTAATTTGTCTTGAACAATAAAATACCCTTGTTGAGTTAATTTGTCATGAACAATTAAATACCCTTGTTGAGTTAATTTATCTTGAACAATAAAATACCCTTGTTGAGTTAATTTGTCTTGAACAATAAAATACCCTTGTTGAGTTAATTTGTCTTGAACAATAAAATACCCTTGTTGAGTTAATTTGTCATGAACAATTAAATACCCTTGTTGAGTTAATTTGTCTTGAACAATAAAATACCCTTGTTGAGTTAATTTGTCATGAACAGTAAAATACCGTTGTTGAGTTAATTTGTCATGAACAATAAAATACCCTTGTTGAGTTAATTTATCTTGAACAATAAAATACCCTTGTTGAGTTAATTTGTCTTGAACAATAAAATACCCTTGTTGAGTTAATTTGTCTTGAACTATAAAATACCCTTGTTGAGTTAATTTGTCATGAACAATTAAATACCCTTGTTGAGTTAATTTGTCTTGAACAATAAAATACCCTTGTTGAGTTAATTTGTCTTGAACAATTAAATACCCTTGTTGAGTTAATTTGTCATGAACAATTAAATACCCTTGTTGAGTTAATTTGTCTTGAACAATAAAATACCCTTGTTGAGTTAATTTGTCTTGAACAATTAAATACCCTTGTTGAGTTAATTTGTCTTTAACAATAAAATACCCTTGTTGAGTTAATTTGTCATGAACAATAAAATACCCTTGTTGAGTAAATTATAATTTGTCTTGAACAATTAAATACCCTTGTTGAGTTAATTTGTCATGAACAATAAAATACCCTTGTTGAGTTAATTTGTCTTGAACAATTAAATACCCTTGTTGAGTTAATTTGTCATGAACAACAAAATACCCTTGTTGAGTTCATTTGTCTTGAACAATAAAATACCCTTGTTGAGTTAATTTGTCATGAACAATAAAATACCCTTGTAGAGTTAATTTGTCTTGAACAATTAAATACCCTTGTTGAGTTAATTTGTCATGAACAATAAAATACCCTTGTTGAGTTCATTTGTCTTGAACAATAAAATACCCTTGTTGAGTTAATTTGTCATGAACAATAAAATACCCTTGTTGAGTTAATTTGTCATGAACAATAATATACCCTTGTCGAGTTAATTTGTCTTGAACAATAAAATACCCTTGTTGAGTTAATTTGTCTTGAACAATAAAATACCCTTGTTGAGTTAATTTGTCTTGAACAATAAAATACCCTTGTTGAGTTAATTTGTCTTGAACAATAAAATACCCTTGTTGAGTTAATTTGTCATGAACAATAAAATACCCTTGTTGAGTTAATTTGTCATAAACAATAAAATACCCTTGTTGAGTTAATTTGTCTTGAACAATTAAATACCGTTGTTGAGTTAATTTGTCTTGGACAATAAAATACCCTTGTTGAGTTAATTTGTCTTGAACAATAAAATACCCTTGTTGAGTTAATTTGTCATGAACAATAAAATACCCTTGTTGAGTTAATTTGTCTTGAACAATTAAATACCCTTGTTGAGTTAATGTGTCATGAACAATTAAATACCCTTGTTGAGTTAATTTGTCTTGAACAATAAAATACCCTTGTTGAGTTAATTTGTCTTGAACAATTAAATACCCTTGTTGAGTTAATTTGTCTTGAACAATTAAATACCCTTGTTGAGTTAATTTGTCATGAACAATAAAATACCCTTGTTGAATTAATTTATTTTGAACAATTAAATACCCTTGTTGAGTTAATTTGTCATGAACAATAAAATACCCTTGTTGAGTTAATTTGTCTTGAACAATTAAATACCCTTGTTGAGTTAATTTGTCATGAACAATTAAATACCCTTGTTGAGTTAATTTGTCTTGAACAATAAAATACCCTTGTTGAGTTAATTTGTCTTGAACAATTAAATACCCTTGTTGAGTTAATTTGTCATGAACAATTAAATACCCTTGTTGAGTTAATTTGTCATGAACAATAAAATACCCTTGTTGAGTTAATTTATCTTGAACAATAAAATACCCTTGTTGAGTTAATTTGTCATGAACAATAAAATACCCTTGGTGTGTTAATTTGTCTTGAACAATTAAATACCCTTGTTGAGTTAATTTGTCATGAACAATTAAATACCCTTGTTGAGTTAATTTGTCTTGAACAATTAAATAGCCTTGTTGAGTTAATTTGTCATGAACAATTAAATTGCTGTTCAGTTGATCATATTGCGATACACTGTACGAATATCCGTTAATAAAATTATCAGTTTAAGACTGCGACCTAAATGTCTTCAGGTTGACACCGTCCTCCATTAGCTTCTTTGTTTAAGATTGCAGTTTAAACAGTTGTATCGGTATTGATTTTGCTACTGGGCTTGTCCCAATCATCTACATAGTGATCTCCCTTTGAAGAGCAGAGAGATCTCACCACGTTCGAAAGAGGATGGATTTCAGCTTGATAAGTTTGTTTGTTTATATAGTTCTTTTACAAGTATGTTTCATAAGGTTTAATTAAATACCGTTGTTTTCAAATAAAATCATTTGAATGACGTCACATCGTGTTTTGATCATCATCACATGACATGCGTGGTGGTAGTGATTACTGTACGGAAAGGGAAGTAACCGCTTTGAGTAAGTTGTGCTTGTCCCGGTAGTCTTCATTGTATAATAACATTACAGTATGTATCGATATATTCTCAATTCTCTGTGACTTTTAATGAAAATTAAAATCCAAGTTAATGATATTACAATCAAAGAAAACGTTCATTGAATTAATTGTTGATTTTGTGACGTGATCCTTGGGGTCGATTGTCTCTTAACAAAAGGCCGGTGAAGAAATACGCATTTATTTTAGCCTGTAGAAGGTGAAATAAAACTCAAATTACATTAACATGCATAATTTGATATGCAATTCTGTGAAGAAAAAAAAACCTTTTATTTAGAAACATTGTGACCACGTTTGATCGGAATTTAGTGGCAAATGTTTATTATCTGAACGTGTAAGCTTTTCATTTGACTGACCGGCATGTGTATACTTGACCAAGTGATTTTGCATTTGATTTGACGTTAACCATCTTAAACTTGTATCTGGCTTAGTTGACCACATAATTAAGCAAAGTATTGACCAAGCGATCGGTTGACGGACAATAGCTCACCATGACTGGCATGTGCACTTATTACTGATGTGAGGTAGAGATGAACTTTGAGTTAAAAATAAATGTTTTTTTACGGACAAAAGATCATTATATTGCCAGTTTTGTCCAGTACATTGTTCTGTATTTGTATGCAATCAAATAAAGGCTTTAAACAACCTTAACCTGTTTAGAGCCTGTACGACAAAAGCAATTCATATAAGTAGTATCAGAGTAAGAAGTCCTGGTGACCAATCTGTTATAAAATCTAACTTTAAGCGGACGCTTAAACTTGTAAAAGTGTGTAAACAATAATTTTCTAGTTATATTACTATTATCATATCCGATGATAATGTTTGTCTGATACATTGTACGAGACAGTCAATATATACACTTGGTCATACTTGTTATCGGTTTGTATGTAAATTTTCGCTTGCGCTTTTTTGCAATTAAATGGAAATCCTATGTCAAGTAATTAGTTACTAAGAGCCCTAATCTCCACGTTGGACAACAACAGCCATAACCAAAAAATAAGCCTCTCTATTTGGACGCGCAAGATAATTATATAAGTTTTGCGTTGTTATAAACGTTTCGTGTCTTACTAGTAAGGGATTAATGTCACGGCTGCTTTGAACTGTCAAAAGCAGCATAACATATAATAGTATAAGGGTAAGCCAAATAATAAATCGTCTACTAGTCTATATCGATAAAGCGTTATAGGTTAAAAGCAACATATGTGTATTGCAAATAACAATATCACGTAGCCAACTTTCATTTCGTCTTAATGTATAACTCACCGTTATGCCTCATCCATACAAGTTTACTTTTGAAAGATAGAACAGATGTCAACTAAGTTCCCGGATGGAAATGATATTCCTAAATTCCACTCAATTAATGGGCTATTGTTGAAGACGACGCGAAATTCTCCAGATACATGATTTGTTGATTGCCACTGAGTTTTAAAGTCTGGTGAGAAAACACACCTTGTATATTGTGTTTGAATGTGTCAAACAATGCGGTATTCATGTCATTGTCAAACTGCTTTTATTCCATAGTATAGATCAAGGACTCCCGAAAATTTGAGATAAACAGTAAATGCATACCATATATTTCTTTGCGCACAACCACGTTACAACTACAAAGATTAAACTAATCAAGTAAACTGAATTAAAGTGCATAGATTTTGCATAGCTTTGAACAATTACATACATAAACACATTCCATTTATCTGAATGTGACAAAAGTTGTAGACGTTTCGAAGTTAAATTGTTCCAAATAAAATTATCAATTTATTGTATTTCGATTAAGCAACCTTTTGTGTGTTTTATTTTAAGAATTATAACTGTTTTTGACAGTACTGCAACAGAAATATAAAAATCTCATTGAGAAAAAAATCTAGACGGAAGGAGTCTTAATGATTGTCGTTTCAGTGTAACCGTCGTAGAACAGTCAGAGAAAAATATGAGACCAATGGTACATAAACCATACTAGATTCCAAACTCACACTTCTTTAAACATTTAGCAATAGGGCCACAATTAATCTGTACGCCGCATCGGATATCTAGTGGATGCTTTTAAAGTCATACATGCATTAAGTTGATGTTTCATTCGATCTACTGTGTTGATGTTTTGTTTGAACCGGCGTGATCGAATCGGGTACTAGACTAGATTTAAATAAAGCAAACTTTTTAATTATGTAGGATGAAGCCATGAACAAGTAGTTATTGTTATTGTTAGAAAATTAATAAGTATTCTTTTTCCGTAAAAGAGAAACCGCAAGACAAAGAGAAGAGGATGATCTGCTGAATTGTTCACGATGATTTCTTTTCATATTTAAACACATGCCCTCTTTTCGATAATACATAACATGATTCAACATTCAACCTCTCCAGTATAATAACAAACAAAGTTTTTCATGTAATCTTCTTTCATATGATTGGTTAGAAAAAGCTTACCGTGACCGGCGTTGGCACTTGGTACTGATATCAGGACGATTTTTAAGCTACGCTAAAAGCATATCGTTTTAACGGAATAAACAACGTTTTACCAGGAGTTTATATGAAGTACGTACGTTTTTGTACATTACCAAATAAAGGCTTTGAAACTCCCTACCTCCTTCGAACCGTTAACACAAAAACATTTCGTATTGGCATAGTTTAGTCGTCCTCGTAACAGAAATTGGGTTCAAATCAGTTAAGCTCAACAATTGCACCGACACTTCAACATTTAATAAAGTGTTATATGAAATCTTTATTACTATTGGGTTTCTCGTTGCATCTTGTTACTGCTATACATTGAGACAGTTAACAGAAAGATGATATAGAAGATATATTCAGACTGGTTGTTTTCGTGCATATACATTGGATCTGCTATGATGTGCAATTAAATGGGAATCCTATGTCAAGCAAAATGCCGCAATCTCTTCGAAGGAAAACAACAGCAATCACCGATAAAGCAGCCTCTCGATATTGACGAACAAGATAATAAAATATGCAGCAAAGCAGAACAAACAGCGCTAGCAGACATCTAACTCTCGTTGTCATGCAAACACATTAAAGTGAAATGTTAATCAGATTTGAAATAAAAGGCCTGTGAAGAAATACGCATTCATTTTAGCGTTAACATTTACATGCGAAAATTGATATGCATGTTGTGAACAGAATCTTTCGTTTCACTCCAAGTGTCGATAGCTATAGGCTTGTTTTTATATCGTTTTATATTCATTTTTTTTCAAAAATAGAAATCATTTTATCTTTCGAATGAAACATAAAACTGTTCGCCAAGTAATCAATAACATGGATTTAGCTCAAAAACAAATTATATACACGGACAGAATTCAACGCAGGTATTATACCTTCAATCTCCGTAATAGTAGCTTTTGAAATGTCATCCGCCAAATTGCACGGAGGTCGTACGGAAGTCTTTGAATCTTGCGAGTATCGTACGGATTTTTGAACTCGAAGAGGAATCGTTAAAAATGTTTCGCCGCGTTCCCGAGTCTTTTTCACCGTTGAGCTCGTACGGATATCGCACAATGTCAATGCAAATTTTGAACACCGAGCTTGAAGATGCTCGCACGACTGTTGTATGAGTGTCACGACGTACGACGTCCGTACGATAATAAGGACACCGGGTTGGGCAATGTCCGCAAGTACGGACTCTGTACAACATCATTGAGAATCAAATGTGATATTAAACTAAGCACATTGGGAAATCCGCTCGACTTGTCTGCGGCTGTAGGCTTGTGACCAGAATCTACGATTGTTTGGAGACCGTACGAATTTCAAAATTGGTGCAATCGTACGATTTTAGTAACCATACGTACATCGTACGGATATGTGACCGAGGCATTGGGCGTATTTTGGTCTTGGCTTCTAGAGTATTTTAATAACTAGTTATTATGCGTATAACCCATCTACCATGTTCAATCCCGTTTGCGGCAACACAACGGGTTTTTTTCTATCTGCAATTGTTATGAAAATCTAATATTTTTGCTTTTCTTTATTAATGTTACCACCCCTCTTCAGAGATCTCCTGATTGAAATTTTCGTAGACAGATTAAAACGCCACATTGACCTATCTATTTATAGACCGGGACAGTTTATTTTATGACGTCATATTAACGCTGGAAGAATAACTTCATACACGCCGTATTGACTTGTCTATGTATAGACCGGACACAGCATATCAAATGACGTCATTAAAACTAATTGTGAGAACATTTATTTGATAATAAGTCAATACAAAGTTCAATTTATGAAGAAATAAAGTTAGTTACTTTTCTTAAGGACTTCTGATAAAAGACAATTGATTTCATTGTTTTCAACTAAGGTATTTCACAGACAATAAACAAGTTATAAAGGAAAGTGCTTTGTTCCGCTTAAAACCAAATTGCAATTATTAACAGCACAGATATTCAAATCAATATCAAGTTGTTTATTTGTGTAGCAAGGCGAACATCATCGCTGTCATATATTGCTGAAACACAAAACCGTTAGATACTGGCATGTATTATTCAGAGTTGTGACTGCGTGTATATGGTCGCTTGACTTTATGTGCATTAAACTGAATTCCTATGTCAAAACAATTAGTTTCCAAATGACACAATCTCCACAGAAGAAAACAAGACATCATAAATATATCAACTTCTGTTTTTTTTACGTGAATGATGATAAACTGTTCAACCAAGGAGAACAATCATCGTTAGAAAACGTATATCCCTCGTTGTCGTGCAAACAATTAGAGTGAAAATGTAATTAAGCTTTTAACGAAAATGTATGATAGCACACTCTCTACTGCTTTAAGACATAACATGTTCCTCTCCAATTCATTAAGCAGTGCATATACATCCTCTCTCCTCACTGTAGCAATACATATACAACATACATTGTCATTGTACACGCATCCTCTTTCTTCCTTAAATGAGTGCCCATGCATAACCTACCCTACTTTTAGCAGTGGACAGGTACCGCCTCTCTCTCTTAAGCAGTCCACATACATTCTCATCCTTCCTTTAAGCAGTGCACAAACATCACCCCTCTTCCTGTAAGCAATGCGCATACATTCTCGTTCTTCCTTTAAGCAGTGCATGAATATCGCCCCTCTTCCTTTTAAGCCTTGCACATACATACTCCATCTTGGATTGAGAAGTGGACAAATAAACTCTCCCTTCTTTATGCAGTGCACATACATCGTCTTTTTCACTTAATGCAGCGCTCTAACAAACCTCCTTCTTCTTTTAAGCAGTACATACACTTCATATGTCTTCCTTTAAGCAGACTATTTCAATTTCACTATAAAGTCCAACTGCAAAGAAAACATATTTTTCGAATTGCATTTCCGTGTTTAAATAAATATTGCATTTCCTTCAACAATTGCAGTTATACAAAACATTTATTTACTCCAAATGCCAATAGCTCCAGGTAATTGTTCTGTTTCAAAGTAGATAAATTAAATGAACTGCAATTATACGTTCTTTTGAAACGGAAAAATGTTGTTGATTTTACAATATATCGGCTAAATGATGTCATATCTCTGTTTCTTTTATATGATGAACTTGACAGTTTACACCCCGGATCCGCAGGTGCATATAGTTTACGTTTCTTTTATGAGGACATGTTGTAAAAAGTAATTATAATGTATGTTTTCGAGATAAAACGGTGATATTCATTTGCATCTGGAAAAGGCTTAATGAAGGTTTCAGTCATGCATTGTTTGCTATATATTCAAACTGCAAAACAAGCGGAAATCAACAATTAAAACTAACTATTCTTTGTTTTAAATGAAAAGTGTACCATGTCAATACACCAATATAAACATTAAAAAACAATTATTACGTTTAGGGTTGTGAATAAACTGATGAAAATTGTAATAATCACGTAGAAAAAAAGTAAGCAGTAGCACTATCAAAGTTGATACAATTATTCCTGTGATTTATATTGGGCCTAAATTTATTTAATCTAAGTATATGATTTGTTTGTGCTTAAAGTTGCCTTTAAAGCATGTCGTACATAGTCACAAATATAAGGTTGTAAGGAATAGCGACTGTTGATGTTCAGAAATATCCTTCTACTAGGCTCTATTTGCAATTAAATTGGCATAAATATATTAGTTCTTAAATGCAATAAATTCCTTAAAAGAAATAATAAAGAAGGCTAATGCCCGATTTCAAAACAACAAATTTAATGCTTTCCAATCAGTCAATTTATAGCTCGATCGGGAAACAACGGGATTCCCCTCAAATGTTTTCCTATTGGGATTATTTTGTCCATGTATTGCCCGATCGAGAAACAGAAAGTTCGTTTTAGAACTATGTCATGTTTATAAAAAGTTAAGTTTGAGGGAGTTTAATGAGGGTGTTGTATTGTAGTTGTAGTTCATACGTTTCTCAGCGGAATTTCCAACAAAGTTGCCATTAACTTGCAACTCTATATGTCGATCCCGAAAAACAGTGATTAGGCAGAATGCTACCTACCGGAGAAATTTTAATTATTAAACAAACTGCCAGAGCACAGTAGAGAAATGCCAGTATTCCTCCTGCTTGATTAATGGTCAGCAAGTTCAATTTGTCAGATGTAGACACTTAATGTAAAGGTGCTAAGTCGCTGTGCCTGTGCAGCACAGCTGGTTCACAATAAATTACTACTGATATTCCACATTTCGGATTGTTTTTAAACAAAGTATTTTATCGAAAAGGGTAAAACTTATTTCGAATGTTCAATCATAAATTTATCTTTTACTTGGCAATTATCCTCACTTAATTTTGAGTTAATTGTACGAACTGCGTTAATTTTGCCAATGATAGTGTCAAAGTAAAAACGTAACGCAATTTTTGTACGCAAGTGGGCTCAGTAGGTTTTAAGTATTTAAGGTTGAATTGCACAATTAAAGGTTTACCTGATATGCATCTACTGAAGATTATGTTGCGGTAAAGCGACATTCATATTTTTCATTATGCTAATGAAAGTAGGCTAAATTTAAATTTAACAACAAATTAATTGATGCGGTCAAATCCAACTGAATGTTTAATGTAAACAAGAACAGTATCATATAATTTATTAAAAAATTAGCATAAATACATAATCGTATTCCTTTGAAATAAAACATATATACGAAGGATGCGAAATGCCAGTTAATGGAATATTTACATTCTCTTTTTTATAAATCGTTTTCGAGAACATTTCGCCTTCAGTATTAGTTACTAAACTTGCTTGCAAGAGCAAGTGAATCACTTAGCCTTTCAAGGGAATATTTTAAATTGTTTAAGTAAAACGTACCGTTTTGAAGGCAATTTTTGTACGCTAGTGGGCTCAGGCGGTTTAAAGTATTTAAGGTTGAAATACACAATTAAAGGTTTACCTTATTGCACCAACTGAAGTTTTTGTTGCGGTCAATCGGTATTTTCTTTCGTGCGCATTATGCAATTACGCTTTATATAACTTAAACAACGAACTAATTGATGATGTTAAATCCAACTGCCTAAATGTTCAATGAGAACAAGAACAGTACCATTTACGTAACTTATTCAAAAATAAGCATAAATACATAATTATATGCCTTTATAATGAAACAGATATACAAAGGATGCAAAATTCCAGTCCATTCAATGATAACTATGTAGCAGGATAGGAGTTCCTCAAGTTGTTTCACACCATATCTTAACGAACTCTGAAATAAAGAAATCTTTAATAACAAACATATTTTCTTGACCAAATTATATCAAACTAGTTCATGAATGCATAATATTAGTGGAGTATCATAGACAATGAAAAGTTAAAGCTTGCCTTCCTAATACTTTATTTGGCAAATGGTTTACTTTGAAACTGCTCCGCCATGTATCCGATGTAATAATCATGGTAATTTGTAAAACATTGGGATGAAATTGAAACTGTTGACTTCATGCAGCATAATAAAACTGACAAATGTTCCTCATCATAAAACCTTCACTCCAAAATCTTTATTGTTGATTTTGTCGTCCACATGGACATCAGTTTTTTTTTAACATAATAACATAGCTCAACAACTTTACAACAACTCAGATTGATTTGTCGTAACCATCAACATCAGCTTGTTCATTAAAATAAATGCGATTAAAATCGCTACTCTAAAACATACACAGTTCATTGGCCATTTAGCTTATTTGATCAAAATGGCTCAACTTTAAATATCAACTCCAATGCTGTCACAGTTGATTGCCACGCTCCCGTCGACAACGAAATGTTTCATTCTGATGCCCTCACCTAAAACATTTACTCTAATACCTTCATAGTCGATTTTCATTACAATGACATAACATAAAACCTTTACTCCAATACTTTCATAGTCGATTTTCATCACAATGACATAACATAAATCTTTACTCCAATACCTTCATAGTCGATTTTCATCACAATGACCTAACATAAATCTTTACTCTAATACCTTCATAGTCGATTTTCATCACAATGACATAACATAAATCTTTACTCCAATACCTTCATAGTCGATTTTCATCACAATGACATAACATAAATCTTTACTCCAATACCTTCATAGTCGATTTTCATCACAATGACATAACATAAACCTTTACTCCAATACCTTCATAGTCGATTTTCATCACAATGACATAACATAAAACCTTGACTCCAATACCTTCATAATTGATTTTGCCATCCTCATCGACATCAGTTTGTTTCATCATATCGTCCAGCTCCTTGTCCGTCAATGCTTCACCTAACTTCTTCATTGCAATTCTGAAATTGCAGTATTCGTTTGATTGTTGGTATCTTTATTTAAATCGCTTTAATGACGCGACTAAATTCTTAGAGTGTATTGCTATATTGCGGACAGTTGGATTATACAGACTATCTTGATGAACATAAAACAACGACCATCTTGGTTTGTATTTTACATCTATATTCATCGAAACAATCGAAACAAACATTTTCATACATTCCCATTTCAGTTCCGATTTTTTTTTCAAAAACATTCCCAATCGATGATTGTAATCTTAAAGGAATGGTTTTAATATCTCAATGTTAAATATTTCATTACGGTAGGTAATTTATTAACTTGAAGGAAAAATAAACAAAATATATTTTTCAACTCATTCCAATTCTAGTTTCAAGAGAAATCACCTTAATTCCTTCTCGTCTATGTATCCATTTCCATCCTTATCAAACGTCCGGAATGCTGAGCGTACGGTGTCTTGGTTGTTTGTGAAATTTGCTTCATCTGAGGCAAGAGGAATAATGACATTTCTCGTCTGTTCCAGTCCCATAATAATTATACTTGCAAATAGTACATTGTTCTCGCAGATGAATTGAGGCCTTACAGTTCAATATATCAAATACACGGTTCATTTCATATGCCTTTATAAATGCTTAAAGTTGTTTAGCAAGAATATTGCTTTATCACGTTTAAACATAATCACGGTGTTTAGCGCATCATAAAAATTTGCAACGGGCGGGAGACGGAATCCATGTCTAGGATATGCAATAATGCATGAGCACATTTGGAAAAAAATAAGTTAGATATCGTTTATAGTATACAGTAGAAACAGTAACTGTTTTTTTATATTGAATAAAAAGAAATACAAAAGAGATTGTACTATATACTCAGTTTAGTCATCTCTGCTTGCATAAATTTGTAAAATTCTTGAAACTCCATCCTGCCATTTTCTGAAAAATTAATCAAAGTGTCATATTTGATAGAACAATTTAGTCAGAAATATAATGGAAAATTCTAAATAATATCTCGGTATCAAAGATAAAAAGCCTTAACAGTGATGCATTAACCATTTAATACAATTGTCATGAACCGTTTAAATAACACATACAATTGTCAATGAACCGTTCAAATAACACCGAGACAGTTATTTTTCCATTATAATTATTCATCCAGTATCTATATATTAATTTGAATTTCCATTCATTGTATTTTCACGAGGCCTATAATTTCACGAACAATATTAAACATTACACAATAAAGAACAATATTTTATTCAGCTGACAAAAACTTAAAATACGAGAAATGGTTAATCATGACTATCTTTTTTTTTCAATTTTCTTAAACCGTATCAAAACACAATATTAAACAATCAATACCAAAGAAGAACTGTGTGTTTAATTTGTTTCTGTTAAACTTGACTTAAGATCGTCCGATAAAAAGTGGGGCCTTCACTTAAATATGTCCCGGTAAACAAAGCTAAACATAACTTTGGTTCGTCCTGTATAATTATAAAACAAATGTATTTGAAGACAAAAACTGCTAATTTAAGAATCAATTCGTTTGTTTTGTTGCTTCTAAGTTTCCATTTCTATGACAAATGCACTGCATGATGGATAAACAAAATGTTCTTAAGTGACATAAGCGAAAAGCAGTTAAACCGATTTCTTATGTTAATCTAAAAGGAATAGCTGTTCCACGTTCTACTTCAATTTTTTAAGACTAAAGTAGAAGATGCAGAAAAAGACTTTACTAATTAAATGAAACTGCCAGCAAGGAGTTGTAAGTAAGTGACCTCTCTGATATATTGATTTCTTTATGGATGTATAATATACGCGCTCGAGGAAATTATGCGCAGATGCCTGTTTCCAATAATGATAGTGTCAATAGCGAACTACTTCTATCTTCCTCTTTATCTAATGTTATTTTAAACTTTTTTTCCCTTTCACACCTCGAATGAATGTAGTTAACATTTAATTATTGTCAACGACACACGCGCTACTTAGGATTTTTAATCAAATAATGGGGATTCTTATACACACATGGGATATTACACCGCCTATGGGAACGGTGTTTCTTTAACTTAAAACCTATTGATACTTGAGCTACCCTTTTTTAATTTCAGAAAATTAACATATATTTACATTTTCATAGGTAGGGAAAGCTTTGGTTAACCTAAAATGTATTAAGCAATTGCAATATAGCGTATATTATGTCTAAAAAATAATGATGAAGTGCGAGTTAAGTTTTATACCGTTTGTGTCCAAGGCACTCATGGCATCAGTTATCCCTTGTTCTGTAGGTGACATTCCCAGGAACCTCATCGCCTTGCCCAGCTCCTGCACTGATATGGAACGGTCATTGTTTGTGTCAAACAGTCGGAACAACTCACGTATTTCTGCAAACAGTATGTGCCAATGTTAGCATTCAATGAACAACAATATTGTTCAGAATACAGTTGAGTGGTGTTAAAATATTTCTGGATGACACTGTATTTAAGTAATGATACTTTATTGAAATATAAATAAGTAAACGGCGATACCTAAAATGTCTTATTAAAGTGACACTCTTATTCAAAATCAAAACATACACATAAATAACAAACATAAATTTTGAGTGATACACCTTCAACTATTTTCTAAATAATGCATTTAAAATGGAAAATTAATTACTGATAACAAAATTGTAACCATGTATTTAATAGTTGAAAACGCAAAAATATTAAATGATTGGTGAATGCTAAAAGGTTTATTGTGGTCTACTATAGTCCCATAAGGTAGAAATACCGTGTTTTATGCTCGTTTCTTTAAAATTAAACTCGGTATCCTTCATAAGAACCATTATTTTGGACATTTATTCATCCTTTTTGAATATTTAAACTATATTATTAATTGTGGTTAATCTTTTTTGGGAATAAGAGTGCATCTTTAAAAGAACGTATGGTATGCTGTTTAACTACATTTACAGAACATTGCAGTCATAAAAAACACAGTGCTCTGAAGATGATGGTATCTTTAAATATGTGCAATTGGAAATAGATATGCTGTTTGTGAAGCCAGGTGTAAAACGTTTGTAAATACTTTGGTATGGTCAAGTTAGCCAAAGCGTTTTATGATATTTGTCAAATACTTACCATCAACCAATGAAATCATTTAAAGGAGCAAGCTACTTTATTTAACCGGTCGACAACTTATCATTTCCTATTACCAGTTGAGTTATAATAACTCCAGTTGAACTGTCACTTTAATTTCAAAATTTATCGTTGGATATTCTCAATGTGATTTGGAATTGCAGTCACTTATAACTGATGTCCCTTTATGTATTTTACACTTGAAGATGTGATTAAACAACCTGTTACATCAAGCCAGAATGCAGCCTATTGCTTTGACACAGTCGGACTTGATAACACTTTATAGCAACATACAAGGTGTATTTAGTTAGCAGCTCTAAATGATATATTATGATAACAAAAATTAACCTTATGCATGAATCTTTCTCAAAAATATTGCAATATCATAATATGCATGTGTCTTTCAAGACGGTACATTTTGTACAGACAAAATTGTTTTTGAAGTTTTGATTCATTCAATTAATATTCAATTTGTAAGTGAAAAACAAAAAAAAACAAAAAACATAAACTATCATTTGTTAGCCAAATAGTACACTCTACTAAAACTGTATGATTGTAATATCATTATTTTCTATTCAAACAGCAATACAGTTCCTTAAAGCGTTTGCTCATGAAATACATCATTTATCATGAACATTAAATTCCCAGCAATATTACACAGCACAGAAAAACTGAGGAGGCAAAACAATTATAACGGTATGAGAAAACACATACATACCGAAATAATAACGGTATGAGAAAACACACGCATACCGAAATAATAACGGTATGAGAAAACACATGCATACCGAACTAATAACGGTATGAGAAAACACATGCATACCGAAACAATAACAGTATGAGAAAACACATGCATACCGAAATAATAACGGCATGAGAAAACACATGCATACCGAAACAATAACGGTATGAGAAAACAAATGCATACCGAAATAATAAAGGTATGAGAAAACACATGCATACGTAATAAATATAAGAACCAGTTCCTTTTATGTAGCAGCAAACTACATTTAAAAATGCACTCAAGTAGAAGGCTTGGGTGTATTTTTGAAATCATCTATTTAATTCATTAACTTAATAAGCAAATTAAAATATAGAACTGAAAAGAAACTGGGCAGTAAAAAACGGTCAAATCAAGAAAGAGACTACTACAACAACCACAACAAAATCAACACAACACATGACAAACTAATACAGGGTGTGTACAATTATCATTGATAAACTTGCCGGAATCAAAGTTCTTTTCCACATCGTGACTTGAGTATACGCTTGCTGCACGGTGAAATGTGTTGTTCGTTTTATAAGTACATAGTTAGTACATTTAATTGTAGAACTAGAACACGATGAAACTCAAAACACAATTGTCAATAAAATTACGCATATAAAAATATAATTATAACACATACTTTTAGGATCTTTATAATAATAACAGTTTATTTCCGTGTTTTTATAAAGATATATTAGTGAAATAAAAAAGATATTTTACTGTCTCAAACAGCAAAAAATATCACTTTGATATTTTCCACTGTATTAAAAAAAACAGCCAGCCTTAGTTCTAGATCAAACGGTTTTGACACGTATAAAACGATGTCATTTTTGAAAATTAGTTTTCATAGAGTGAACAAAGTTTGAATAGATTTGTTTTGTAAATGATGCTATATACATAGTCTAAACTAAGTGAAAGTGGTTTAAAAACATCATGCAGGATCAGTTTAAAGGACTGAACCTGTCAGAAAAAGCTCGATAGCTGTGATTTTTTTCTTGTGCCTTCGAATGTTCTCTTTTTTAAAATATATTTGTCGGTTAAATAAAAGCACAGTTAGATCCAATTCACTATTTACCTAATGTAAATACAGAATAATGTTTTTACCTTTATCCATCGTTGTTTCACCATCTTCTTGTTTTGGTTTCTTTTTGCTCGCCTGAAAGATAACAACATATTTCCAGCACAATAATAACTAGTTTTGCTAATGACCTAACAAATCAGTGTAAGCTTAACATTAACTGTTCATTATTTTAGGCATGGTGTACTGTTTCTGGTGTTGTTAATGCTGTTTGCATCGTCTTCCTTCTCACTCCGAATATTGTCAGTGGAGTTATATTAAAAGCTTATTTACAGAATTTTCCGACGAAAATCAATAAAGAACTTTGCTTTAAACGGTTTGACCAATTGTACAAACGTTTCTTCCACCCATGTATATCTCTTTTCGATGCAACATATTGAAAAAAAAAAGATTATAACTAATGGGCACACATTAAAAGATGCACGCTTAATCCCAAAAAAAAAATACACCTCAATTTATATTATTGCATAAAATGTGTGTTTTCGGTCCGTTATCGGGGGCGTTAAAACGCAAAATGCATTATTCAGTACATTCACGTGCCGTTAATGACGGGTTTTTTGTTTTACATAAGCGCTTTCATGGCTCGCATCATAACAAGGGCAGCTGAGCGACCTGGTTTCTTTCCGAAAGTGGGTCAACGATGTCAACTTTTGCACAAAAAACAAATTTCAGCATATATAGCTGTATACAAATATTAACAAATTAAATAAACCGCATCTAACATACATATTTTCTTCTGAGTTGTCTTTTCCTGGAAAGCTGATGTGTGTTTACTAGTTCTTTCTTCAGTTGTTTTGACTATTTGTTTGCTTTAAAAGCACTAAATTAAGTCTAAAACGTTCAACTCCTCCGAACTTTAGTTATTTCTGTCGATTTTATTCAGAACAAACGATCTATATGGACATGATTCCATTACGTCGTTTGCAATGAACAAAGAAATTTCAAATATTTTTTTCTCTGATGCTGAAGATGATATACATTTTATCAAGAACATGTTTACAAAATTTTCAGGCTTAAATTAGTTGTCAATACAAATAATGGTTAAAGTAGGACTACATATATATCGGTAATTAATCGATTATCCAATAGGTATTGTGTGTAAATAATCCCAGTAATCCAGTCAATTTCAAAAAAAAAACTTTTCAAACGAATGAACACTGCAAAAAATGGCGTCGAAACAAAATGCAACTGCCGAGTTATGTTGCGGCTCGAATCGAGCTTAAAGTAAAACTTTTTCAATGACATCACTTATGACATCACACAAGCACCTGTTCTGGAGGTTATTTTGAACTAACTGTTTTTGCATTTTTGTGACATTTAACAGCTTTTTTAACACAAAAGTTATCCATGGTGTATAATTTTATGCAATAATAGCGATAATGCTACGCACTCGGGCTGTAAACCATTTTGCGGGCTTTTGGAGATGGTAACGACCTCAAAAAGGTGTATTAACCCTATAGTATTATTTAAATTTACCGAAACTGATGAATAAATATCGAGCATAATGTTGCTATGAAGTTGATCAATGTAAATCTTTTATGAACACCAGTCATACGTTATCTGTGATATTTGTGCGTTTTCAGCTAATAGATTCACAGTTACAATCTTGTTATCAGGTGCTATTTTCCATTAATGCATTATTTAGTATAAAAATGAAAAGGGTAATCACTCAAAGTATATGTTTGTTATTCATGTGTATGTTTTGATTTAAACAGGAGTGTTACTTTAAGGGATTGACGACAGGTTTTCTACAATGTCAAAAAGGAAGGATATGTGCAAATACTTACTTCAAATCATTAGTAAACGCTACAGGAAAGTTTAAATAAATAGTTTGCCAACTGATATATAAGTTGAATGAGAAAGTGGTATTTCTCGAACTTTCTCGAACTTTTTTGTAAATCCCAAAGACAAACGTAAGCTTGTTCGTTTCAATGGAAATTACAGGGACATGTCCAGTAGCCAAAATTGAATTAATGACCACTATAAAGGCTCTTGGCTAATGTCCAACAGAGACTGAATGAAAGACAAAAACATCCAAACAACACAGACTGACCACACATGCACTAACGTGTCTGTATGATAACATTTCAGGTTACTGCCTTAGGTGGGTCAGCAAATCAGACAATCATCGATTCGTTAAACTAGTTTATGAGTCCTCAACCTCATACTTCAATTTAAGGTCATCTACGTTTAATTTTAAGTAATGTTAAATATTAGACTTTGTATTATAAGACCAGATCCTCGGTTAGAAAATATTTTGATATATTTTGCATTTATAGAAAACAAAAACAGCCACACTGGTCTATACATCTACTTGAACATGAAAACAGAAATATATACCCAAGTACACTGCTTCTACATATTATGTATGTGGTACACACAATTAGCTTGTTATTAATTAAAGGCACCAAACCAGAATTATTGTTCTATAGGATAAACCGGACTACTTACTGAAACCAGGATTGCCATGTTTAATGAGCTGTGTAAAATGCTAACGTTTGATCTCCATTACACGGAGATTACTGATACACATCATGTATCCCTTGGGAAATAAAACCGCGATGATCAATTGTGGGATTTGTTTTCCAATTACCACAAATGAAGATATGATTACAAAATTAAACAGTGAGATTGGCAAACCCGTATCATTCTCCCGGTTGTTATGGAGACATTTATCAAAATATCGAAATAAATTTATAAATGTTTACAATCTCTTTTATGTATCTATAGATCTCCAGCGCTTTGTCTACAGGCTAAATTAATGTATGTGTAACGCAGTAAAATACCGATTGGAAAAAATTGACCGGTGAAAATCAATTGACGATAGAATTACTGAATAACCAGCCCAATGTTCGAATTGAAACGTCATGAATGAGAATTTCCTAATTACAAAATGGTTATATCACATCACAGTTCAATTTTTTTCTACACATAAAAACATGCTTTAGTTATACGGCATGACCACCATTTAAATATAACATAATTGTGATTAATATCTTCGTAATCTCATGCGAAATATATATTGATATATTACAATTACTTGCAATAGGCCACAGAAAGGTGGTTCATTGGTTAGAAAATGTATTTCTTTTTCCAATAACGTAAATCAGTTCAATTGATATCTCACCTATAATGCAAAATGGCATGTTCAGTTTGACAGTCGATATAAATTTCGTTTCAACGCTCATCAGCTACCTATGTTTCACACATTGTATGTATAATTATGTAATTACTTACATATGTTTTATGTTATATGGATTTTGAACGGTGGCATTCAGGTGACGTACGTGTTATTTATTTTTATCTCGTTTAAACGACTTAGTAAATCGTCCAAATGACTAAGTATCTCGTTAGTAGTTAGTTAGTATCTCATTTAACCAATTTACGTATCTCGTTAAAACGAGGTGGTAATTCGTTAAAATGACTAAGTAGCTCGTTAAAACGAGGTACATATCCTGTAAAACAAGTTACGTATGTCGTTAAAACGATTAATGTATCTCTTTAAAACGACTTACGTATCTCGATAAAACAGAGTATTGGCTAATCAGAAATAAAAATATCACTCAAATTCGCGACATTGTTAACATGGCTATAGCAAGAGCTAATCGTATTACAAAATACTTTAAAGAAGGACTTATATTCTGATTGGCCAATTTTGTCGTTTTAATAAGTTACGTTAGTCGTTCGAACAATATAATAAGTCGTTTACTGTAGATAAGCTGTGTAGAAGGCCAGTATTCGAATTCGAAATATATACACTTTTACCTCAATAGTATGTGAAGCGTAAGTTTATTCGCTCATTAATTATGAATCTTGAAAAATATGCTTGATAGTTTTCAAGGGAATTATTAAAACCATGTATAATTAGCGCAACATAACTCAGATTTTATTTCATATCGATTTATGGCATATTATATAAACAAATTTTGATTCATTGTCAGTACATTTCAACTCGAGATCACCAAAAGTAAATATTTCACTCGTGTCGACACCTCTCGTGAAATATAGCTTTTGGACCTTAATCTATGAATATATCACTAACTTACACGGAAACAAACCATAAGCATATTTATAATTTCAAACAAATAAAAACAAACAAACATTGTAAATGGAAGAGGAAAAGGAAGTGAAAAAGACTACACCGTATTTTGCGCATCTGGTGGGGATCAAACATGTGAACGAACCTTAGCTCCAGATGTTCAATCGGTTAAATATTTGATCAGTTCACTCATTCATGTCAGTATAAAGCAGCACAGACGCTAATATCTTCAAACAAACCGTTTTTCCGCACCAAGCATTGAATGTTAAAGGTTTAATAAGAGTAGACCAACATTGAACTAATTCATATGTTAGTTCACATGTGTTTGGTTTTCGTCAAATAATAAAAAATATGGAGTCCTTTTACAGACGGATGCCACATTCGTAACTAGGATGCATGAAAATAAGCCATTTTTATGTATGTACTAATACACTTATTTTGGTCTATATTTTTGGAATATAAGAAATCATGAGCAGAAACACTAACCACGTGTTCTATCAGCTTAACATTGAGATGGGAGATAAAGGACACACACTTCACATGTCCTTAGTTCACTTTCAATATTATCAATAGTAATTCAATTCAATCATGGTAGTCTCAAAGAGGCATTCAGTATGTCTTGAACAAAGGCACAATGTAGACACAGTCCAGTGTAGACATAGTTAGATAGTAGGATTGATGTAAATGTTTGAAGATACCATTCAGAAAGTTCAGGCCATACGAATGTTGAATTGTCATTGCAAGGTGTAGAAATAAAACTAGATATATTATTTGCAAATGATATTTTCTGTTCATATGTAACAATATTTATTTTAGTAAAGCCGTATTGTTACGATCCATTTGATGTTATATAAATGTGTTGTATTTTGTCAGGCTTATCTTTAGTCGTGATCTTCATGACTATGCTTGCTTTCTATGCTGTTTTTTATGAGCGAAGATGGATCAAAGGAGCTTGGATTAACGACCAATAATATATAGAATAAAGCTTTATAAAATTATATGTGAACTTTGTGTTTAAAAATGTTGAAATGAATGTTTTATGTGGTAAATGAACGGTCAGAGAGACGTTAACCTGTTTTGTATTTTCTCATGGCTGACTCTGAGAAGGCAGTAACGCTAACATGTTTCAAACGACAAGCACGCGTTAATTGCAAGGACAACACACATTTTAATTCGGAGATTTATTTAAATTTAATTATTGCTTAATATCATTGACATATTAAAGAACCTCGTAAGTAAGTAAGTCTTTTTATTAGTGTGGCATGTGCTATTACAACAAATTACAGCATATTTAAGTAAGTAAGTAAGTAAGTCAACAAGTAAATAAGTAAGTAATTTAGCAAGTAAGTTTTTGATTATTGTGGCATGTGCAATTACAACAAATTACAGCATATTTAAGTAAGTAAGTAAGTAAGTCAACAAGTAAATAAGTAAGTAATTTAGTAAGTAAGTTTTTGATTATTGTGGCATGTGCAATTACAACAAATTACAGCATATTTACAAAAGGTTGCACCCGCACCGATGGGTCTTTAAGTAACCAAAGCTGAAAATATTTCGTACATATATTATTTTTTGGACATTAATGACGTTACGGGCGTGGAAAATAATTAGAAAGTATATTTTAATAATTGATCCCTAAGGATTTGACGCCATATTCAATTAATGTATATTTAACGCATTTTGATGCAGATCTCCGCCTCTGGCAATTAGGATTTGTATAACGAAAAATACTCATTTGATAAATAGTGTTTCATAAGACATTTGAATTAAATATAGAGTCCAGTTGCTCTTCTATGGAACAGAAAACATGCAGTGCATTCCGTTAAAGCACCAATAGATTTAAATTCAGCAATTGAACTATAGAGAACTTTGTCGAATAATGGCATCTTCAGGAAAAAAATCAAATTTATATTCAGTTAAATTCGTTTGCTTTGGTATAATAGCCAAATCAAAAGTGAAAGCAAAGTTATAAAATATGAAGAATAACACATGTATAAACATTAACGTCTTACAATTAAAACAAAAATCTCACCATTTTTTTTATTCAATCTACCTCGAATTTACTCAGGTTTAACTATGTCTACAATTATATTTTGTGTCGCTAACAAAACAAAAATATTGGTAATTCGTTTTAAATTTCAAGTTAGCTCACTAATGTCATCCGCTGCAATATTTACAGAGACGCTAATCCTTTTTGATATTGTCTCATTACTTAATTGTAATGTTATGCATAATTAAATTGCTGATTTAAAAAGGATATAGAATACCACATTGAAATAATTTATTAAGTGAATTCCCTTTAAAGCTGCACTCTTACAGATTGACCGTTTTGACAACTTTTTTTATTTTTTTGTATTGGAATGAGCCAATTTTAGATCTGAAAAGATCAGATCGCAGATTTTAATATTTCCGTTCGAAAATGTTACTAACGGTTTAAGAAAAATGCATAAAGCATCAATTTTGAACTTAAATATGAAAATCTGCGATCAGTGTTTTTGTCAGCAATCTTATATCACTGGTTTGCAGATATTTACGCAAAAATTGGCTCATTCAAGTCGAAAAATAAAAACAGTTGTAAAAACGATAAATTTGTGAGAGTGCATCTTTAATGTTCTAAATAGCGTTTGTTTAAAATAATTCGATACATAAGCGGAGTAAACGTTTTCAGATTTAAAATAAAATAAAACTAAATATTCAGAAGATAACATTTCAGACACCAACTTGAATATCATGCCAATTAAAACTAGACAGACTGCAACAAAGCAAACGTCTGAGGTACATCAAGCTGAATTTTATTAAACAGCAATACCATTTTTTTAATCAGTATTATGTTTTAATGTGTGTTTGGTACTTTTTATAGGTGAATCATAATGGTATGTACCTTTTTTTTAAATATTAAGTTGCCATATTCTTAATAATGATATTCAATTGGCTAGTATTGATCTTGTAGTTCGATAAATAAAACAAATAATATGTTTTAATAAAAACGTAATTCAATACTTTAAGTGGATGTTTTGTGTCCCATTACCTAATTGTAATGTAATTCAATACTTTAAGTGGATGTTTTGTGTCCCATTACCTAATTGTAATGTTATGAATAATTAAATTGCTGATTGAGAAAGGATAAAAAAACCTCAATGAAATAATTATTATTTTGAGCCGGTACAATTGGCCAGCAATTAAATAACAAATTTGATCTGACACTACACTCTCACATGACACTCCATGTAAACACCACTTTTAAGTTTGTTTTGTTTACTAGACTGTAGACGCCACAATGTTTTATAGATGGTTCATAACGGTTCGTTTAAGTAACATTCCAAGTTTTTGCTTATACTTGATCAATTATTATGCTGTATTATGCAAATTATTTCGAGATATCACAACCAAAATCAGTGCGATGCTTTAGATAAACTGTATTGAAATATAATAACTAAAAAAAGTTGGACGGAACAATATCTTAAATTAAAAACTGATTTCAAACAAGTAGGTGATGAATCAGTCACTAAGCATTATTGTCTTACAAAATACAGAATAACAATTTTAAATGACATGCTCTTACATACATAAATCGATTAAACGTGTATATTAATAAAAATAATAAATAATACTCTGCTCATTTATTTTAGTAGCAAACATATTCGGTTTTAAACAAATATGGGATTAGGACGTACTTGCCAAACAAAGCCTTCTGAGAATCAAGGTCAGTGTAATAGAGAATTTTTGGAGTGTTTGCAGTATTAATTGTATTTATTTATGTATTTGATGGATTTTTACAACATGATTTATTCACAGCTTGAAATACTTTGAAATAGTATATATTCTTTATTACGTTTTGTTATCGTTATTCCTGATGAGACAATAGAGTCCAAACCAGACGCAACGCTCAAGCACCAGGCGCACAACATTATTATTTTAAATACATCAAAAGTGCTTTGCAAGTATACTCATGGATCAATTTAAGCTTGATTTGTGTCTTAGAATATTTTGCAACGTTAGGTCATAAAATGTATGAAAATCACTCAAACCTGACAACACAAACATTTATATATGGCAAGACCAACACCGTCACACGGGTGTGTATATAACATAATATGAATGATTATTTTCAAGGATGAGATATCACTCTAAACAGTGTCACAATAGAAACCCATGTCACATATTATTTCTTGCATAGCATATTTCAATAACTGAACTTGACAGTTTGCGCCAATATTACAAGGACATTTCCCGCGGTGTACAAAATATTGCATCGAAAAGCAGTAATTCAGATATCAAGGACAATAACGGTGCGATAAAGTACCAGCTATGTTCAACTTAAAGGACTAATTTTGTCAGAAACCAGCATATACAAATGTGTTAGGAACTAGCATTTAAATAGTTATCAGACGTGTGACATTATTGTTGTCATTATAACTTCAGCAAAATAACTTTTTTTATCCCGATTGAATGTAAAGCAAGGCTTTTAATTGTTTGAAATCATTACTCCAACTGTTGACGTTAAGTATCCAATACATTATTAATATACGAATTTATTTTAAATAATAAATACAAGAATATGTATCCAATTGTGACCTGGCAAGTACGAACGTAAGTTGTATACTAAACATATCCTGTACACTTGTTTGTTCGTTTATTGCATCGCCTTTGAGCATGACCGACACACAATAATGACTTTCTTTGGCATTGTCGTCCGTGCAATTATCCGTGGCGACGGCATCACACTCTCGTTTCAGATCAAAAACCTGTGTTGTGTATTATGCTAACATGATTTTAATCAATGAACTATCTATAGCCCAAACGTTTATAAATACGTTTGTGTCTAATTGATTCCAGGCTAGTACGAACGTATGTTTTAAACTAAACAAAGCAATTTATCCTGTGTACTTGAAAAAATCGTTTATTGAGTCGCCTTCGAAGCATGGCCGACACACATTATTCTCGCATTGTAGTCCGTGTGGTCATTAATGGCGACGGCATCATACTTTCGTTTCAGGTTAATAACTTGTCGTGAATCATTCTATCATGATTTTGATCAATGCCATTTTTGTTCATAATGATTCAATTAAACCCTACTTATCGGCTAGTGGGTATGTCCCTGTAGGTTTCATTGTTTTATTAAAATATTAATACAAGAGTTGATATTGGAATTTCAAAATTTTAGGAAATTGACTAAAATATGTTGATGACTAATGACAAAAGATGTTGAATGAATACTAACGGCCTGGTTTTACAAACATACTTAAGTACTTAAGTCGGATAATAAATAAGCCACGTTTTTGAGGCAACCTGATTAGTTTGGTATTATTACTGTCTCGTTGGATTATATAATTTGCTGCGGTGAAATATTTGCTCGTCTTAGATTGTTCATCAAAATGGTCTATTTAAAGTTTTGGGTTATATTGTAATTATAATTATCAAATTACCATTATCAAAATAGATGTGTGTACAGGCCGAGTAAGTATATATCATGCTTTAAACGACAATTATTTGTTGTGTTAGATCATGCCACTTGAATACTTTCAATAAAAATCAATAGAAAATATTATCAATTAAAATCACAGGCTTTTTCCGTTATCACATTATCAATTTCGTAGTCACACATATCTTACTGTAAAGGATCTTTATCTACAAAGCAATAACTCTGCAGCTGCATATCAATAATGACGGTCTAGTTGCTTATATCCGGATGTACCGAACATACTTATTTTTCAAAGTGAAAAGTTCAATGCAAAATATATTGATATAATTTATATGTGAATAGAGCTCAAAAATAATTCTGGTTTATATTGTAATTACCAAAATGAATGTGTGAACAGGCCGAATTAGTATAAATCACGCGATTGCTTTTAACGACAATTTGTTTTTATGTTAGAACAAGTCTCTTGAATACTTTAAAAAAAATCACAAGCCTTTTCCGTTAACACATCATCAATTTACTAGATTTTTAATATTGTTGGAACAAAATGAAAACCTATACCTTACTTTTCTATTTAACACAAATACAATCCATTTTAGAGTTAAGTGTTAGACAAATCTTAGATTGTGGACCTTTTTAAGTGCAAGCAAATGTGATTGTGCTGAACTAATCAGACGGGTTCCAGACAGTAAACAACAAAAGTTATTATATTATGAATGTCTCAATACAATGCTGTCCAACCAATAATCATGAATTAATTAATTAGTGTTTATCATGAAAAGAAGTATGTATAATTTCCCGGTATCGGCTGAATGATATGAAATATCAACGATTCCTTTGGGAATAGCACTTGGACCGATGACCTTTCTTATACAACCATATCGAATATGCAATATAACATTTAAAATATCTCGTAGCATATAAATATCAACATGTTAATCTGTTCGATTATTTAAATTGATCTGGTGTTGAAGCTGCTAAAAATCACTATACTATTATTGCATTTATTTTTTATAAATTTTTGTCGATGTAAAAACTTTTCATTTGTAATATAAATGCTGATATACAGATTAGAATTGAACTTATGTTTATATGTGTAATGAGGTATCTTGATTTGAAAAATATTACATAAACCATATGCGTTAAAGCATATTCTTCAATTAATCTCTTTGTACTAAATGAACTACGTACAAGAAGCTCATTGAAGACTCCTTATGTTAAACTATGTGTTGATAAAGGCAAAAGAACAAGGCCTAAGATATACAAAAACTCGACAAGACAACAATCACACAATAAGTCATTCAATTAAAATTGCATTCATGGAATGGTCAGTGAAAATAGGAATTCACAGGGGATTCAACACGTTTTGGAGGTCTAAACCTCACATCAGTAACGGCATTTATAATCAAGAATCAGTTTGGTGAAATATGTAAAAGGACGTGCAAAACATAAACCAACATGTATTAGAAACACGCTGTTATTGGCTTTGAACTATTTCAAATTAGGTCGCTTCACATTCCATATCTGTTGTAATAAGGAAATAAAATAAATACTAAATACAAACTGTAATAGCTTTATATTTATGATGTTTTCTGTCATTTGTTGTACATATTAGTAATCAGTAGACCAGTATATTCCAAATAAAACCAAAAATGTTAACCAATGGATAATTAAGCAGACCAGCTTATCTGTGCGTCGGTTACCTAAAGCAAACACTAAAAGAAAAACGTTGGTAAAATACCACACACAAAATGTTCCTAACAAAAAAACTTCCAAAAAGCTATCGTTCAATAAAGCAATGCTAATTTTCGAATATATTCATACCACTTCTTAAATAGATGTGTTATCGCCTAATATATTGACATCAAGTAGCTATAAAGCAAGAATACGACAGCTGTACACGTTAATGATGCCGATTGGTGAAATCGATAATATACATAAGGTTATTAACTAGGCCGACTGTTCAGAACTTTAACAAGTAATTAGCTTCGTGAACGAAATCGTTGTTAATTTTCAAATATTTTCTACCCTATTTCTAAGAAGATTTGAGACAACTGTTGCAGCTGTATTTGGTGTATTTAAATATGAGTTTATCATAAATAAGTTCACATTTGAATGGTAAATTAACTACAATATTGTTAGTCACTTCGTTAACATTCAGAGTATTGTGAACATTCGCTTCATTATGTTTTTGTTTCAAATAATACAATAATTGTCTGAGCTTATATATGTCAGATAATACACTTAGTACGTATTTAATTTTGAAGTAAAATATGCAAACATCGTACCTTCGTTTCCTTTCTAACACAAAAACAGTCCATTTTAGAGCTAAACCAAAATGTAAACCTATTCCGTTGCATACGAATGCAATAATGTTGCAGTATTTGGGACAGTTGCAGGCAGTAAACAAAATGAAGAATTATATTACAAATGTGTTCAATACAATTACGTTAAAACCAATTGCAGTGCATGAATTAATTGGTCTTTATCATTAAACAGCGTCTAATTTTTGTGTATCGGCGAATGATACTAAATACCAATAATTCCTTTAGGAATTGCAGTTGACCTTTCTTATTCAACGTCGTCACATATGTCACTGCTAAATGCCATTTAAGATGACTTGTTATCATGACTTCTTATTCAAAGGTAATTTAAGTTGCTTAATTAGATTGAGCTTGTATCGATATCAAAATTACAATAATAGAAGCTAAGCAGCCTTAAATTAAACCTGGTCCTGTTTAAAGACAAATCAATGATCCAGGCCAAAAATGCAATCAACGAGAAAAAAAGGAGAAACGGGCACTCAATGAAAGATTACAATTCAAATAGGCTGACAGCGAGAGACAGGCAGTCAACGAGAGAAACACAGGCCAAACATGCACACAGCAGCAGAAACAAGGAAAAAGGACACTTAATAAGTGATACACATGCCAAGCATGCACTCAATGAGAAAATATCAGGGTAAACATGAACTCAATGGGTAAAACACCGGCCAAATAGGCACTCGGCGAGAGGAAGATAAGCAAAGGTTAAACAGGCACTCAGCGAAACAATCCCCAGATTAAACAGGCACTCAACGACAGAGACACGGCATTTCAATACAACAAAAACACAACAAATAGTAAAGTATTATTGCCAATTATGGATGGGTACAGCCAAGTACGTCTAGTAAAAAGAAATACTGAGAGGCTAATAAATTTGCGAGCGTGCTTTCATGTACCTAGTTGATATTAGAGATTCCGCCTTACACAGTCAGTGAAAACTCATTAAGTATTCACTAAAATGTTAACAGTTTCCGAGAGCGCTTCATTCAACATAGTTGATGTTGCCTCTCACATTTGTCTTTTACTACATAGAGTGTTTGTAGTATTTGACATACATAAGAGATGTAGCATATTATTGAACGTGATCAAACATGCTACTCATTTATAATTTATTGAGGCAAACAATGTGACAACGTTTGATCGGAATTTTATAGAAAAAGTGCCCTTCAGAGTGTCAAGAAGTTGGTTTTTTACGTGTATACAGAATTTTGACCGACGTGACTGACATTCAAGCTTGACTTAGGAAAGTTGAGTGGAAATGAGACTTCTGAATTCTTCACGCGCTGTTTTGCATATTTGGCACAGTCATCTAGCATTTGAGCTCGCATAACGCAGTTCAAAATTGACATATATTTATTGTATAAAAGAGAACATGAAGTTGAATAAAAGCGTTTCGTCGACACTCGGGCAAGAAGGTTGGTGCTGGAAAATTGTTAAATCAGGCAAGTGTTGTCCATGTCATCGGTGAACATACAATAGCTCACCATGACCGGGTTGTACACTCTCTTTACGATTGTAAAGAAGTGTTGACCACGTCGTCATCGGTGAAAAGACAATAGCTCACCATGACTGGGCTGTATACTCTCTTAACAGATGTAAAGAAGAATTCAATGTCATATTAGAACAAAATGTGGTTTACAGGGCCTGTATATGTGGTTGGTCCTCTTGTCTAGAGTGGTATCCTATCAAATTCGGACATGTTATTTGCTTGCATGTCAACTGTTTTATTTGCAAGTCTATGTCAAGCAATTAGTTACTAAATGTCCCAAACTGCACGTTGAACAAAAACAGCCACCATCAACAAATCAGTCTTTTATTTTGACGTAAAAGATAACAGACTGTGCAAGAAAGCAAAACAATCATCGTTAATAGATATCGAACACAGGGTTGCCATGTAAACAGTATTTAATGAAATGAATATGTCTCTTTCAAAGAAAAACGTAAGGCAATAGAACATACAAAACGACCATCCGTGTCGTAGTGTTTGACCCGTCGTGATCAAATATGGTTCTGGACAAGATTTAATTATAGCAAACTGCTTTATAATGAACGGTGAAGCTAGGTAACTAGTGTTAATGTTTGATTATTATTAAGTATGTACTTCTTGTTTCATAAAAAGAGAAACCGCAAGAAATGCGGTAGGGAAGCATATGTTCTGCATAATTGTTCACGATGAATTCGTTGCATGTTTGAACAAATGACATAGCTTTTGATAGGATATAACCAAAGGTCAAATTTGACCTTCACTGTATAATAAAAAGGTAGCGTTTCATGGCATCGTGTTTAATAGGATTGGTTAAAATGTCAAACAAAGCGTGTTTTATTAGGCATTGTTGGCCTCGCAACCTGACGACGAACAAAAGGTGGTGGCAAAAGCAGTGACTGGCGTGTACACTTGAGAGAGAATTCAAAGCTACGCTAAAAAGATGTGTTTTTAACGGAATTAACACCTGAAGTTGATATGTCGTACGAACACTTTTGTACACTATCGGATGAGGTATTAAACCCTTTTTATTTTTGAACGGGTTCCATAAAAGCAATCCATATAACTATGGACAGAAGTCGTGGTTACAGAAATTGGATTCCAACCTGTTAAACTCATCATAGCACCGACATCTAAACAAAAGGATATTCATATTACTATTAGGTTTCTCGCTTCACATTGTAACTGCAGGATTATCATGTCTGCGATACATTGCACGAGACAGTTAACATATAGAATTTATGCTTAGACTTGTTGATTCTTTGCATGTACATTGTATCTGCAATTATATGTAATTAAATGGAAATCCTAGGTCAAATAAAATTCCGCAATCTCTACGGAGCAATCACAACTGCAATCACCGATAAAACAGCCTCTACATATCGACGAGCAAGATAACAAACTGACTATTTCTTTCAACGTGTTATAGTGTATGAATTGAAATATTTCTTATCATGAGGGAATATTATATAAGCTTTTTAAGAATAGGAAAACCATTGATAAAATATTTAGTTATAAATATTACTTCTATTAGTATGTTTATGTTGTGTTGACTGTTTGAACAAACGAATTACAGCAAAAAAGAGAATAAGGAAAGAAAAAAGCATAACAAATATGGCTAGCAGATATCTAACTCATGCAAACACATATTAGTGAAATGCAATTCAGCTTTGAAATAAAAGGCAAGTGAAAAAAATACGCATTTAAATATAGCGTATAGATAAAGGTATTTCCCTGAAACATAAAGCATGATGTTCCTATACAAAGTCAACAATTCTCTCTTTACTTCCAGCCTCGATTTGTTTTTTATCAGAGAATTGATATGCATTTCTGTGGACAAAGACATTTGTTTCACTCCAAGTGTTTGTACATTGTAAGAGCCCGTAAATGTTTGCTCGCAGGACATATGCAGGGTGTCGCACGGTTAACGTACGATGTCCGTATGATACTGAGGACACCTGGCGGCGAATTTGCGATGTCCGCACGGAGCCTGCAGGGCGTAACCTTTGTCGTAGGAGGTTTGTACGCCATCTTTGAGGATTCAATGTTACATAAACCGAGCTCCGCATGACTTGTCCGCGGTGTCCGTCCGGATATCATACGACTGCATCATCCAAAAGATCCCGTAGCCGAAATACTTAAAGCTACGATTATACGTAGACGGATTTTAAAAGTTTGAAGGAATCGTACGGATATTTGACAGAGGTATGTTGGCTTCTAAAGAACATTTATTGCAAATTAGTTCTTACATGTCACCAATGGTTTTGAATCCCCCTTTTGGAAATACAATATTCGTGTTTTGTATGATGTTTACATTTCACATTGGTTCCGTGGCGGCATTAAGCCATAATATAGCAGTATTTTTACCACTGAATCATTGTTATACTCCATTCTATATATGCTTTTGTATTTCTTATGTCAAGCTTATAGTTATGATAATCGTTTATCCAAATGGAAAAAAATCAATAAATTTTGAGATGGTACTGGTGGATTAAACTGTTTTAGTATAAGTTACAATGCCACATACGAACGCCTAATCATATTTCGTATGATTATAAAAAAATTTGTTTGTTAAATTCAAATTTTATAAATCTGCAAACTATTACCTGTTTCCGTAAAGCATGGCAAAGACAATCCATGTTATCCAAATTTATTTCCAAAAAAGCCTGGTTTCGTACATGTATGTTCACAACATTTAAGACAAATATTCTCGTCAGAATAGAGAAGATTTAAATTTATACCATAGAAGAAACAATCTGAACATACAAGTCGAGAGATAACAGTTCTACAGTTCTATTTTTCTTCTTTTTGAGTTATGTTTCTATACCGAGCTGAATATTGTCGCATAATGAAGCATTGCAAACAACTGCGCTCTATTCATACGGCAACCTATTATATAATTCTAGTATTGAAAAATAGAAACAGCTAACGCTCAGAATTATTAGTCAGAGGTTTCGATGTTTTATCTTGTTTCAAGGTTTATTTGCAATTAAATGGAAATATTCTCTGTCGACAAATTAGTTACTAAACGACACAATATTCCATAGAGGAACAGCCATGGTAAGTGGGCTTCGAGCGATTGTTTTGTAACGTTGTGTGACATTAAGCAGATATATTGACATTTACAATTTGTCCCCTAATTGACATGCATAACATTTTCGAAACGTTTACGAGCATTTATCGACTCATCAATGCTCCGTTGTATTATAAAATTGAAACTTCACAGGTTTTAACTAGCAGGGTTGTCTTTTATACCGAATTTTGTTTTGCATTTTATAAGTAAAGCTCGAAAACTACGCGACATTACATTCAATAAACAATTGAACTTTTCTCCCTTTCTCTCTGTATAAATGTATATATAACCAACTCTAGAAGGACGGAAATTAGTTTATGTATTTCATTGATGTATGCGCTTGTTCCTATGACCTTTATGCATTGAAAACATAGTTTTGACACTGTTTTTATCATGAGTAGACAATTTGAAAGGAAATAATTAAAGCCAGCTCTACAAACACTGTAAATCCAAGTGTTAAGTTTTAGAACATGATTTGAACACCCAAATGCAACAGATATTGAACGCGTCTTTTCGTTCAAAGAGTGTTCTAAACCTTAACAATACTGTTCAATAATTGAACATCATATTCAATATTTAACACTCCAAGTGTTAAAAATTGAACACCTCAAGTGTTCTATAAATTAACACCGGACGCGTTCAAATTGCATGCAACAGATATTGAACACTTAGAACACGTTCAAAGGCAAAGTGTTCAGCTTTGGAACACATAATGTGTTCAAAATTGAAGTTTTCGTAATCTTGACAAAATTGGAAGTGTTCAAATCATAACACCAGTGTTCAAATACATTTAACACCAGTGTTCAGATGGCATGGTTATAAAAGATTGAAATAAAACATATAGCATAAAAACAATTTTATTCAAAGGGATTGTTATAACAGACACAGACAAACGCTAAATGATATTTCAGAAATCATCACTCAACAAACGAAAATCCACATAAATGGCAAAAACTAATACTCAAACAATACTTTATAATTATTCACGCAGCTTGTTTTAATACATTTTACAATAAAATTGACAATTTCACTGTCCAGGCAACATACAGTGATACTGAAATGTTTCATTTATTAGTTAAAGGACAACAGGTTAAGCAGTCTATAATAAAGATCCAAAAAGTATATATTTTATAATATATTATATACACTGTATTTCAAAAATATATGACAATACATGACCAAATCTGCATATCCTTAGAATCAATTTTTTAGTATCACTATGGCATTAAAAACATAATGTGAAACATTTTGTAAGATAAATGTCAATTCAAAACCAAACAGTAACAAATTATTGTTCATTTGATGCCTCAAAAATCGGTATGATCAGTTTCGAGTGATACAATTATTTCTCTGACATGGACTAAGTGACATTCATTTGAAGCATTATGCAGCACAGTCCATTTTGACAACTTATGGTCGATACACAGTTCGTTGTTGACATACGAATATTGCCTTGATTTCAAATTCAAAGTTTAATAAGGCTCATGCAAATTCACATGTTTTTAAAAGATTCATGGTGAATAATTAAATGGAGATTGGGGAAAGACATACTTTTTACATTTGGAATAAAACCTAAAACAGCTATACAAATAACCATGAATATATAGAGAGCAATCATATAGAGGATAATTGTTTGTTTCAGTGTAAGATCATAATATATTTCACCTAGTGAGCAGCAAAAGTTATATTTTACGAGTGGCTTAGCGACGAGTGGTATATTCACTTTTGGTGTCCCAGCCGCGTGCATGCTGACACGTTTGTTTAGGTTTGTAGAATGGGCTAAACTTTCAAAACCTTCAGTTTGAATTATCTCCAATTGATATTTGCACTATTTTCAACATTGCCATATTGTTTATTTCACTAACCTATGTCTGTAAACCATCTGAAAGCATATAATAAATATATTCAAGGTTATTTTTATTGCTGTTATTAGATTATATATCGTTTATCAAAGTATTAGATGGCTTTGCATGTGTCCTGTCCTGGGCCTTGATTTTATCGAAGAGTGGTCTGATTTTCTTGCAAAAGAACTTAAATGTTTTAGATGTTTCTCTCAGAAAAAGTTCATTAACAATGAACTGTTGAAGGAAGCCCAGGAACATGACAATAGGTCCTGGGTAATCAATGTCAAAAACATAGTTTACAGCCAAAAGTTGTATAATATAAACCATATAGCAATCTCCATTACATTTTATGGTTACATCGTCTCTTGTGATGTAAGCACAGTTGACATCTCCTTTTAGGATCGTTAATGTAGGGGCTGTGCCGGTTTTCGATTTCTGCAAGACATCTATTTCTGTGTTCGCTTCACACTATAAAAATGAGGAACTCTGCATATCAATTTAACGAGTATGTTTCAAAATAATCATTCAACCATAGTTGACAGCAAATTCTAGTGATCAAATTATTGCTGTTCATTCTTAAAACAGCAACAAATGCCACCAGTTATTCCAACTTGGTTTCTGCCAATGCTATAAATATATATATAAAACATGTTGATGTATAATATGGTCAGAATTAAGACTCATTTCCTTAATTTAAGCTGTAATGTACTGAAAATTGCCATAATTACCAGGGGTTTCAAATGACTCAGCGGGTCTATTGTTGTAGGACTACCTGGATACTTTCTTACAGTCCCTTCTTCATATCATATGACAGGGTGTTCAAGTCCCCGCCTACTTTTACTACTTTTACTGTATGTATTAACTCTATGCATAAAAGGATTACCTCGCACACTTGAATTGTGGGTTGATGGCGTTTTGTGCCCTTCCCCCCCCCCCCGGTCAAACTTCGTCTCGCTGTCAATTAGCTGCAGGGATCCAAGGACAATACTCCAGATCTCATTTCGTTTCTGGAATGATGGAAGTTGAAATAATTTCTTTATCAATAAAAACATGCATTTATTTCCTTACCAGCCCTAATATGTTTTTGCAGAGACATGTGTATTAACGATGTAATAAGTCAACACTTTTGTCATTTAACCATTGAATACATTGTGAACAGACAAGAATGAGAGAATGTCCTATATATTTAATAGTTCTTTTTTACCTTTCCATCATCATCAGCATTCAATGCATCTGGCCCCAAAACCGTATCCATTAGCCTTTGAGTAGCCCGCACCAAAACTTCTGTGTTTTCTACAATGTCTGCAAATTTTCCCCCAAACATCTTCTTGAACTCATACAGCACCTTAAAAAGAACTTATGTTTGAAAAGGTGTACAAAACATTTAGACGAATACTTTGATCATGAACTTTTAAACTGCTATACGAATATTTTGCATGTTGTCTATTGTAATTTGAGAGCAGTAATTCATTTCAATACTAAAAGCACTTTATGTGTTATGGCACTAGCATTTTCACAACCAAGCAGATAAAAGGGCAAGGATGTTATAATAGACTCCCTGATGTTTTCTTTTTTAAATAAGTGATATAGCAATCACACTAACGATCTTGCCCAGCAGATCAGAACTACTTACATATTTTCCTTCTCCAAAACAAGGCACCGACTCAATGACACTCTTAAGGATGGCCGTATTTGTTTTCAACAGCTCACATCTGTATCTTCTAGTTTCATCTAGAGCAAGCAACTGAAAAACCAGGGTCATCCTTGTGATAACGTATTGTATGATTTTGAAATGACAGAAATGTATCAGCAATAAGACAACACATGTTTACATGTAAATCCAGACGTTATATCATCATTCATTTTCAGTAAAACGATCGAAGTCGATAATTTTATACTTTTCAATTTTATATGCGTTTTAACCATGCATGCAGTATCTGTTTGTTTGGAAAGTATGATTAAAAGTAAAAATTATGGTCTACAATTACCTTTCTTCTATTCCAATCTAACACTCTCTGTTACCCAGAATTCCATGAACCGGTTGCGCTATTTTTAGCTTTGGCTTTCTTTGTGATAACGGCTGGTGTGTTCAAGATTGGACGCGATTTGAACGCTGGTGTTCAAAAGTTTTAATTCAGTAAAAAGTTCGTTCAAATTACTCATTTTCAAGATCGTTTGTAAAATATGATATATTTAAATATAATTTACATCCACTTTAAAATCACCTGAACACATTTTAAAGGCAATCTTTATGTCAAGAATATTGTGTACACTTGAAGCGATAAGAATTTGAATACCAAAGTGAACACCCGATGCAAATTAATAATATGTTTACACTTATTTGAACACGTGTGTGTTAAGACTTGAACACTTGTACGTTGAAATGTCTAAAATTGAACGCGTCCGGACGCGTATACCGTCCGGTTAATTTGCAGTGAAGGTAGAATTGATTTCACCGTACCTTCGTGGGGACATAAGAACTGGGCAAATATTCAATACTCATCAAAATAAAATCACAGAATTACAATATCTGATTAAGGGAATTGAAAACGAAATTCAGGACAGGATCGTACATTATCGCTTTTGTTTTGCTCTTTGAATACCTAATTTTAAGGTATAGCATAAAGATATAATGTTGAGATTTTAAAAAATACCCTTTCTACCCAGATTTTATAACAAAACCTATTTTCAACAAGTGAACGTGATTTATTCCACGTGTCAACTGGGCAGTTTAAATACATTAAGGCAGTAAACACGACCATTGCTTACAATAACAGGAAGCATATTAACATAGACAGTTCTCTTAAATTGTGTGTATGCATAGCGATTGCGTTCTTTTAAGGTTAAAGCCATAGGTTGCAATATCAGTCAGAGATGGTGAAAATCATTTGCTTAAGGATATACTCACGAAATTGGTGCGTTGTAACCAAAGAATGGCATGACGTGATTTTTTTAGTGTAAAATCCGTGTACAAAAACACATTTAAACAAATTGTACCTGTCATAAGTTATAGCCCGGACAGCGTTTTTTGCAAATTCTAAATTGAAAAGGGGACGTAAAGTATTAATAATGTGTTGCCAAAGTCGACCTTGACCTGTATTTTACTGTGTTTACTGTTAAGGTGCACGATAAACTCGATAAATTCGTCGAACTTTTCCATGAGTTATTTTTCGGAGAAAATGAAACAAATATACACCGACCTACCACATGCTAATTTGAAAGGGGGGTCAACATTGGTAGTTTGTATTAAAAGTCCAACTTGACCTGTACTTTATGGTGTTGAATTTGTGTTCACACATATTTGAATTCGTTGCCCTTTCATGAATTTGTTATTATCTGTGCAAAACAAACAAACCGACCAACAAGCTCACTCCTATATACTTCCCAAACTGTATGTTGTATGGGTATACACACTTGATTTTCTTTAACATCTCTGACTGATACGGCCGCCTACGAATAAAGCATATACACTGATATCATCTAACTTTCTTGTTAAAGCATAACTTAGAAAAATAATTGCGTTAAGTGTACTTGGTTGTGGGTTTCCAACACGTTAGTTGACGATGGTATTAGAAACAACCAGCAAAATTAATACACATAAAGCATGCACAACGACATTGCGATACTAAACCTAGTTTCAGCATCATTTTAAGCACTTACTTTGTGAAACCAGCGACACGAAGATAGAAAAAAATAAACAAGTGCACGACTCAGAAAGTACATTCAAACTGAATACTGCGTAATTCATAAGAATGTCTATATAAACTGCATACTCCAAAGAAGGTCGGTCGGGCAACTTTTTTTTCCAAAAACGTAGACGTGCACGTAAAACAGTAAAAACATCTGTTTACCTTGTCAACAATGAAAAACATGGCGTCTTCGTGTTAATCAATGGTTTATTTAAATGTGTTTTATTATTATCATTATTTATAAAAAATGATTTCCACCTAAAAGTATGGTTTATTGTAAAACATTTTATCTAAGACATATTTATAATAAAGAATATTGCCCTAAATTTAATGCAGCCAGCCAGCGTTATTTCAAAGAAATACGGCGCTCATGAAAACAACACAAGGTTGATAACATGAAATGAACATTTTGAAGTCCAATTAACGCTCCCGTAGTTGCTCAAATTGAAACAAGCGCATGAGGACTTTTTATCTTAACACACAACTCTAAATCAATATAACCCCTTAAACTCTCCACTTCAATTGCATCTTGATTGGCACCAGTCTCACCTGAGTATGAGAACGTACCAGTCAACTGAATACATTGTAAAGGTTCAAACAAATAATTTAAAAGAGGCGAGTAGAGATTGTACACAAGCATCATACAATCAATACTCTAGCAAATGTATGAAGCACTGGGTTAATTTCTAATGAACTACGACGCGATATAAACATCGCTCTGCACGCAAGTACCTTTGTTCGTGTGTTGTAAAGAATATTGTCTAATTATCGATGGCTTGGCCTTATACTAATGCCATAAAGGTAAATTTGTACGTAAATAAATAACTTAATGGAAATATTGATTCCTGGCAAAAAACGTTTTAAGGTCAAAAACATTTATTAAAATAATAATAATATCACATAGAAGCCATGGTGTCATATATAATTCATAAATGACACAACAAGGTGGGTTCCTTGTGGATAGAATTTGTCTTGCACAATTATAATGTTGTTTGTTTCTGTTTATCAAATTGCAATACATTGTCCAAACTCGTCAGAAAATTGTATCCGTTTAAGACTGCGGCATAAATATCATCACGTTGACGCCAACTTCGACATGGCTTATTGTACTAAGAGTACAATTATCAATTATTTTGAAGTAATTGTGAGGACGAAAATTCATGAACTAGTTTAAACCGAAGCTAGCTCCTGTTTCACTGACATTTCCAAGGCTTTTACCCAAACAGTTGCTGATAAATATAGCTTATACATGTGTGGTATGACTGTGTTGTTATGTACGTTGTGCGGTTCTCGTTTTATATAGGCTTGAATTTGACATTGGGTCTTTAAACAAATTGTATCTTTATTGTTTGCTACTGGGCTTGTCATAATCTCCTTCAATGTGATGTCCTTAAAGGTGCAAACACAATTTCTTCTATTACGAAAGTAAATGGGCTGGATTTAATTTTTATAAGTTTGTTATAGGTGTTTGCATTGTTCTTTTTCATTTGACGTCACATACTTTTGTTCATCATAACATGACACGTGTCAATCAACACTCATTGTCAACACACTCAGTGCAAGAAAGCAAGGCAAGAACAGAAGTATAATTATGTGTTGTCTTCAAAGACACCCAACACAAAGAGACAGTGGAGGTCTTTCGCAAAAATCTGGGCACCAAGAAAACGGGGCTGTTCATGCATGACCAGTTTCCACCAGATGTTATCTTACAGAGGATAAAGCTGATACCTATCATGCTGAAGGCCAGACAAGGCGGAAAAGAGTCGTATATCAAGTACAATAAGCTGTATATCACGGGAGCAGTGTATACCAAAGGCCCGTATGGGAACGTGGACTAGGATGAAAAGGTGGGTAATGTGAAAGTAGGAGTATGGAACACTGGGAGGTTAACAGTATTCAATCGCGATCAATTTCTCTAAGTTGATGTTACTATATTTATGGTTCTCTACGTAGAATGATTCCCATAGAGTGACCACGTTTGATTGGAATTTTATGGCCATCCAGAGTGTCAAAAAATGATGTTATTAGTTAAACGTGTAAGCTTGTTTTTGACTGACGTGACCCACATTCCTTGTCTCAAAGCAAAAGAAAGTATTGAGGAAATTGAGTAGAAGATGGGACTTTTTAATTTTTCACGCGTAAATATGCATACTTGAAAAAACTTGAAGTTTCATGAAATCAAGTTCCCTGAAGACTTGAACGAACATGATGACTTGTATCAAGCCCAAGTGTTGACCACGTCATCAGGCAAAGTATTGACCCTATTGATCGGTTGACGGACAAAAGCTCACCATAACTGGAAGGTGCATTTACTCTCATTACTGATGTGAGGTAGAGCTAGAAATAGTCATTAACGGACTTAACACCATTATATGTCCGGATTTGTCCGGTACATTTTTTTATATTTGTACATTATCAAATAAGGCTTTAAAATTGTGTTTCCCTGTTTAGAGCTAGTATTACAAAAGCCATATAAGTATTATCAAAGAAAGAAGTCCTGGTGACCAATATGTTAAACACTACAATGGAGCGGTTTTTATAACCTGCAATTAAGTGTTAAAGAAATGTTAAGTAATAAGATTATTTTTACATCCCATTATCATGTACGATGATACTATGTGTATAAAGCTCTGTAAGACACAGTCAATAAAAGTGAAGTAAATTCATACTTGTTATCGGCTTGTATGTAAATCTTCGCTTGCGCTTATTTACAATTCAATGGAAATCGTATGTCAAGCAATTAGTTACTAAATGCCACAATCTCCACGTTGGACAGCAACAGCCATAATTAACAAAACAGCCTAACTACTCGTATTTTGACGCGAACGATAATGTTTTGCTTTGATATCAACGCTGCGTGTCTTACCAGTAAGGGGATAATGGCACGACTGCTTTAAACTGTTTAACATATTATAATATTAGGACAAGACAAAAACTAATACGTCTACTTTTTGTGTCGATAGTTTAATTGTTTTAAAATTACAAGCAATATATATATGTTCTTTGCAAAAAAATTATATAACGTAGCAAATATTCATTTCGGCTTCTTAAATATCTCACGTCCAGGCCTCATCCATACAAGTTTACTTTTGTAACATCTCAACCTAAAACCGCATGGAAATGATATTCCCAAATTCGCATTATTTCAAGGGTTATTGTTGAGAAAACGCAACGTTCTCCGAATACATGACTAGTTGATTGCCGCTTAGTTTGTTAATGCTGGTGGGAAAACACACCTTGTAGAAGGTGTTTGAATGTACCAAACAATGTGGCATTCATGTCATTGTAAACTATTTCTATTCCATACTATAGATAAAGGACTTTCCCGGAAACTCGTGATAATCAGTAAAGACATACTGTACAAAATTTAACTTTGCGCACAACCACAATACAACTACAAAGATCAAACTAATCAAGTAAACTGCGTTTGAGTGAATCGATTTTTACATTGCTTTGAACAATTACACACATAAACACATTGGGTTTATCTGAATGTGACAACATTTGAAGACGTTTACTAGTTAAATTATATCAAATCATCGATTAATCTTTAATTTATTCCGTGGATTTGTTTGTCAATTAAACGACTGCGTGATAATTGATAACTTTGTCGTACTCAGCTATCGAATATCAGTAATAATAATTATTATAGAGAAAGAGAGACTGTATTTCGATAAAGCAGTGTTGTTGTTTTTGTTTTTGTTTTCAAGAATTATAACTCATGTCGTTTTATGACAGTAGTACAACATATTTTCTACAGAAATTGGCATGTTTCATTGCGAAAAAAACACTAAACGGAAGAATTCTTTTTTTATAGTAGTTTCAAAAATATGAGTCCACTGGTGAATAAACCATACTATATCTCAAACTTACACTTCTCCCACCATATAGCGAAAGGGGCAATCTTAATATGTGTACCACATCGGGTGTCTAGTGGATGCTTTAACATTCATACATGCATTAGGTTGATCTATCATTCGATCAACTGTGTTGATGTAATGTTTGAACAAGCAAGATCATATTGGGTACTAGACTATATTTTAGTAATCTGTTTAATGACGTACAATGAAGCCATGACTAAGTAGTTATTGTTATTGTTAGAATATTAACAAGTATTCCTTCTTTTTCTTAAAAAGAGAAACCGCAAAGACGTTTAATGAAGATTGGGAAGCAGATGATCTGCTGAATTGTTCACGATGATTTCTTTTCATATTTAAACAAACGATCTCTTTTCGATAAGACATTACCTAATTCAACTTCGACCTCTCCAGTATAATAACAAGAGGGCATTGATGGCCCTAAAACGCTCAGCTAAGCAAAGGGCCTCAACTCTGTGATAAAAGCATTAAAAATGTTGCAATTTAAACATATCTTTACTGATGACAATGCCTTGTTTTATATTTGTAAAAGGTCATGCAATGAAGCTACCTGTAAAGTTTCATTGAATTTGGCCTGGTAGTTTCAGAGATTTTTTTAAAGCAAAACAGTAAGTCGGCCATTTTGTTGCTGTTGTTGTTGATCAATCTCAATGCCTGTATTTTTAGAGGGTCATGCAATGAAGCTTCCTGTAAAATTTCAGTGAATTTAGCCTGGAAGTTTCAGGGGAGATGTTTTTTTAAAGCAAAACAGTAAAAGTTGGCCAGATTGCTGTTGTTGCTGATCAATCGCAACCCCTGGTTGTATATTTGTAGAGGGTCACCAAAGGAAGCCTCCTGTAAAGTTTCATTGAATTTGGAGTGGAAGTTTCAGAGGAGATGTTTTAAGCAAAACAAGAAGTCAGCCATTATGTTTTTGTTGCTGTTGTTGTTTCTGTTGATTAATCGTGAGCCCTTGTTGTAATCTGTAAAGGGTCACCCAAGGAAGTTTCCTATAAAGTGTTATTGAATTTGGACTGGTAGTTTCAGAGGAGATGTTTTTAAAGCAAAACTGGAAGTCGGCCATTTTGTTGTTGTTGTTGTTGTTGTTGTTTATCAATCGTGACCCCTTGTTTTATTTTTGTAGAGGGTAACCCAAGGAAGCTTTCGATGAATTTTCATTGAATATGACCATATAGTTTTTGAGGAGATGTTTTTTTAAAGATATTGTTCACGAACGGATGGACGGACGGACTGACGGAAGAACGACGGACAAAGACTGAGCACAATAAGTCACGTTGAGCACTTCGTGCTCTGGTGAGCTTAAAACCCAAGCTTTTCATTTAATCTAGATTTATAGGATTGGTTAGAAAAAGCTAACCGTGACTGGCGTATGCACTTGCTACTGATATCAGGAAGAATTCTAAGCTACGCAAAAAGGGTATAATTTTAACGGAATAATCACCGTTTTACCAGGAGTTAATATGACGTAAGTACTCTTTTGTACATAACCAAATAAAGGCTTTTAACCTCCTTACCTCTTTTAAACCGATTACACAAAAGCATTTCATATAAGTATTGACAGACTTAAGTTATCCTTGTTTCAGAAATTCGAATCTGTTAAGCTCAAGAATTGCACCGACACTTCATCATGTAATAAAGTGTTATACGAAACTTATATTACTATTGTGTTTCTCGTTGCATCTTGTGCAAACTACACGATTGACATGTCTGCAATTCATTGCAAAATACAGTTAACAGATAGACAATAAAGAAGATATGTTCAGACTTGTTGTTTCCTTGCATGCACATTACATCTGCTATGATGTGCAATTAAATGGAAATCCTAAGTCAAACAAAATGCCGCAATCACTACGGGGGAAACTACAGCAATCACCGATAAACCATCCTCTCCAAATTGACGAGCTAGATAATAAACTATGCAGCAAGGCAGAACAAACGGCGTTAGCAGACATCTTACTCACGTTGTCATGCACACAAATTAAAGTTAAATGTAAATCAGCTTTGAAATAAAAGACTGGTGAAAAAACACGCATTTAATTCAAAGTAGAGATAAAGAGAATTTCCCTGAAACGTTTAGCCAGTTGCATGCATGTGCATCCTGTTCCTATATACAAAGGGGACATTTCTCTATTTAAAGCGAGCTAAGATAATAAAATCAAATTATATTTACATGCAAAAATGTATATCCATTACTGTGAACAAAGACCTTCGTTTAACTCCAAGTGTCAATGGGCGGACGTATGGGCAGACGGAAGGGATGACTGACGACGGACAGACAGACAGACGAGATTTTTTCTGCAAAATTGCACGTCCGTACGGAAAGCATTGATTCTTGCGACAATCGTACGGATGTTTCGAACTCGTAGAGAACTCGGTGAAATTGTTTCGCCGAGCACTCGACTCTTTCCTTGCCGACCTCGTAGAACTTTTCGAAGTCGGGAGCAGCTACAATGGCCCCGATAAAGCTCGTACTGGATTCGTACAATGTCCACGCAGATTTTCAACACTGCGAGGCCCGTACAAACTAGCTGGTGTTCTCCCGACTATTGAACGGTGTCGAATGGTCAACGTACGTACCGTGCGGGCTTTGTGCGACATCCTTGGGGATTCAATGTTATATAAAACCGAGCTCCTTCAGAGATCCACACAACTTCTCTGCGATGTCCGTATGAATTGTCATAAGATTACATCCTCCAAAAGACCGTAGGCTTGTGACCAGAAGCTACGATTGTACAGAGAATGTACGTATTTTTGTAGAATCGTTATAAATCGTAAGGACATCGCGCGGATATGTGACTGAGGCATTAGGGCGTATTTCGTTCAACTTGGCTTCTTGATTACTTTGCATGAAAACCTAGTCTTAGGCCTATATCCAACCCACCAGCGTTGGTGAATCCCACTTGTGGTAACGCGACGTTTACACCTACACTTTACACTGGTTGTGTAGCTTTGTTACCTCGGAACCAAAGAATCCTTGTTGTACTCAACTCATTATAAGTCATTGCATTTGTTATAATAAGCTTATAGTCATACTGATTATCTTATAAGTTTCAGTAACCGAATGGAAAAACTAAATACATCTTTAGATAAAACTGATGAATAAAACCGTTTGAAGTGTATACCAAGTTACAATGTCACATACGAACACTTGTGCCGAAACATAATTTGCATATAACCCAAATCTATAAAGCTGAAAAATATTACCTTTTTCCGTATTGCATGGCAAAGACAGTCCATGTAATCCAAACTTATTTCCCAATAGTCGAGGTAATTACAAGTCTTTTTTACAACAAATAAAAAACTAAAGGTCAATGTCAAATGTTAAATGATATCTTGAAGAAAAATTCAAAATATTATTTGTCAAGAAATAACTGATCCAAGTCCAATTTCTTTACTGAGCTGAAAAATGTCGCATAATAAAGCAATGCATAGAACTGCATCCTATTCATACGGCAACTCAGAGACAATACTAGTAGTAAAAACTTGAGACAATTAACGCTTAGAATTATTATGGAGTTTTATCTTGTTGCTAGGTTTTATTTGCAATTAAATGGAAATATTCTCTGTCTGCCAATTAGTTACTAAATACCACAATTTCCATAGAGGAACAAGACAAACAGCAATGCTCAGTGGACTTCGAGTGTTATGTAACGCTATGTGTCATTCAGCGAATATAGTGTTATAGCAAATTGTACACTCTTAATATTTGACATGCATTTGACATGTGGGGAAGGTTTTCTTGCATTTACCTACTCGTCTAGCCTCTGTTAAAATATGAAGTTGAAACTACGAAGGTTTAAATAATAAGGGTAGTTTGCCTTTCTTTAACACTAACTTCGTTTTTGCATACATGAGGTTATCTAAACGCTATGCGATATCATATCCAATTAACTTGAGCTTTTTTTCCTTTTTGTATATATTTACATGAGTTACGGCGTAGGAGTGATATAAACCAATACAATAGTTTGCAAATTAAACAAGTGTAATAACTATGCAATTTAAGTAACCGCACCACAGAAAAGTGTAGGTATACGCGCTGTCAAAATTGTAAACAAACATGTAATTGACACTTGGTTCAAAATATGTACTCTCGGTGTCAACAATATCAGCTCCACGATTTTACGAATGGTAAAAATGTTGGGCGTTATCTACTCTCTAATCATAGCGCCAGAACATACCTAGTCCTGAAATTTCCTGCTAACCAAATTATGAACAAAATCGGTACATAAGAACATTGCATCTTCACATAAATTAAAACCAACAAGAGGAAATATCCAACACCTTGTACGCCAGTGAAAATAGCTTCCATGCAAAATGCTCAATCTAGGCAGTTCGCCAGCGATGCTCAAGTTAACAAAGGCACTATTCCAACATCAAATCTCACTGTTTCTGGTGAATTTTAAAACATTTTTGGTGCTTCAATTCACGGAGGTAATATCCATGTGTACATCCATTAAAATGACAAAAGTCCATGAGCTAGAAAGCAAATTCGCATATTTAAAGAGACAGTGACAATGACTAAAGGTCTTTTCAAACTTTATTCTATGTATACACTCGCGTGTTTACTGATGACGACACACAGTTATGCTACTCCTTTTATTATCGATTTAATTGATTTAAATGCATTGAAGTATACAGTATTGTTGTTTTTAAGTGAAACTTTTGAAAATTGGTTTTTACTTGAGAACTGATAAATGTTTTTTATTGGAAATAAAATGCTTTCATGTGGGACTGTTTTCTTTTTTGTGGATGAAACAGCCTATGACCACAATGCATTTAAAAAGAAGTTTAAAACCTATGGCCTCCTAAATGAACACTGTTTCAAACATGATTAGATTATATGTGTGCATACTTTGAACCTTTACTTGGGCAAGCTTTGCCAGGTTTGTATGAGTTGTCGTACCATGAGCACTCATTAAATTCCTGGGCCAAAATTCAACACCCAAAAATTAAAATCTTTTTATAGCACATTAACGTGCTATGAATATAAGAGAATTGCTGGACTGAAAATAGTTGGAAGTCATGAAACACATATTCTATAGGTGTTAACATATAATTGGTCAAAATAAACTTTATATAATTGATATAAAAACATATATATATAATATAGCATGTACAAGTTTAGATGTTACCAGTCCCAAGGTCGATATCAGGACGAAATTATATATAGAGGCTGGATGTATTCATTCGCAAGACTGGTGATGTCTGTATCTTATCGTTGAGTACTTTATAGTTGGCATTTGTTTGCTTAATACTTTATTGTCTTGATGCTGTCATCTATCGGGCTTGTATGCTGAGATTTGCTCTTCTTGACAAATGTAATGATAAGTGTAAGGAAAAAGTTTCGTAAAACCGGTTTACCACCCATCTCCAGAAAAGTCCTTATTTCAATAACCGTTTTAAGGTGGTTACTCCAAAACGATTTGAGTGGCATTTGAAATGTAGCAATTAGGGACCATTCCTGTTTTCCCTATTTTAAGCTGGTTACCAAAATTTACACTGATTGTTTAATATTCAATCTGTGTTTGATGGTTTGTATGTGTCTAGTTTATTGTATGTAAGGCTCCCAAATTGATCAGTCTTCACATTCAAATTTAAATTCACGGCATTGAATTGGTATTACTTAAGCTATCTACGCTAATAACCAGGGATTGTTTTTCAGATGTATTTGAGTGCATCCCTCACTGATATATTTTATAAACATGGGTGTTGTGTGATCTTTGGAGAGTGCCGGGCAAAGTTAGTAGCACATATTTAACAAAACAAGAGGGCCATGATGGCCCTAAATCGCTCACCTGAGTAAAAGAGTTTAACCTTTGTTATCAATATAGCTTGATATTTGTTCGCAACGAATATTGAAAAACATACTGGTCAAACATGTTGCCTGGATAATCACTGACAGGACTTGTCACAGTTGCCTACACACTGAAAGGACTTGCCACAGTTTCCTGCACACTGACAGGACTTGGTGATTGACTGCACACTGACAGGACTTTGATTAGTTGCCTGCACACTGACAGGACTTGATAATTGACTGCACACAGACAGCACTTGGTACAGATACCTGCACACTGACAGGACTTTTTTCAGTTGCCTGCACACTGACAAGACTTCGTTCAATTGCCTGCACACTGAAAGAACTTTTAGTATAGATACACAAACAACAAACAGTGTACCATACCATAAAATCAATAAAACTGCCTTAAGCTCTAAAAATAATATCAGCTTATATAACTTATTCAGCATATTGCTTCTTCCATCTAGGACAACATCACCGTCCTTCAAATGCTGAAAATCATGTTTTCCTTTATATAAGGCTTATTCACTATCCACACAAAAGATAAGATTGTAGCTTAGAATAATCTATATGAAGTTTACAATAATCTACATGAAGTTCAATGGAAAAGTCTGATTATTAAATTTATCATTAAGTAAAAATGAAATTTCTTCTAACGAATAAAGTGTATAATAATTGTTTGAATCTATGAACCTAAAAAAAGAACAATACTTATCTTAGAAGTGACTATGTTGAAGACGTAATACAATTTAAAATATATTCCCTTGTTGCTAAAAATAGAAAGTAGTGGAATCTCCAACAAAAAGGCAGATAATATAGGAAGACTTGCTGCCCTTGCTTCAAAGGTAAACTTTACATAACTATCAGATTTCAACAAAATGTATTTATAATGAACTTGTAACCCATGGGGTCAGGCCAATTTTTCTCCAGGGGCATAATTTGAATAAACATGGTAGATAACCAATAGACAATGTTACACACCAAATGTTTAAGCACTAGGCCTCATAGTATTTGCCAAAAAAAGTTTTGTCATTTTTCGGTTGCCAATTTTGAAAAAGCAAGGATCACTCCTATGAAGTTTCATTAAAATTGTCCAAGGGGTTTAGGAGAAGATGATGATTTTAACCAATTGTTGACACTTTTCCTTCAGGATACCATGGCAACCAGAGTTCTGCATGGAATTCATTTCTTTAAACATTTTTGAAAAAGAACCAACCAAGGATCATTCCTATGAAGTTCTATTAACATTGTCCAAGGGGTTTAGGAGAAGATGATGATTATAACCAATTGTTGACGCTTTTCCTTCAGGATACCATGGCAACCAGAGTTCTGCATGGAATTCATTTTTTTGAACAATTTTGAAAAAAAGCTCCAACCAAGGATCATTCCTATGAAGTTTCATTAAAATTGTCTAAGGGGTTCAGGGAAAGATGATGATTATAACCAATTGTTGACGCTTTTCCTTTCGGTTGCCATGGCAACCTCAGTTCAGCATGGAATTCATTTCTATGAACAATTTTGAAAAAGCACCATCCAAGGATCTTTCCTATGAAGTTTCATTAAAATTGTCCAAGGGGTTTAGGAGAAGATGATGAGTATAACCAATTGTTGACACTTTTCCTTTAGGTTGCCATGGCAACCATAGTTCTGCATGGAATTCATTTCTTTGAACAATTTTGAAAAAGCACCAATCAAGGATCATTTCTATGAAGTTTCATCAAAATTGTCCAAGCGGTTTAGGAGAAGAAGATGATTATAACCAATTTTTGACGCCGAACGTTGGGCGACGGACGACATACGACGGACGACAGACGCCGGACAAAGACCGATCACAATAGCTCACCTTGAGCACTTTGTGCTCAGGTGAGCTAAAAAAACACCCGATTAGCTATTGTCGGACGGATAACCATTATTACAGCCGAGAGATGTTTGTGAACATGTATGCCCCACTAATGGCATCCAATTAATCGTTTTGCATTAGGTATATGTGGGGTTGAAGGTTTCAGCCAAGATTGAAGACCGTAGGTCCAAGCGTTCCCGTAATGACATGGTTTTATTGTTCAAGGTCATTATGGCCCTTATTTTTGCCCTGCTGATCTCAAAATCATTAGGGGTCATTTGGATGTCATGACCATTCTCCCTACTAAGTTTTAGGACCAAAAGGCTATGAATACTCAAGTTATAAATCTGACAATATTGTGCTTAATGTTCATGGTCACCACGACTGTAATATTACCTTTGACCTACTGACCTTAAATTCAATAGCAGCCATCTGCTGGTCATGACCAATCTTTTTGAGTTTAAGTACCTTGGGCCCAAGCATACTTTTGTTATATATCAAGCAAGGTTTAATATACCGCACGACCCACCAACGCATATAGACGGTGAGTCAAATGCAAAGCAATACAGCCACATTTCATAAATATATTTATTTTCTGTTCGGAATAAATCGTATTTACGATAATTACCATATATGGGGGGATTTCCGACTATTGCCATATATGGTAATGGTCAGTGGGTTTATATAACCAAACGGCTGGTATAAAAGCCGTTTGTCCACGTGTTTTCGTCATTCGAGGTTGTAACGGGCTAGTTAAACCATCAGAAAATTGGTGTATTGTATTATGGCAAGCGACGAAGAAGGCGGCGGAGTTGCACGTGGAAACGGTAAGTCCTCGGGGGACTCAGCAATTGAAGCTTTTTCGTTGTTTAAAACATATCTTGACAATCAATTGAAGGACTTTAAACAAGAATTGTGTAGTATTAAAACTAGCAAAGACAAGAAACCAAAACTTAAAAGTGAATCAAATAAACATCAGTTTGAATTTAATTCAGAAATTCAGGAAGGCTTGGAAAGGGCTTTGTGTAAGAACTTACCTGAAGGAGCTCAGGAAATTTTACAAGATTTACTTTCTAAAGTTAAGCACAGGAATAAATTAATTCAAGTGGCAGATTGTTCCCCCGGGGGCTGGTTGACAGTGAATGAGTATGAAAGGCCGCTATTTGGTTCAGATAGCGACGATGAAAAAGGCTTAGACAAGCTGAAACCAGGGCTATCAAAAGATCAAACTTCCAAGCCTTCTACAGATAACAAATTTAATCCTTATAAGCGTTCTTCTACCATTGCGAGCGCCACCACCGGAAGTCAGCGGCAGCCACGTCAACAAGAGGGATGGGGTCATTCGACACAGCAGTCCTTTCGTGCCCAGCGTATCAGCACCGGCAACGACATCTGCTTCTCGTGCGGTCAGCGAGGGCACTTCCGGAGGGATTGCCGCGCAAACGAAGGCGCTCCACGTAGAGTCAACTATTACTACGCCGACAGGTCCAGAGCCGCAGCGGCAACCACACAGCCCAAGACAGAATATAAATGATGAGTATTCTTTTGACTGTTTGTTTGATAGAGATTTGAGTATGAAAAAATAGTTTTATAACAGATTGTTCAAGTGGAACCAAAAATGTTAAGGGTAGATTAAAATCCCACATAGATTTTTGGAAACAAATCGGCGCAAATCAAGATATTGTCGATGTTATAGATAATGGTTACAAATTACCATTTTTTGAGGTGCCGGAACCTTCTTTTGCGAGAAATATTAAGTCCGCTTTGGATAATATAGATTTTGTAAACTCTGCTGTAAACGAATTGTTACAAAAGCATTGTATTGTCGAGACACCTTTTGTTCCGCATACAGTGAATCCCTTGAGTGTTGCTATAATCAAACAAGGCAAAAAACGATTGATCTTGGATCTCAGAAAAATAAATAAATTTTTGTGGAAAGAAAGTTTTTCTTTTGAAGATTGGAAAACGGGTTTAGAGTATTTTGAAAAAGATTCCTACAGTTTTAAGTTTGATTTAAGTCAAGGGTATCATCACATAGATATTTTTGCGGCTCATCAGATATTTTTTAGGTTTTTCTATAAAGGGGAAATATTATTGTTTCACGGTGTTGGCTTTTGGATGCAGTACTGCCCCTTTTATTTTTAGTAAAGTGTTGAGAGAAATGGTCAAATATTGGCGAATAAACGGCATTAACATTGTAATGTTTCTAGATGATGGATGGGGCACAAATAAATCGTTAGAAAGGACGCTGACAGATGCTTCATTTGTACAGGATAGTCTCATTAAGGCTGGTTTCATCATAAACAACGAAAAGTCAGTTTGGAATCCAGTTCAAAGCATTGAATGGATAGGTATATTTTGGAATAGTATAGTATTTTGTATAAGTATTCCGGAAAGGAGAGTACTAGATTGTTTATCAAACATTGAACACGTTCTTAGAAATTACAGTTCAGTCACAGCGAGATGTTTAGCAAAATTATTTCTATGAAACCAGTTTTAGGCAACATTGTGAGGTTAATGACTAGGTTTTTATATATTTTGATAGAAGGTCGTAGTTCTTGGGATGTTTGTATGAAAATTCCTGAAGGACACCCGTTTCTTAAGGAACTGGAATTTTGGCAGTTGAATTTACAGAAATCTAACGTTAGTTTTCTAGCTCCGTATTCGCCAGTTGAAGTGTTAGTGTATTCCGACGCTTCCCATTCGGGCGCGGGCGCTTATGTAGTGAATTGTAGAAACAGCGTTTTTCGCTCTATATGGTCGGAAGAGGAAGTAGTCAAAAGTTCTACTTTTAGAGAATTAAGGGCTGTCAAACTTGCATTAGATGTTTATGGCAATATGTTAAATGGTAAAACGGTAAAATGGTTTTCTGATTCCCAGTCGTGCGTTCATATCGTTCAGTGTGGAAGTACCAAAGTAGAGTTACAACAAGAATCTTTACGCATATTTGACATTTGCTTGAAGTTTAAGATAGATCTGCGTATTCAGTGGATTCCGAGAGAGTTAAATGAAGTTGCGGATAATATAAGCAAACTATCCAACACTGATGAGTGGGAAGTCACCGACGAGTTTTTTAGCTATGTAGATAGTATTTGGGGAGAGCATGATGTAGATCGCTTTGCTACATACAAAAACAGGAAAATCAAGAGATACAATTCCTTGTTTATGGACTATGAGTTGGAAGCAGTAGACTGTTTTACTCAAGATTGGGGTAATGCCAATAATTGGCTGGTGCCACCCATATGTCTAGTTTCTAAGGCCATTTTGCATGTTTTGCATTGTAATGCATCTGCTACGCTTATTGTTCATAAGTGGCCTAGTTCGGCCTTTTGGCCTATGTGGTTCAATGCTAATTATGTCCAGAAAGATTACGTTTGTGGAATTGCTCATGTCGAGCGTTGTCTCGGAATGAGACGGATTTTGCTCATGTCGAGCGTTGTCTCGGAATGAGACGGATTTTGCTCATGTCGAGCGTTGTCTCGGAATGAGACGGATTTTGCTCATGTCGAGCGTTGTCTCGGAATGAGACGGATTTTACTCATGGCGATCGTTGTCTCGGAATGAGACGGATTTTGCTCATGGCGACCGTTGTCTCGGTATGAGACGGTTTTTTGCTCATGTCGAGCGTTGTCTCGGAATGAGACGGATTTTGTTCATGGCGACCGTTGTCTCGGAATAAGACGGATTTTGTTAGTTATGGTGGTACTAGTTTAAAACGATATTTGTCCAGTGAATTGTTTACGAATGTACATGGATTCAGCTCAGCTTTCAGAAGATTCAGATGAATTTTTGTTTAGAAACGTTTATTTTTCCAAGAAAGATAATACACATAGATTAAGAAAGGGGAAGCATATTTCATATACAACAGCAAGAGAAATATTTGTTAAAAATCTTACAATTTTAGGATTAGATAATTCTAAATACGGATTGCATTCGTTTAGATCGGGAGGTGCGACAACAGCTTCTGAAAGGGGCGTACCAGATAGATTAATTAAAAAACATGGTCGATGGAGATCAAAGATTTCTAAAGATATTTACATCAGGGAAAGTGAAAAATGCAAGAAGTCAGTTACTTTAAAGTTGAGTAACTAAAATATGTTTATACAAATCGGGTTTTTCCCGTTCTTTTTCATTCGATAAATGTATTGGCCCGGTATAGACCACTCCTATACAGTCGTTGTTTTATACTTTATGAGGTTAATAAATAAATAATTTATGTTTGGCTGAAAGTATTGAAAGAAAACATAATAATAATATATCCTGCTAATGCACATGTTGGAAAAAATGGGTCGTCAGCAAAAATAATGAGTCACGGTCACTGAATTACAATATATTAATTAAGTGTCTAGAATACCACATTTCAGGACAGGACCGTACATCTTAGCTTTTTTGGTAACTGTTAATAAATGATGTGACAAGTGTGAGGTTGAATACACCTCATGTAGTTTTAACCCTCAAACAACTCCTGTTTATTGGACCGTTCCGAAGCGGTGTGACCGTGTCCCAAAACATGTATCGATAAATATGTTTCGATGTATTTGTTGTCTGCTCTTGTAATTTGTACGGTCAGTGGATGTTAGGTCTTTGACGTGTGCCTTAAAACAGGGGTGTTAGCTACTAGGCTTGTCCCTGTAGCTTATATCGTTTTATTGTGACTTAGACAAACATATAGACCTTAGGTATCAATATAAATTTAGTGTTAAGACTATTCACATCAGAAAGCTGAATTATGGTCTAATTCATTACGGAAACGTCAACTTAACTTTTAGTGGAGTTACACGTGGTGTAGCCCTTATTGAAAATAAAAGCTTAAGGCAAAGAAGAGCACCGCGCAGAAAACGTCAATGCCTCTTCACTTGAAAGTTCACTTAACGCAGGCTGATTTTCTTATCATATCACTCAAATGTAAATCAATATAACCTCTTAAACTCTCCACGGAATATAGCATCAAGAATGACACCAGTACCACATGAGCAAGAGAAAATTCCAGTCAACTGAGTACATTGTAAAGGTTCAAACAAACACTATAATAGAGACAAGGGAGATTGGCGTACACAAGCCTCATTCAAACAATGCTCTAGCGTATTGCATACAGCACGGGATTAATTTCAAATGAATTATGACACGGTATAAATGCAAACCATATCGCGCTGCATGCAAAAGCTTTTGTTGGTCGGTTGTAAAGAACATTGTCCCAGTATCGATGGCTTGGGTACATTGCATGTAGATTAAGGTTGACTTTTTTTCGAAAATAAATTAATCATCGGAAATATCAATTACTATCTTTGAACTCTTTACGTTCAAATATATTGATAAAAAGGTTAAATAAATAATATCACGGAATTAATAATTGTCATTTATATTGCAAAAATGACAAAAGACAATCACCCTTGTTGAGTAAATTTGTCTTAAACAATTAAATTTCTTTTCTGTAAATGATATTGCGAAACACTGTACGAATCACCGTCAAGAATGTTATCCGTTTTAGACTTCGGCCGAAATATCTTCAAGTTGACACCGTCCTCCATTAGGCTTTAAACAGGTGTATCGTTATTGATTTTGATACTGGGCTTGTCTCAATCTTCTACGTAGTGATCTCCCTTGAGAAGCAGAAGGATCTCACCACGTTCGAAAATAGGATGGATTTCAGCTTGGTTTGTTTGTTTATATATCTTTTTACAGGTATGTTTTACTAAAATTCAATTAAAAACCATTGTTTTCAAAATATTACCATTTGAATTACGTTACCTGGTTTTGATTATCATCACGTGACATGCGTGGTGGCAGTGATTACTGTACGGGAAGGGAAGTAATCCGCTTTGAGTAAGTTGTGCTTGTTCCGGTAGTTTTAATTGTATAATAAGGAAATTAAAGTTCTAAGAATAATGAAATTACAATCAAAGAAAACGTTCATTGAAATTATTGTTGATTTTGTGACGTGATCTTTGAGGTCGATTTTTTTCGTAATCGACTTTACATCATTTGAACCAAAAATCCTACGAAACGAATCACATGGCATTTTATTTAATAAATCAAGTTTACAAAAAAAGACACATGAATATTAATTAAATAACAACTAACAAATGCAGTTTATGTCACAACTTCGAGTTACTCGGATTTTTCACATTGAATGACCCGCCCTTTCCAATTCCCTCTTGAAAACGCTTTGCACCTGGAAGAAAATATGTACTTTTACTTTTTGGGGATGTAAACAAAGTTCGCAAACACGAAGAATAAAACATTGCACAAAAAAAAACAAGAAAAATCTGAAAGTGTGATAATTTGTAAGTATACAACATTTTGGCAGGTGAGTCTAAATACATGATGAACTAATCAAGTGATAACAAGTAACTGAGCATTGCTAAAAATACGATAGACCCCTTTAGCGTTGTCATAACCTTGTCATAAGAAGAGCAATCGAAGAATCTCCATAGTCGGTATTATCAAACTAACTTAAATGTCCTCTATCAAGTTTCCTGAAACTACTAGTAGCTGTAATACTTCCATTATTTGATTTCCATATCAAACACTTTTATTGTCTGAAACATGTATGACCTACATAATCTAACCATGTTCTTTGGTTTATAAGCCTAGCTTGCACCCTTTTTTATTCATTGTAGAATCAGTATAGCGTACACACTGACAAAACCAAACCATCTCAACATGAAACAAATCCTTATCGCTCGTTACCTAACAGGTGAAAACAAATGGAGTAATGGCAGCTAGGCAACCAACCTTGTACAGATTCCTCTTGCACGACCTGTATTCCATTATCAAACTCGTATTGCAATGCGTCCTCCATAGAGGCAGCATTATATGCCGCATAGTATGCTGACTGACGGTCCAGGTTCATACATCTTTGCGGGTACCGCAGTAACGAATGGGCCAGCTGTAAAGCCACTGCAAGAGCTGAAAAAGATATGTGTGACAATAGAGGAAAAGGCTACAGACTACTTATTAATTTTCCTATATATTAATATGTAAATAGGCAAACAACAGACATGACAAATGCCATTTCTAGCGTTTCACGTATTTGACAATCATTACAACCTTACATTCCTTAACATTCCGATCAAAACCAATTGATTTAAGAAATAGAAAAGATATGTCATGTTTCTTTTAAGACAATCCGTTCACTTTGAAGTTAAGCAACATTAATTGTTTTTGTAATTCATTTGTATGCGGCCTTAAGTAAGCAAGATTCTTATCCAACAGAAAATATGTAAATCTCTGAGGTATTCATGTATACTGGATGTTACTTCTGATTGCAGGTATTGGACTGCATTCAAAGTATAACAAGTATTTATTATTTGCAAAAGTAGAAATTGATAAAATATTTTCCCAAAGTAGCATTCTCAAACTTAAATATAGACAGTGCATCCTCACAGGACCACATCCGGGTACATTTAGTTATAACGTACTCGGCGTAGAAAGACTTGTCGGTCCAGGTGACTCCAATAAATCTTTTCATAGCTTCAAAATTCGTTTATCTGAAGGAACGTCACAGATGGCAACAAGTTATCAATTTCGTTTCCTCAAATATGTTCTCATCTTTAAAGGGACTAGACACCAAGGAAAAAAAGAAAAAACATACACAAAATTGATAGTGTTGTGTACAACTCATTTACTAATGTATCACACCGTTTACGACAGGTGTATCTTTTGCAGTTTTTGCGTATTTTTCCAATTCGAAATTTATTGGGTTTGTCTACCACGTTAATACCATTAATTGTAAAAAAGCGTCGGTATACATGTATGTATCTCTGCTTATCACGTGACTTTCACATGCTGAATTTACATATTATAGACTGGGAAAACGTCATGCTCTATTTTTAAACGGGTAAACTCAGCTGAGACAGCTACAAAATATGACTTTAATCATGTAAATTGATGTATTATCGACCCCATACCAGCTCGTTTTAACAATTGTATGCTTATTTGAGGAAATACTGTATTCATCGATTTTATGACCATCTGGTATCTAGTTCCTTTAATGTTCAGCTCATGTTCAGTCTTGACGTCAACGAAAATAATGACATTTAAATGACGAAAATATGACACTATGAAGATAATATTTGTCTTATTTTACGACCAAGATCTTTATTTAGACTGAGCCCGGCTAGTTCACTTTCTATGATACCACAGTAACAAATGGTCCAGGGTTTATTTATTTTGATAGTCTCCTGTGATTTTACTTTACTTCCAACTTGACAGACGACCTACGAAGCTACGTGTCAAAATAAGTGCATTATTGATGAGTTTTAAAGTGATGCAATAATTTCAGCAAGTATTATTTACGAAATTGCTGACAGTCCCTTATCTAGATCGTAAAGGATTGTTAGGAATATCGAATGTGGGCAAGGAATGTTACGTAAGAAGAAGGCAAAAGGGTCTCAGATTATTAAACTCGGTGAACGGAGAGGTTGGATTCAGGCACCTACCAGAAAAGTCTACTTATCGTATGCAGGATAAGATGTTAGGTGATTGGCAGGGAAAATGTGCCTGTCTCTAAAGATACTTTGAGGAGGGAGCTCCATTTCATGGGCTGGAATCGGAATAGAAACAGAGATCAGCACTATTTTTAAACGGGTAAACTCAGCTGAGACAGCTACAAAATATGACTTTAATCATGTTAATTGATGTATTATCGACCCCATACCATCTCGTTTTAACAATTGTAGGCTTATTTGAGGAAATACTGTATTCGCCGAGTTTATGACCATCTGGCATCTGGTCACTTTAATGTTCAGCTCATGTTCAGTCTTGACGTCAACGAAAATAATGACATTTAAATGACGAAAATATGACACTATGAAGATAATATTTGTCTTATTTTACGACCAAGTTCTTTATTGACATGGAGCCAGGCTAGTTCACTTTCTATGATACCACAGTAACAAATGGCCCAGCTTTCATACCACAAGCGCATTGTGTTGTACAACTATAACTACAGTCGAACCCCGTTGGCTCGAACTCCTAGGGACCGGCGAAAATACATCGAGCCTCGTAAAATTCGAGCCAAGCGGGAATGTTTACATTCAGTATAAAGAAATCGGTCCTTTAAATCGAGTTCGAGCCAACGAGGAATTCGTACCAAGCGAGTTCGAGCCAACGGGTTGGACTGTATAACCAAAATAACCTAACGGAAATGTCGGTCCAGGTTAATACAATGCTGGGAATACTACTGCAGTAAATGGTCTAATTGTAACGCCACTTATAGAGCTGTGCATTGAGGGCTGTGACATAAAGAAAATAATTGAACTGTCTGTCTTGGGAATGATGAAAAGATGTGGTTTATGTTCTTTTAAGGGTACCACAGTAGATTATGGGCCCCATGGAAAGCCATTGAAAGAGCTGACAATACATGGATGTACAATAACGGTAAGAAAATATAGAACTAAATACGCCGTAGGCGGCCAGAGACGGTCCTAGTTCCTACACTTTGTAGCAAACAGAAATTATTGTGTACATAATCCATTTTATTTAATAACCTTCCAATTTATTATTTATCTAATTAGTCTCCTGGAGTGATCTTATTTTACTTCCAACTTGACAGACGACGTGTCAAAATAAGTGCATTATTTATTAGTTTCAATAGGATGAAATAACTTCAGCAAGTATTATTTACGAAATTGCTGACAGTCCCCTATCTAGATCGTAAAGGATTGTTAGGAATAGTGAATATGGAAAGGAATCTAACATAAGAAGGACAGGAATACCTAAGATTTTGACAGTTGATGAAGGAAGAGGTTGGATTTAGTCACCTACCAGAAAAGACAATGTGGCATATGCAGGATAAGATGTGAAATAATTCAATGGAAAATATGTCTGTCTTTAAAGAGACAATGAGGAGGGAGCTCTAATTCATGGGCTGGGATCGGAGCAGAAATAGAGATCAACGTAAGACTGTTATCTAGACATTGACATATTCTTGGATGAAAGGTGGAGCGCTACCTTTGTGTCTGTTTAAAGGCATCTTGATCAGGTAGCGGTATACTGATATTTGAAATGGACATTGGCACATGTTCCCAACAACCCATGTTTTGTAGGGATATGAATGGTTAGTGCAGTAGGATAAAACCTTAAGCACGGTGCAGAACAGTGATTCCCTAAGGGAAATGTGTCAGTTTTAGGGTGGCGAAGCTACAGTCCTAACCTAAGTAGGGATTTATGAAGAACCATATTAACAAGCAACTACGCTACGATATTGAAGCAAGAAGTAGTGAAATTCTTGGACATTGAAGACAATGATTTTAGGGAGCAAGTCCCGAATAATTGAATCCTGTTTTATCCTCTCAGTTTACTCAAAAACTGGCTAATGATTCAGTAAGTGAATGTGTTCTTGACTTCATACAGTAAAAAAGTAAATTGCTGCTATGACCAGTTAAAACATAAGAAAAGCATTTTCAGCATGTCTGGTCAAATTATGCCTCAATTGTTTGCTGGTAAATTTAAGATTTATTCTTACCCATACTTTTATAATACTAGTGAGAAACAATCACCTGTTTTAATGTAGTACCCAATCCCATTAAGAAAATTGATAAAACAAAAGCTGTCACAGTATGTGACGAATGCCTCCGAATGTGACATTGACCTATGAACAAGGTCAGTACACGAAAAGTTGATCTTGCCTTTACATGTCAAATACATATGGCAAGTTATTTTAAATTGCCTCTGAACATAAAAAATACCACCCATATTTGACAACCTACACTCTTATGACCTTATATTCAGCATTCCATTGTGAATAAACACTAACTGTATCTTTCACCTTAGAGGTAGGGACACGGGTCTTGCACGCGACACGTCGTCTTGGTATGTTGAACACATGTGGCAAGTTATTTTAAAATCTGTCCATACAAGAAAAAGTTACAGCCCGGACAAGACAACCTATACTCTATGTGCTTATATGCAGCATTGTGAATAAACACCTAAGTGTGACCTTGACCTTAGAGGTAAGGACACGAGTCTTGCATGCGACACGTGGTCTTGGTATGTCGAACACACGTGGCAATCATTTTAAAATCTGTCTATACAAGAGAAAGAAACAGCCCGCACACGACAACCTATACTCTATGTCCTTATATATGCAGCATTCCATTGTGAATAACAAAAAGTGTGACCTTAGAGGTAAGGACACGGGTCTTGCACGCGACACGTCCTCTTGATATGTTGAACACATGTGGCAAGTTATTTTCAAATATGTCCATACAAGAGAAAGTTACAGCCCAGACACGACAACCTCTTCTCTATGTCCATATACCCAGCATTTCATTGTGAATAAACACCTAAGTGTAAGCTTGACCTTAGAGGTAGGAACACGGGTCTTGCACGAGACACATTGTCTTGGTATGTGGAACACATGTAGCAAGTTATTTTAAAATCTGTCCATACAAGGGAAAGTTACAGCCCGGACACGACAACCTATACTCTATGTCCTTATATGCAGCACTCCAATGTGAATAAACACTAAGTGTGACCTTGACCTTAGAGTAAGGGACACGGGTCTTGCACGCAACACGTCGTCTTGGTATGTGGAACACATGTGGCAGGTTATTTTAAAATCTGTCCATACAAGGGAAAGTTACAGCCCGGACACGACAACCTATACTCTATGTCCTTATATGCAGCACTCCATTGTGAATAAACACTAAGTGTGACCTTGACCTTAGAGGTAGGGACACGGGTCTTGCACGCGACACATCGTCTTGGTATGTGGAACACATGTGGCAAGTTATTTTAAAATCTGTCCATACAAGTGAAAGTTACAGCCAGGATTCGACAACCTATGCTCTATGTCCTTATATGCAGCACTCCATTGTAAATAAACACTAAGTGTGACCTTGACCTTAGAGGTAGGGACACGGGTCTTGCACGCGACACGTCGTCTTGGTATGTGGAACACATGTGGCAAGATATTTTAAAATCTGTCCATACAAGGGAAAGTTACAGCCCGGACAGGACAACCTATGCTCCATTGTGAATAAACACTAAGTGTGACCTTGACCTTAGAGGTATGAATATGGGTCTTGCACGCGACACGTCGTCTTGGTATTTGAACACATGTGGCAAGTTATTTTAAAATCTGTCCATACAAGAAAAAGTTACAGCCCGGACAAGACAACCTTTACTCTATGTGCTTATATGCAGCATTGTGAATAAACACCTAAGTGTGACCTTGACCTTAGAGGTAAGGACACGAGTCTTGCATGCGACACGTGGTCTTGGTATGTCGAACACACGTGGCAATCATTTTAAAATCTGTCTATACAAGAGAAAGAAACAGCCCGCACACGACAACCTATACTCTATGTCCTTATATATGCAGCATTCCATTGTGAATAACAAAAAGTGTGACCTTAGAGGTAAGGACACGGGTCTTGCACGCGACACGTCCTCTTGATATGTTGAACACATGTGGCAAGTTATTTTCAAATATGTCCATACAAGAGAAAGTTACAGCCCAGACACGACAACCTCTTCTCTATGTCCATATACCCAGCATTTCATTGTGAATAAACACCTAAGTGTGAGCTTGACCTTAGAGGTAGGAACACGGGTCTTGCACGAGACACATCGTCTTGGTATGTGGAACACATGTAGCAAGTTATTCTAAAATATGTCCATACAAGGGAAAGTTACAGCCCAGACACGACAACCTATACTCTATGTCCTTATATGCAGCACTCCAATGTGAATAAACACTAAGTGTGACCTTGACCTTAGAGTAAGGGACACGGGTCTTGCACGCGACACGTCGTCTTGGTATGTGGAACACATGTGGCAGGTTATTTTAAAATCTGTCCATACAAGGGAAAGTTACAGCCCGGACACGACAACCTATACTCTATGTCCTTATATGCAGCACTCCATTGTGAATAAACACTAAGTGTGACCTTGACCTTAGAGGTAGGGACACGGGTCTTGCACGCGACACATCGTCTTGGTATGTGGAACACATGTAGCAAGTTATTTTAAAATCTGTCCATACAAGTGAAAGTTACAGCCCGGATTCGACAACCTATGCTCTATGTCCTTATATGCAGCACTCCATTGTAAATAAACACTAAGTGTGACCTTGACCTTAGAGGTAGGGACACGGGTCTTGCACGCGACACATCGTCTTGGTATGTGGAACACATGTGGCAAGATATTTTAAAATCTGTCCATACAAGGGAAAGTTACAGCCCGGACAGGACAACCTATGCTCCATTGTGAATAAACACTAAGTGTGACCTTGACCTTAGAGGTATGAATATGGGTCTTGCACGCGACACGTCGTCTTGGTATTTGAACACATGTGGCAAGTTATTTTAAAATCTGTCCATACAAGGGAAAGTTACAGCCAGGAAACGAGTTATTAAGCCAGACACACGGACGGACGGACGGACGGTGCGATTTTAATATGCCCACCTTCGGGGGGCATAAAAATGTAATTGACAACATTATTACATTAAAGTATTACCAATATATAAAACATTATTATTATTACTATTATTAATAAATAAAGTGCAACATTATCATTATAATTATTACCAATATATACAACATTATCATCTAAATTGTTAACATAGCTTCAAAGTATGATTAGTGTTTCTTTACGATGAACTGTATAATTATTATAATGTTCAAGTTAACAATAAATGTTCAGTTCTGTTCTTAATGTTTCTACTAATCACTTACAACATTGGTTAATTCCTTGCATGTACTTACCTGAACCCGTTGAACAAACCCTGTTCGCAAGCCCAAAATCATATGCCTCTTTGGCTGTAATACTTCTACCTAGAATAAAACATAAAAAATTCCAGTTAAGCCAAGTGGCATAATTGGAACAATTTTAAGGTGATACAAATTACAGTTAAATACCACATATAATTTTGATCTTCCATGAGTAAATTCAAAAGTTTCAACATTTAATATTTTTCAGGCATTACCCAGGTTGGGTCAAGACTTTGACCTTTACTTTGAATAACAAAGTAAAAGACAAAATGGAATCATTCTGAAGGAATATGAATTTTTTGACTAAATTTTGGCGATTGCTTTGGCTGTGATCAAATATTGGCTACCAAATAAGTATGGTATTAAAATCATGTGTAATGTAACACCATATCACATTAATTAGAGCTGTCACAGGAGTGAAAAATACCCCCCCCCCCCAAATGCCGCCTGGACACAGGAATGGCAACCAATTTCTTTGAAAAAAGGCCATAACTCTGAAGTAATTGTACACTTATCATGCTTAACCAATGTGTGCTGTTTAATTAAAACCAATTGAGTAATTAAGAAGGTAAGCTGCTTACAAGATAAAGTAACAAGGGGCAATAACTCTTAGTTAGCATAAATATATTTTTGGTTCTTGTAACTGCACTTCCTGTCATTGTGCTTTACCATTGCATGAAGTTACATTAAAATTCCATCCTTTAGTTTTCAAGTTATGCTCCGCACAAAGAAAAGTAGCAAAGAGTAATAACTCTGTAATAAGCTGATATTGAGTTACGGTTTTTGCATCTCATTGTTGTACTGAAGTATAAAGTTTAGTTAAATATCATCCAGTAGTTTTCAAGCTATGTGACAAAGAACAATAACTCTGTTATTAGTTGAACAAGGCAGTCCAAAGGACGGCTCTATATTCCCCGCCGTTGTTTTTTAGTATATTTTTTCCTGCAACCTGACTGGTACATTGGATCTGACCAAAATTATACACAACCACTGGTCAAGAGTGGGAATATAGGAAATACAAGTTGTTGATCGGTAACCTAAATATTTTTGGATATTTGAACATATTATAAAAGGATAGTTGTTAAAGTTTTTCATATTATGTGAAGTGTAGGTAAGATCAATGTCAAGTTATTTTGGCTAAAAATAGGAAGGAAAATGAGTCCTTGATTTATAATATCGATGAAATAGCAAACCTTAAGTATTTTCGATAAAGTGTTACATATACATATATTGTGGTGACGTCATAACATTGAATTACTGCTTTTGAAGAGAAAACACGTGTTATAAATATATTATCACATTTGTGTCATAATGATAATGCTTGGTAGAGTATCAATCTGTGCAACTTGTTTAAAACTTTCAATTAACATTTATATCTTAACCTCTTATTGTCATAATATGGACCTAAAACTTAATGATGGATAACTGGCACAAATTGCAATTGGTTCGAGTTCTTGGATCAATTCAGTTATTGTTGCTTAAAGTACATGAAATGTATATGGTCAATAAATCCAGTAAGAATCAACATGCCTACATTGCTAAATGTAACAAGAGCTGTCACAGTATGTGACGAATGCCCCCGAATGTGACATTGACCTACGAACAAGGTCAGAACATGAAAAGTTGATCTTGCCTTTATGTGTCAAATACATATGGCAAGTTATTTTAAATTTCCTCTGAACATAAAAAATACCACCCATACTTGACAACCTACACTGTTATGTCCTTATATTCAGAATTCCCTTGTGAATAAACACTTAGTGTATCTTTCACCTTAGAGGTAGGGACATGGGTCTTGCACAGGACACGTCGTCTTCGTATGTGGAACACATAAAGCAAGTTATTTTAAAATCTGTCCTTACAAGGGAAAGTTACAGCCCGGACACGACAACCTATACTCTATGTCCTTATATGCAGCACTCCATTGTGAATAAACACTAAGTGTGAGCTTGACCTTTGAGGTAGGGACACGGGTCTTGCACGCAACACGTCGTCTTGGTATGTGGAACACATGTGGCAAGTTATTTTAAAATCTGTCCATACAAGGGAAAGTTACAGCACGGACACGACAACCCATACTCTATGTCCTTATATGCAGCACTCCATTGTGAATAAACACTATGTGTGACCTTGACCTTTGAGGTAGGGACACGGGTCTTGCACGCGACACGTCGTCTTGGTATGTGGAACACATGTGGCAAGTTATTTTAAAATCTGTCCATACAAGAGAAAGTTACAGCCCGGACACGACAACCTATACTCTATGTCCTTATATGCAGCACTCCATTGTGAATAAACACTAAGTGTGACCTTGACCTTTGAGGTAGGGACACGGGTCTTGCACGCGACACGTCGTCTTGGTATGTGGAATACATGTGGCAAGTTATTTTAAAATCTGTCCATACAAGGGAAAGTTACAGCACGGACACGACAACCTATACTCTATGTCCTTATATGCAGCACTCCATTGTGAATAAACACTATGTGTGACCTTGACCTTTGAGGTAGGGACACGGGTCTTGCACGCGACACGTCGTCTTGGTATGTGGAACACATGTGGCAAGTTATTTTAAAATCTGTCAATACAAGAGAAAGTTACAGCCCGGACACAACAACCTATACTCTATGTCCTTATATGCAGCACTCCATTGTGAATAAACACTAAGTTTGACCTTTGAGGTAGGGACACGGGTTTTGCATGCGACACGTCATCTTGGTATATGGAACACATGTGGCAAGTTATTTTAAAATCTGTCCATACAAGAGAAAGTAACAGCCCGGACACGACAACCTATACTCTATGTCCTTATATGCAGCACTCCATTGTGAATAAACACTAAGTGTGACCTTGACCTTTGAGGTAGGGACACGGGTCTTGCACGCGACACGTCGTCTTGGTATGTGGAATACATGTGGCAAGTTATTTTAAAATCTGTCCATACAAGGGAAAGTTACAGCACGGACACGACAACCTATACTCTATGTCCTTATATGCAGCACTCCATTGTGAATAAACACTAAGTGTGACCTTGACCTTTGAGGTAGGGACACGGGTCTTGCACGCGACACGTCGTCTTGGTATGTGGTACACATGTGGCAAGTTATTTTTAAATCTGTCCATACAAGGGAAAGTTATAGCCCGGACACGACAACCTATACTCTATGCTTATATGCAGCACTCCATTGTGAATAAACACTAAGTGTGACCTTGACCTTTGAGGTAGGGACACGGGTTTTGCACGAGACACCTCGTCTTGGTATGTGGTACACATGTGGCAAGTTATTTTAAAATCTGTCCATAGAAGAGAAAGTTACAGCCCGGACACGACAACCTATACTCTATGTCCTTATATGCAGCACTCCATTGTGAATAAACACTAAGTGTGACCTTGACCTTTGAGGTAGGGACACGAGTCTTGCACGCCACACGTCGTCTTGGTATGTGGTACACATGTGGCAAGTTATTTTAAAATCTGTCCATACAAGGGAAAGTTACAGAGCCGGACGGACGGACGGACGGACGGTGCGATTTTAATATGCCCACCTTCGGGGGCATATAAAGCCAGGACACAAGCATGTGTACTATGACCTTTAAATGTCAGATGTGACCTTGACCATTGAGGTATGGACCCGGGTCAAGGTCACTGCACATCGTCTCAATAAGGAAAACATTTGTACCAAGTATTATGGTAATCCATCAATGCATAAGTAAGTTATAGTGCGGACATGAGCATGCATACTCTGACCTTTAAATGTATTGTGTGACCTTGACCTTTGTTGTATGGACCCGGGTTAAGGTAACTGCACATCATCTCAATAAGGACAACATTTGTACCAAGTAATATGGTAATCCATCCATGCATAATTAAGTTATAGCCCGGACATGAAATGTTACAGCCAGACGGACGGACCGACGGACGGACAGACAGACAGACGAACGAAGTGCATTCCTACAATCCCCTCCCCACTCCGTGGCGAGGGATTCAGTAGTTTAAGTTATGCTAAGGACAAAGAAAAGTGACAAAGGGCAATAAATCTGTAATTAGCTGAAATATAGTATTGGTTCTTGTGCACTACACTTGCTCTCATTTTGCTTGTCCATTGTATGAAATTTGATTAAATTACATTCCATAGTTTTTAATTTATGCCTTTGACAAGAAAAAGTAACAAAAGGCAATAACTTTGTAATTAACTGAAATAGAGTTATGGTTATTGTACACTGCACTTCCTCCCTTTATGCTTTGCCATCATATGAAGATTTATTAAAAATTCGGCGGACAAGAAAAATTGCAACAGAGCAACAAAATGACCGAACACAGGGTGACTCCAATATACCCCCTCAATTTTTGTTTATCAGGATGTAAAGACAGTTTTGTCTTTTTACTACATAGTGAATTACTAACTTACCAGTTAGAATCATATCCATTGCCCGAGACAACCCAATCAGCTTTTGTAACCTGACGGTTCCCCCGTCAATCAGTGGTACACCTGAATTAAAACAAAAATGTTTAATTACATGTATCTATAACTAGTATGATTTAAATCCCTAGCATTCATAATACTGTTAGAACAAACAAACATCTATAAACTTTCTAATAGGTATATCAAATAATTTCTTACAGTGTAACAATATAGATACACATGTTATAATATTTTAAGGCCATCATTTAAAAATATTTGTGAAAAATATTGCAATCTTACACTGAAACAAACACTTTTTCTGTTTAATATATGCCTAAAATGGATATAAAATGACAGGAAGTTGTTGTTTTTTAGAAAAGCGTGCCATAGTGTTTACAAACATAACATCATTTCTGAATTAAACTTGTACAAAATGTGTCCCACTGACATTTGATCTGAAATTTTAAAAGTAGCATCAATTAACAGATAATTTAGCGTTAGAGTTATGGGAGCTGCTACACATGTTCGTTCAGTCTCTGTCAGTATCAAGTTGATGCTAATATATTTTTCCATTTTGTGTAGTTATGTTCTGGGCTGAAGGTTTTGGATAAGAACATCCATTCCACAGTCACCAAGGTTATGATAATACCCAGTGATTCCTTGAGCTAGACATTCTGGGTCCTATATTCTATATTATCCTTAAGGACCCTTTATTCCTGAATATGTGTATCTAGGAGATGCACTGTTTCCAAGCAACATCTTCACTAAATATTGCTTGAGACTCTCAGATTTTTGCTCAGGATCCATGGTTGAGAAACCACAGTGACTTGGAGGGAATGTGCTGAATTTTGACCTCTACAAAATTTAGTGACATTTTACCTAAAATAAACCTAAAATACCTAGCATAAATAACTATGAATTACGGCACTTTTACAAAGTCAGAAAATCTCGATTTGTCTAGATTTTCTGACTTTGTAAAAGTGCCGTAATTCATAGTTATTTATGCTAGATAGTTGGTATGAGTGACCCCTTTGATGAATCTGAAGAAAAAAATATATATTAGGTTTATTTTAGGTAAAATGTCACTAAATGTTGTAGAGGTCAAAATTCAGCACATTCCCTCCAAGTCACTGTGTGAGAAACATGTGAGTTAAGAGGTTGATCTCAAGCAGATTTGAAAATTATTCACAGATTTCTCACCCCCCCCCACCCCAGAGCAGCTTAATGATACATTATCCTCCTACCAAACCTTCTGCAGTAGACGCCCACTACAGCTGATTCCTCCATGACTCTGAGATCACACAACAGGGCGAGTTCCAGCCCCCCTGCTACTGCATACCCATCTATGGCTGCTATCACTGGCTTGTTAAAACACATCCTGGACGGTCCCTGTGTCAGTCAGAAATTATAATTGCTAGATCCACAGTTGTATGGCTAAGTCAAGTATTTATATACGTGTTCATGTAAAAAATAATGTATGTAAGAACGTGCGATCCATGCTTACTAGGTATCGGTATATGTCATTTCAAAGCAATTGATATGATGTTACAAACAGTGATTCATTAGATCTTAACAGAATGATATTGCTTCCATTAAACTTTGTCAACTTGTGAATAGAAACAATACATGTATACATACATAGCTTATTTTGATTGATTAATCAACATATTATTATATTAATCATCATAATAAATGTATTTATTTAAAACCATAGACATAATACATAATATATGCTTTTTACACACCATAGGAGCAACATTGCTCTCCTTCATTTGCTGCAGTAAACATTCAGGTGCTGAAGCTAGGGATGAGAGGTCATACCCAGCACAAAAATTCCCACCTGGAAAATAATGAATTGGTAAATAATTATTTTTTTCAGCAAAAAATCATTTAATATATGATATCACATGCAATACAATATGTGATGCACGGATATTTTTAATGTAATGTTTCATAAATACTACTGCATTAACAATCATTTGGGCTTTAACAATTTGGAATGCCTTAAAATGCTTAAATGTGTGTATGTATGTATGTATGTATTTCTTTAGACCTTGTGGTCAAGGATAACCCGTGAAAGTGCAAGCACTTATTTCCAACAGGGTCCTTTGTTTTTGCTGAAGGGACAGCACGCTGAAGAGACAGTGGTGGGATACAAGGAAGTCCGGGTGCGATACCCTAGCTCTTTTTCGAAGAGACCCCTTGGTTCTTTTACGTGCTCGGTGTAAAGCACCGATACACAGGGTACAACTTTCCTGGGTTAAACCAGTACTGAGTACACCACTTTTCCAAGCACTACCCTTTAAATGCCAAGCGCCAGGCAAGGGAGCTACTTGTACCAATTTTTAACGTCTTTTGTTATGAAGGGGCCAGGGATTGAACCCACGACCTCCCGCTCCGTAGGTGGTAGCTTAACCACTAGGCCACGGAGACGGTTAATGTGCCTTTGGTTGTAGTCCAAATGTGGTGTCAATGAATAGGTTAAAGGTATAAACCTTTGAAAAGGAAAACCCAGAGACCATGCTCGCTTTTTGCCACTCATTAGAACTACAACTGAGACAATTTGAAGCATTTTTAAAGCATAACAAAATGTTGCAGCTCCAATTATTGCCCGCTGTGAAACAAGAAAAAATCATCAATTTCGTAATCAACTTTATATGATTATCTACATCATGATCAACTTATTATAAAAGAAAATGTATACATTACATGCCTGTGATAGTAAACAAACAAACAAAATATACAAAAATATCTGCCTTCATCTTCATGAATCCTTTCATCACAATATGATACCTGTCCCATGAAGAACGGCAACCCATGAATCCTCATCATTTTGAAAATCATTGAAGGCACTGAACAATTCACTGGCTGTTTCAGGATTAACCGCATTCCTCTTCTCAGGCCTATTTATTCCAATTGTCATAATCTTCCCTGCATTTTCTATTTCCAAATTTTCTGAAAATACATTAATTTGAATTTTGCTTGCATTGTCACAAGTTTGCATATACAAAAAATGTAACATTGTATAAAGGAACCTTTCTTCATTCAACCCCTGCGTTACATATATATATTTGTCATAAGGACCCCATTGGAAATAAGTTGAATAACTTTAATGGGTTATCCTGTGTTATATATTTGTCACATTGAATTAAATCTTTATTAACGCACGTATGTATCCAAAGCATTCTAATGATGTTGTGCTTTAGTATAGATATCATCACTAATACTTTTTTAATCAGTCCGTGTTATAACTTTATGAGATATTTTGTTTGTTACTATGACATATATATATGCACGAATAAATCTATCTATCTATACATTGTTCAGTTCCTGAAATGATTTACCCTAAGCCACAATACTGTGCGTTAATGGAGTGTTTTCAACATTTTTTTCCCTCACCAGACGAAAAAAATGACAAAAGACTCTGATTGAAGATATTAATTTGGAATAGCTTTACCCCCAAAGCGACATGTAGTTAATGTTCTCTTACTCTTAGTAGATGCATTTAAGGCAAAATTAAATCAAATCTGAAGGAGAAGCTAATTTCTACATGTAAATGTACATTTCTTGTGTAAAGAAAAGTTTTTCAAGGTAAAAATGAAAAGGACATAAGGCATACACTAATGAATTTTTTGAAATGTACAAAAGAAAAGTGAAATACAGTACAGTTGTGTGTAGTGTACATACAAAGTGATCACAAAGTTATTGCAGGCAACACTTTAATCAGGAGAAAATAGACATACGAAGACTGCAACTGAAAAAAATACTTACTCCGACCTTATAAAGGATACCCTGATATGTATTTATTACACGAATTTACTTTTATTACTTGTCGACATCCGAAATTTTATTATCCGAATTACTACGACATCTACTTTATTGTCTTAAGTTTCAACGCAATATCGGCTTCAACTGATTAAAAACATGTACGACCCTAATTTTCTGATCACGTACTTACTATATTTACTACTACTGGATGATGACATTTTTCTTAATGCTAATAAAAGCGTGGAGTTTAGTTTTGACAGAATGCTTCGCATGTTTACATTTCTCCACCCACTTGAAGAAAAGTTAAAACGGCCTTTGTAAAAACGGTATAATATTTTTCTCGTTTTAACGTTAGTCTCTTTCTCGTTTCTTCGAAATTAAAAATGATGTCCAACGAAGACGAAAAAGAACTTAAGCACACACTCAGGATTGTGTAAGCAAGTTGACGTCATGCCGGTGCTATTTGACGTCATATAACAAGCACAAAATGACGTTGTAACCGTGTCACTGTTGTATCGTATTAAAATCATACAAAAAGGTCTTGAACTCGGGTCGGTGGAATTACCGAAAACCCGAAACTCCCCGTAAATACCGAAAATCCCTTCCATTTTCTGAGGTATATAGCGTTTTCTTTAATACGCCCGGATTTACTACTTTATTGTGTTCGAATGTTGTATGCCGTAATTGTTGGAGGTTGGAGAGGGGTGGGGAAGCCTAGGGAGGGTGGGATGGGGGTCGTGGTGACTAAAACCCGGGACCCCCTTTCATTTTCAAAAGTTCGTACAAAAGAAGAGTATGCGAGGAGGTTCTTACGCCGTTCCTTCAAAATTGCATTGTGTTTTAGTGGGTTGTATGCTGTATATCTTGGTGGTTGGAGAGGGGTGGGGGAGTCGGAGTAGTTGGGGTGGGGCAGGGAGTGATTAAACCCCGGGAACCCCATTCATATTTCTAAGTACATACACAAGAGTATGCAGTATGGTTTAAAACTGTATTGTGTTTAAGTGGGTTGTATGTCGTGGTTGAGGTTGGTTGGAGAGTGGTGGGGGAGTCGGAGGAGGGGGTGGTGGCTACGAAGAAGTCTCAAATACTACTTTCACATATCTCATTTCAAATTGTAGAGGTAAGGGAGGGTAGGGTCTTACCTTACCGTATACAAAAAAGTATGCGAGGGTGTGTACGCCGATATTTAATACTTCATTTTTGGTCGTCCTGTATGCCAAAGTTGTTGGTGGGTGGAGGGGGGTGTGGAAGTCGGACGAGGGGGATGGCTAAATCCCGGGAAGTCCTTTTAATTTCATATATGTTAATGTTTTAACGACTAGTTCAATATCACATTTCATTGTGTTTGGTTGCTATTCGTATTTTAAGTATATCGTATATTGAATGTTTTAAAGGTGTATTATTTGTTATTGATATTTCCTGTAATAAGTTATCCGTTTATTTCGTTGTAAAGCGCCTTTGAACGTGTGGTTAAAAATGGTGCTGTATAAGTTAATCGATAAATAATAATTGTGTATTGTGAACAAGTTGTGTGTCGAGAAAGGTGAATAATTGGTATCAAGCGGGAGTTGATTATATTCAAAGTCAAAGTCAAACACGGTTTATTCTCTCATACCATAAACATGGCAAATGAGGTCCTATACAAAATATTATAGTCATCAGTGACAGCATGGTTCCAGATACTGACCGCACGATAAGAATCTGTCACAGCGGGGTGTCATTACTGATAGATAACAGACATGGACCAATATCTCACAATGGCATGTCCATATCGATATTGAGACGAGTATTGCATGTAAGTATTTAAACGGTATGCTTTACGATATAAAATATTAGATTATGCTTTTATTCATTAATAACACTTTCCTATCATGACCAATGTTAATATGATGTTGATGATTCGTATTTAGGTGCAGTGATGGTATTTAAGTGAAATTGTACAATTTGCATTTCTTTCTTCACGAGATTGTGCAATGAAACATACCAAGCGATTCCACATAACAGTTGAAACACATACAATTCGTTATGATACACATAAGGACAATTGTATAATCAACTCCCGCTTGATACCAGTTATTCACCTTTCTCGACACACAACTTGTTCACAATACACAATTATTATTTATCGATTAACTTATACAGCACCATTTTTAACCACACGTTCAAAGGCGCTTTACAACGAAATAAACGGATAACTTATTACAGGAAATATCAATAACAAATAATACACCTTTAAAACATTCAATATACGATATACTTAAAATACGAATAGCAACCAAACACAATGAAATGTGATATTGAACTAGTCGTTAAAACATTAACATATATGAAATTAAAAGGACTTCCCGGGATTTAGCCACCCCCCTCGTCCGACTTCCACACCCCCCTCCACCCACCAACAACTTTGGCATACAGGACGACCAAAATGAAGTATTAAATATCGGCGTACACACCCTCGCATACTTTTTTGTATACGGTAAGGTACGATCCTACCCTCCCTTACCTCTACAATTTGAAATGAGATATGTGAAAGTAGTATTTGAGACTTCTTCGTAGCCACCACCCCCCTCCTCCGACTCCCCCACCACTCTCCAACCAACCTCAACCACGACATACAACCCACTTAAACACAATACAGTTTTAAACCATACTGCATACTCTTGTGTATGTACTTAGAAATATGAATGGGGTTCCCGGGGTTTAATCACTCCCTGCCCCACCCCAACAACTCCGACTCCCCAACCCCTCTCCAACCACCAAGATATACAGCATACAACCCACTAAAACACAATGCAATTTTGAAGGAACGGCGTAAGAACCTCCTCGCATACTCTTCTTTTGTACGAACTTTTGAAAATGAAAGGGGGTCCCGGGTTTTAGTCACCACGACCCCCATCCCCACCCTCCCTAGGCTTCCCCACCCCTCTCCAACCTCCAACAATTACGGCATACAACATTCGAACACAATAAAGTAGTAAAACCGGACGTATTAAAGAAAACGCTATATTCCTCAGAGAATGGAAGGGATTTTCGGTATTTACGGGGAGTTTTGGGTTTTCGGTAATTCCACCGACCGGTTGATGCGGAAAAACCGAAAATCGATATTGGAATTACACAATGATAAAATATTTCACATAAATGCCCATGTTCTACGGGATGGTAATGTCAGCCAATGGCGAGGCATATAGTGAGATGATGACGAGAATAGTGACGGCGACGGCCGAGTTCCAGGATAGGCAGAGACGGAGAGAGGCGGCAAGGTTGGCTGGTGGCGGCGATAATTCTGGTATATATTAAATTATGAAAGATCATAATTATATATAATTATATGTCGAGGAATTGACGTAAGAGGAGGGGGCGTAACTCATAATAATTGAAGGGGAACAACATTTTTACATGCGGCCATCCCTCAAAACTGATATTAATATGGTTTAAAATGTTGGAAGGGGAGGGGGTATCTTTTAATATTTAAAACATTCAAGTCCGAATATTGACATAAAAAGTTAACTTAAGCGATTGAGTGAGAGGGGCAGGGCGGGGCGGTGCGCCGGGTTCCTCCCCCTCTCCAACCGAATAATTAAAAAACAAATTGTATAACTGCTGCATGATTATTAGATCTAATCTGTGTAATGTAACTTCAAGTTACGTATGTGCTTTTGTATTCATTGCTTTCATTCAAGTTCCTTTACTTATTTATCCAAATTTTCTCTTTCAAGAAATGTTGATATAAAACTTCAAGCAATTGCAGTACATATGGTGTACGTACGATACGTTTATACCAGTAGTATTGTTAAAACATGTACAAAATTGTGTCATTAATGAAAACTCTTTCGTTTTAAATCCCGATATACAAAAATGGCTTGTGTTTAATTTTAGAAGACACAGCAACTGACGACGAACCAAACACTGACGGTTTAATCGCGAACGTCCATTACATAGATGTCTCGAAAATTCAAGTTACCAAACTGCCAGGTTGTGATGACGATGACGAAGACACGGCAGAGGTCGAGGTGAAAGGTTGCGCTGGTAAGCCTCGTCTCCTATCAAGGGTGTGTAAGTGGTTTCGTCGATGTTCTTCCTGCACAAGAAAGCAAAAAAAATGCTGATTAAGCTGATTCGTTTGTATGCGAAATTTTGTTTCAATAAATACATTAGCAAAAAATATTTGCGTACGTATTTTTCTAAATGTCTGCTTGAACTATAGGTGGAAATATCAATCAAAGACGGTGAATGGTTAAATATAAAGCTAACGGCTTCAATAACTGAATTTTCGCGGAGCCGCAACTTCTCAAAATCTTGGGGCCGCAGCCGCAACGCCTGCGGCTACCGCTGCGACGCCTATTTGTTACGCCACGGTGATGCAGTTGACTGTCCGCATGTCTATGCATCTAGCGAGACGTCTTTGGTTCGAACCATGAAAGATGCATATAGCGATTGTGCATTCCGTTATATTTGACATTCAACGTAAATACCTCACATTGCACGATACTCGTCAAAGTCATTGCAAATAGGAGGAAAAGTGTAATCGCGTATTCGATAGTATATACAGTCGAAGTCCGTTGGCTCGAACTCCCAGGGACCGACGAAATTACCTCCAGCCTCGAAAAATTCGAGCCAAGTGGGAATGCTAACCTTCAGTGTAAAAAAAATCGGTCCTTTACATCTAGTTCGAGCCAATGAGAAATTCGAGCCAAGCGAGTTCGAGCCAACCGCGTTCGACTGTAGCGTTTAAATCGACGCGGTAGTGTTTATATGCAGATGGTTCGTAAAAAGGATCCCCGATAGATGCACATATATAGCAATTCGATTGTACATATTATATGGTCTGATCCATATAATATGTATACTAATTAAGTTATTGTTTATACATTGATCTAATATAAAAAGACACGAATCAAATGCAGATCTAAAAGAAGAAAGAAATGATCTTTGAAATAGTGATTGAATAATTATGAAGCATTACAATAGTCCGTATACAGCTTGAAATATTTATTATTCTATTTATAGTTTGCCGAAAAATATACCAAAACGCAAGTGTGTATTAAATAACAAAAACAATTACAATGAAATAATATCAGTATCAAATTTATCAGATTAAATGACAGACAAACGGACGTTTACAAGTTGATCGATCAGGGCGCGTTTAGCGAGAGATCAGAAAGTCGCGATCGACGAAAATAAGTGGTTCTAAAAATAGCCTAGACAGGTAAATACCATAGGCGCCCTAGGCATTTTGTAGTGTAATGCACTGATTTTCTTTGTGTATGTTTAAACATTCCTATCCCGTGGATAAACGTCTGAGTGATCATTCGTAACTTTTATAAACTTCGATAGTTTAACAAATGAAGCAGGTGTTCATTTGATCTTTTAATCATGAAAATGGATTTAAATTGGTTCAGGTTTTTGGACAAAATTTGATTTGTTGTCAGTCGTTTAAAAGCGAATAAAAACGGTGAACCGTTCTTAAAATGTGAAGTTTTTTATGTAAACACCTGTGACAAAATAAGCTGGATTTTTAGTTGAAATGAAAAGCACAAGGACTTATTATTTATTCAAGTTGTTCTTTAAATCGTTTTGCTTGTGACCTGAAACATATTTGCGATTATTAAATTAATACGACTTAAAGTGTAAACTAACTTTATTTGAAAGTGTTGCATGAAATTTAACATGGAGGTAAAAAGTATGTTGTTGTTTTTTATTTGTGTTGTGTTTGAGATGGCAGCATTTGTCGTCTGCTCGGAGTTCTTCGCAAGTAACGGACTCCACCAGACAATCGTGATTGACCTGCACAATAAACGTAAACAGTCTGAAATGGAACACGAAATTTTGACGTTACTTGGTCTACACCAACGTCCACAAGTCATAAAACACGGCTACGAGTATTCCGCACCAAAATTCATGATAACCTTGTACAATTCGTTGCTAAACGAAGAAGGGGAAAGTATTACGGACGAAATTGAGTTCAACAGTAAAGTTAATTTGACGTTAGGCAAACCAATGGAGCATATCAACGGCACGGACGTCATACGGAGTTTTATAAACCACGGTACGTATGCGACTACAAGGGAACGGTTTGTGGGCATGTTTTGGGTTGAGTCCTATCAATTACATTCAAATAACAGTCATGTTCTGCGGTCTGATTTATCAATCATCTGAATAAAGCAAATATACAGTATGACTAAAGTAAAAACAAGGCGCATAGGTCAAAATTATACTTACATGTATTATGACTCATAAAAAGTTTGCATGCGTTGTACCGCGGAATGTTTAACAAAATAACAATAAATAAATGTTTAACAAACATGCCGTTTATTGTTTGATTAATTGATCGATTGATTTATTGATTGAAAAAAATGATTTACGAACGAACGAACAAATAAATGATTGATCGTTTGAATGATTGTTTAGTTGATTGATTAGTTGATCGATTAATTGATTGATTGATTGATTGATTGATTGATTGATTGATTGATTGATTGATTGATTGGTTGATTGATTGGTTGATTGATCGATTGAGTGATTGATATCATTGAATTATAGAACGAACGAATGGATGAATGCTTGCCGGTTGATTGAACAATTGATAAATTAATTGACTGGTTGATTGATTGAATGATTGATTGACTGATGGATTGATCGACGGAACGCTGAACTGCCTTGCTTTGATGAGTGGCATTATTGAATACTGCCTTACTGATTCATGGATTTGACACAGAAGATTAATTGTTTGCAACTATTTAAAGCTTTTTCAACGTTGATATATTTGTGAATGTTTCAATAAAGAGATTTAGGCCAAAATCTACAAACGAAAAGATAGCAATCAGTCTCATTCATTTGAAATGTCAAACTCACCTCATGTATCAATACAAACCGAGTTTGTTAAGTTGTCTCACGAAAAGTACACCGTAGAACATTTTTCCTCATTCATAACATTGTAAATGATTTTAAAATTGATATTCTTATAAATGCGCCAATTACTGAATTTGCAGTCGAAATTATAGGGGGTGTATCGATGATTGCTTGCTATATTGTACTTGTCATTAAAATTGTCCCAAAGTATACATTATCATTGCTCCAGCCAGGATTTGAAAAGGGCAGAGTGTTCAGTCAGAAAGGGCACCTTTGTTGCGCAATTGAATGAGCCTTAATGGGGCACTTGCAAGGGTCAATGTTCGGGGTCAAACTTTTAGTATTGAAGGTAGTTACAACACCTTCACAATATTTATAGCTTTATTGTGAAGGTGTTGTAACTTCTTTCAGTACTAAATGTTTGTTATGAATACCTTAGCTGTTCTCTTTATTTGACTGTCTTTAGTGTCACAATTGTGTATATTATTATTATTATATATATCTATTACTTTTAGATTCATTTCTGAAAATTGACTCTGGCAAACAAAAAAGCACAGCAGGGTGTAGTAAAAAAAGGCAGCAGGGTGCCATAACAGGGCATCGGGTCCCCCACCCTGCTTTTTAGGCCTAACTGAAGCACTGCATTATTTTATATATAGTACCTGGTGTATATAACATTTTGAAGGTTTCCTTAATGTCGAGTAATCTCCGTTCTGTTGATTAAACATAGTTTTCTCATCTCTGTAGATGTTGTCAGTATTTGCCTAAGTGTTTTCCCTATCAATTGTTGCAAACATGTGTGCCCGTGTTGTAAACATTAGTGTCCGAAATTAACATACTTCGGTTGCCATAGGTATATCCCTGACTGACAAAGATTTATCGCATCGTTAAAAGTTCTACTTTCGAAATAATTTGTTTTTCTCTTTTCTATGTTCGAATGGCTGCTGTTTTTTCTGTAACAGTATGCGATGATGTATTAAAAATAACACTGCTATTAAGTGTCATGGTAAACATTTAAAACGCATTAGTGTCCAATTCATTTCAAAAACCGCTTTTTAAAGATCTTATCATAAAATCAAAGAGTCGAAAAAAGTTAAAATGAACGAACTCATTATATATTCGCGTGGCCTGGTCTTTTTCTACCGAAAGACGCGCAAGGTATATAATTAAGAACTGGAAAGAATGTTATACCTTACACTGTATATCGATACATCCCATATGATTTCGCAAGTTAAATCAGTAAATTGGCGCAATTGTTAAAATGCCTGTCTATCATATTTAAAGATGCAATTCAATCTGAAATGAATTGAATTTAAAGATGCACTCTTACTCCCAAATAATATGCTCCACAATCAGTACGATTGTTTTAATTACTAGTAACCGGTAAAGATGAATACATGGCGAAAACAATGGTTCTTATGAAGGATACCGTGTTTAATTTGAAAGAAAGGTGCAGAAAACACATTTTTTTTACCTTTTGAGACGATAGTTATCATTGTTAATCTTTTAAGACCCACCAGCCATTAAATATTAGTGCGTTATGCACCAGTCATTTGTAACCACGCCCCCCAGGCCTTGGGAATAGCGGGGACTTTGACTTTCGGTCCAGCCAAGCCCGGGCAAAGTCTCCGCCCTGCGGGGACGATCTGTTGGTAAAACCCCCGCCAAATGCCCCCGAACCCAAGGGACTCTAGATCAAGCCAATTTGGCGTGAAGACAAAACCACCGCAGTCACCCGGCTCTGCGGGGCCACCTAGAAGGTAAAAACACGACCCATTACCCCGGCTATCCCCGGTATACCGCCGGACCTGGGGGGGGGACGTGGTTACAACTGACTGGTGCATTATCAGGTATTAAATACACGGTCGCAATCGTGTTAGCATTAATTAATATTTTCCATAAATGCATTATTTAGTAAGTAGTTAAAGGTTTATCACTCAAATTTAGGTTTGTTATACATGTGTATTGATTTTATACACGAGTTTCACTTTAATATGTTTTTGTTTACATTTTGAACTCCATTTCAGCCAACAAAATTCCTCACCTACGCCATGACAGGGACATCACATTCTTCTTCGACACGAGCGACGTGGCGCTCTCCGAGTTGGTGATGGGAGCAGAGTTCCGAATATTCAAGGAGGCGAAAACGTCGAGGGGATACGACTGCAGGGTCGAGATATTCCGTATAGCTCAAGGACTGGACCTCGAGTAAGAATTTCGGAACACATCGGCCATTTTCCATGGAAAACAACCTCGGATGCATACGGAGGGTTTACAAAAACTTAACATTTAATTTAGCAGTTGACAGAATATACGCTTGGGAATTATAATAATTTATGCAATGATACGCTTCAATGGCAATCAATTTAGACTTTGTTATACACAATACACGTTAAAACACTACAAATAATTAATATTACAAATTAAAGATTTACGAACTACCTTACTGATGTACCTGCATTGGAGGACCTGCACAACCCACGAAAGTAAAAAATATAGGCTGTAAACATATTGTGTTATTGAGTGTTTGGAGGACCCCCCCCCCCCCCCCCCCCCCAACACACACACGCACTCATTTGAGTGTAATTTGTGCAAACTTTTTCATCTATATTGACATGAAAAGTTAACTCTGCCAATATAAGTGAGAACGGCCCCGATTGCACCTTCACCTTCTGTTAGTGTATCATCCTATGTGTTTTCTCACCACAGGGATAAGACGTTGGAACCGGAAGTAAACCTGACAGTTCCCTGGGACTACGAAGGTTGGGTCAACTTCAACGTGACCAGGGCCCTCACCCTGTGGAGTTACATTCCCTCTACCAACCTGGGGCTTTACATGAAGGTCACCGTGTTGGATGGCGGTCAGTGTTGATTCGGCAATTTCCGGATATTTCCGTGAACAATAATTTATAGATTCTATTTCAGTTATACGTAAAGAAAAAGGTAACCCAAGTTAGATATCGTCGCTGCAAACTTGGGACTTCACACGACTGTCATCATGCTGGACAAAGATGACGTTTTCATAAAGTCGTGAACGATCGGTGATTTCCGGATATTTCCGTAACCGAAATTCCATACACTCAATTTACATTTGCACAAAAACAAAAGAAACTTCTGTAAGATCTTAACAGGCTATTTGAACCTTTAAACCAGCATAGGGCTTCAGATGAAGGTCATTGTGGTGGTTTGGGATCAGCATTCTGGTAGTCGAAAGCTTTCGGTAATTTCCGATATTTGTCTTCGTAACCCTGCTATTCAATTGGGACTTCTTTTTCCGGTATCTAAGACATATCCGTTCATAGAGTTATGAGTTGTCTGTTAAAATATAAACTAATATGCAGTACCATTACCATATAATGACAGACTTGAAGTGACGTAAATATTTGAATCGTTTGTTTAACATTTCTTTTCTAAATTCTTCTCACCAGAACTTGAACTTTAATTACAATCGTTGTAAACAAATAAGCTTAAACTAAACTGCAATTCTTCGTTTCGCAAGCAAAGTCTGCGTTGGGAGTCTCTGAGAAATGTTGGAAATTTTAACAATTTGTTTAGTCTGTTAACCTGGAGCGCGTTGAAATTTCTTGTATTTTAACATTGCAGAAAACAGACAGATCGCACCTGGCAAGTTCGGCATAGTGGGACGAAATGGCCCAGACGATCAGCAAGCGTTCCTTGTCGGATTTTTCAAAATGGCGCGCTCGGATATCCCAACGCGCACGCGCAGATCTGCCGACGGAAGTAACAACGAAACACCGGATGAATCCGACAAATATTACTATTGGGGAGGCAATAGTTATTGTAAGTTTGCATGGGACAAATAGAAATTTAAAAACAAATTATGAGGGTTACTTAATTATTTCATTTTTTTTTATAAAAATGTTAAGATATAATTCAATAATTTCAAAAAAAAAAAAAACCATATAATGAACCATTTCGATTCATGTAACTATGATCATAACTGTTTTATTCAATATTATATACTCGGTATGCATTTCATTTAATGAATTATTTAATAGTATTTTCTTTTAGCTATGCTGTAACGAAAGTAATATAATCACTGTTGTGTCCCGGTTTGCCTTAGGAGAAATCAGTTAATGTCCTTTTTGACAGGCCATGACAAAGTACCACAGGTCGGCATCGAACTGACCCTAAGCTGCTTTATTTGATAATTCGGCCGCTTGTTCAGAAACTAATAACGTGATTAACGATGTCGTGGATAACTTTTAATATGATATATTTGATGATATGCTCACGTTCTTTAATATAATGAAGTTCAGCTGAAACAGTTGCCTCAAAAATTGTTCGAAATTAAGCAAATCACAAGTGTATCCATTTAACTTTAAGAGAAGTAACAATTTAAAAGTTAACAACGATGACGTTAATAACGTTGTTAACTTAAACATTGTTTTAAATAATTGACCTAATGGCTATGAGCAAATTATTTTAATTAATTACCAAGCAATTATTAATAAATTTCAAAGGAACCCTGCCACTTGGAATTTCACCAAAATGTTCAACATGTCGCAAAGTTTGGGGACGTTTTTGACATTATGTAAACACTCATATAAAAATGTACGATTTTTACGAAATAAACCATTGTTTATAAGGACTTTCCGCGCTCTAAATTAACGTTTAACTTCAAATTTATAACATTCTTATCATCATCATTTAACAAGATCAACTTCTCGAATACCCATTGCGATGTTTTCATTACAATTATCAAAAGCTATAAAACCCAGATACCCATCAACACAAGTATTCCTCGAAACTTTCTGGCAGACCTATGGTAAATAAAATACCTATGAATTAGCGCTCTTCATTATTCAGAAGCGCACCTGTTTCAAGTGTGTTACGGGGGATTCCGTTAATGTCTCTCGTTTGTGCATTATACCCAGGGAACTGGTGTGTTTTTATTTATTAATCTGCGAAACATGACATTAAGGTTTATATGATTTTTACTTGATGCTAAACATATCAAATAAATACCAAAAAAGTTGTAAGCTGAAGTGCCATCCAAGTTATTTTTAACGCACTTAAAATGCCAACAATGCTTTTTTCTGACCCAAAGTTGCATCATACAATGCCAAGAATGTTATCACTGCGATGAGAATTTCATATCATAAAATGAGTATTTTGTTTGGGTTGCCCTAAAAATTATACCTAGAAGGGATATTACAGTTAAAATTGTTTATATTCTGTATGCATTTATAGTGTTATGAATTCGATATATTATTGTAAACATGTACAATTTATTGAAGTATACATTTCGATTATTCGAGGCAGCTCCAAATTTTGCAAAACCCAAATCCGTTCAACAAAAAAATAAATGGCTTGGCCTTACCAATATTGATCTTCATTCCAGCTATGGACAACTACCGGAAGAGCGCCTGTCAACGTCACACACTCTACGTCAACTTCAAAAGCCTTGGATGGCAGGTATGGTGGCGATACAGATTGTGTCGCAAATCGTATTTTTAGTGCGTTTGTTTTCTAAGAAAAAATGTCTGAATATTCCCATGGCCTTTGTGCCGGAGGCGTCGTCAGAAACCGTTTAAAGAAATGAGAATGTAGGCTGCAACATTATAAGAGTGACACAAAAGCATGTGTTGCACGTGTTACTTAACATGTTTTTAATTCATGGTGTTCAAAACTCTTTAATCGAATGAGGAAAAACGGACGAGCATCGGTATACGCCTGTGGTGCTCTTGTTTTTGAATTGATCGTACGACTGCGCTCTTTAAAGTGTTCGTGTCAGGTATGGAATAAATGCTATAACATTAATTAACGCTCAGTTATACCCAGGAGCGGATCCAGGAATATACGTTATAGGGGTCGTAACTTAGGGGCGCAACTCTTTGACATGCACCCCTCCCTCAGAACCGAAAGTATATGGCATACACTGCATGGGGATTTGGGATTACTCAATAAAGAAACTTTTAACTATTTGTAGTCGGAAATGATGCATTATGAGCATATTTCATTATTTATTTTCACCAGTTTCGACATAAAAACTAAATTTTACGATTTTAGAGGGGGAGCGCGCCGGGTGCGACCCCTCTAAATCCGCTTGTGATACCAATCGTTTGATACTGGCATATTTTATAGACCAAATCGGGTATACTACGACATTAACAGTTTGAAAAGCGACACAATGGATGTAAACACAATGTATGCCAACACTATGTATGTTGAAATCGTTACCAAATTGTATTTAAGATGACCTCAGCCAGTTGCAATCAACGCCTGATTTTGTAAACCACCACTGACCACGACTTACAGTAACCAACAACGACACCAAAAACAAATGCTTTGGGGTGAATTGTTTGAACTTTTCTATGGGAAATAAGTAACACAGTCTCTACCATTGTTTTTCAGGATTGGATAATCGCCCCTGACGGATACCCAGCCTTTTTCTGCGGCGGAGAGTGCACGTTCCCGCTAGGCGCCCAGATGAATGCGACCAACCACGCGATCGTCCAGACGCTTGTTCATCTCACACGTCCTTTCGCGGTGCCTAAGCCATGCTGTGCCCCGACAAAATTATCCCCTATCCAAGTGCTGTATTTTGACGATAAATCGAACGTCGTGTTGAGGAAATATGGGAATATGAAGGTGAAAGCGTGCGGATGTCATTAAATTGAATAAGAAATGAAAACGATAGCATCATCCCTTTGGATTGCTCGTTTCAATAGAAGAACACGCAAATGATACGATAAGTGACAAATTTGAAACAGTCGTGTTTACAAAGAGTAGTTTTCGGATTGTCTAATGCATTCTCCACTAACTAACAATGCCTGCATATCTTAAGAACATTTTTCATTAAGTTATCTCATGTTACTTTATTTTTTTTTCAGTGGAATTCTGTATTTAAGGGTGTTTACACGTGATTTCTGTGATCTTGTTTCCATGACATTTATTTTGGTAATTTTATAAATAACATTCATTCATTTTAAAAACTAGAGCTTTAATACCATCTTACAATATCATACAAGCGTCAGTATTTGTGCTGTCATAAATGTTTGTCTCATTTGTACATTATTAATTGTTCATATCACCATTTTGATTTGTATTATACACGTTTGTTTGTTAAAATTGATCGCAATGTCAAGATTAAATGTGATTAGTTTATAGGCGTGTTACTGGTTTTGAGAATGTCGAATTGTGTGGTCAAGCTTAAAAGAGGAAGAGATGAATCACCCCAGTTGTTTAGTGACGTAGCATTCGGACCTTTTCGGCCATTTTCCATCGATATCGCCCACACCGCTGTGAATTATATAAGCGTATAGACGTATTCACACTCTAGTTAATAAGTTTTGGCACATACATATTATGAATGTATTTGCAATATTCGCTTTCTAATTAACAGCTATATTTCAGCGTTGAAAATTGTGGATCTGGAGTCCATGGCAGATAACACACAGTACGAACGAAGTTATTGCCCTTGCCCTTTGTGCTAAATTTGCCATTTGCGTAAACGAAGTTAAATGTCTGGCGGAGTTTTTTCAAAGGTTAGTTTTACATTCCAGAATTATTAATTTCGTACAAATATTTTATTAGCGACAATAATAAGTTAAGGAACCATGCTGAACATTTTTTATTAACCGGGTGTTGTTTTCATAGAGTATTAATAAAAATAGAGCTGTCTTCGTGCAAGTTTTTGACCAATATTTATAAAGAACTCTTCCGCACGGGGAGTATGGTCATATGGTAACACACTTGACTGTCAATCCAGGGATCGTAGGTTCGATTCCCCGCCGCATCGCTAAAATACCAATCGTCTTCCGGGAGGGACGTTAAATGGGGGTCCAATTGGACAGTGCTATACACTGGTGCACGTTCAAGAACCAAGGTAGCTCTAACCAGGGTTTCATTCTGTCTGTGCACTTTGCTCCAAAAACCTTAAATGACAAAAAATCTTGTAAAACTCATACCTGGCATCTGCGTTTGCCACAAGCACTGCGATCTGTGTGCTTACAAGGGTCCAGGCGAGTGTACCCAAGATATACTTTGGGTTATAATGGCGTCGGAGACTTGGCACTTCTTGTGGTTTCAGTGTTCAAGTTCAAGTGGCGAGGACTGCATTACTAAAAGCCATGCAGAGATTGCATAAATGAATAGTCCTTTGCATCATATCGTCCGAGCGACATCCCTGCTCGGAGTTAAGACGATAATAAATGCTGGTTGTCACATAGGAGAATTGAAAATTTCCTCTACAAATTATATTTTAAAACTGTACATAGATTCGTCGCTGTAAAAAGGACTTCATACCGTATATGACTTGTTCATCATTGCCGAGACGGATACATGTTTAATTGCTTATACATCGAATAAGACGTGAACCAGGCCGTCAGACAAGCGCCCCATCGTAATTTTCCTTTTATTATCATGTGTCTGCTTTTATCATTTCCCATTATTTCGCAATGTTTAAATTTTAAACCAATAAAACTGCACTTAGATTTTACACGATATTTCCCAGATATTTAATTCCGGAAATGACGTCATAATCAATGGCAGTAATGATTAAGTTTTTTATTGAATATAAACATAAATGAGGAATATAATACATTCGAAATCATTTATGTAAGAAATATAGTTCGCTCCTGGAATATGTTATTGAATAGTTAGTTTATCTCATAAAAAAAATTAACACCCGTCTGTAAAAGGTGGCACTCAACACATCCTGCTACTATGCTGAAAACGGGGCTGACAGTAATGTGATACGGATTCTTCGATTTGGCGTCACTATTGGATATGGAAAGGGTAAATTGATGGGCATATAAATAAGGTGGGTAATCAATCCGCACTGTACCATTCATATTTTCACACAAAAAGCCACCATCTTGATGGTAAAACGTATGTTTTTGACTATTTCTTAGTTTATAAACTTCGAGCAGAATAATATTTATGAACCTGCTCCTCTCTTTCTAATATGTTGGTACCTATATCGACTACAAACTCATTCTAGGCCAAAAGTTACATTTGCATGAAAAATTGAATCGACGTGAAATGAACATGATTTAACAGGGTGATGTGCAGTGCATTTTTGTTTCCACTGCATTTGTCCAAAAAATAACTTTGTGGTAAACCCATCAAATATATAGTGCCATTTTACATTTCATGTTGTTTGATGTTATTCTATTAACGAAGAAATTGTCAAAAACCTATCTTTAACATCCAAGATGGCGGCTTTTTGTTTACAATTTGAATGGTACGATGCAGGTCGATAACACGCCCTGATAATAAAACCTCACATTTGCTACTTTCATAGCCACAAAAACGATATTTCATAGTTTCATAGGATAAATGGAAATGTGGCCAAGTTATAGACTAGAGTAATATATTCATGAATATATGATAGTCATTTGAAATAAAATAGAAATAAAAACATGGCAAAACACACTAATATCATGTACCCGACAAAAAACACTCGTTGCTGAACTGAAGTTTGGTTTTATTGTTCTCACAAACACAATTTATTAATATTGGTGTTGATTTTCATTGCTTATAAACTCTGGTTATAAATCATTATTACAATCTTGCTCGTGATAAGATCCTACAGGCAATGAAAGGTACAAAGACTAGTTAGATGCCCATAACAAACCTATAAATTTTAATGCATTATTAAAAACTGAAATATGCGATATTTTGGCGTTTTTAACTGAGGAATGGTGGCCACGTAGCTGTCAATTGAAAACCCAGTTGATACAGGCCAATATAAATTATTTTGTTTAGAACTCATATGCTCTTTTTGTTTTGATCAATAAAGTCAAATGAGTTCAAAATTTCTTTTGTGCGTCTCAATAGATGTTTTACCTTTATCAACATATGCAATACAAAGGTCGCGTTCGCTTCGGACGGTCGTAGGTTCAAACCCCGGCCGAGTCAGACCGAAAGACGTTTGATTATGATACCAGTTTCCTTGCCTAGCGCCCGGCATTAAAAGGGTATACATAGTATTGGGAAACCCCGGCCGAGTCAGACCGAAAGACGTTTGATTATGATACAAGTTTCCTTGCCTAGCGCCCGTCATTAAAAGGGTATACATAGTATTGGGAAAACCCCGGCCGAGTCAGACCGAAAGACGTTTGATAATGATACCAGTTTCCTTGCCTAGCGCCCGGCATTAAAAGGGTATACATAGTATTGGGAAACCCCGGCCGAGTCAGACCGAAAGACGTCTGATTATGATACCAGTTTCCTTGCCTAGCGCCCGTCATTAAAAGGGTATACATAGTATTGGGAAAACCCCGGCCGAGTCAGACCGAAAGACGTTTGATAATGATACCAGTTTCCTTGCCTAGCGCCCGGCATTAAAAGGGTATACATAGTATTGGGAAAACCCTGGCCGGGTCAGACCGAAAGACGTCTGATTATGATACAAGTTTCCTTGCCTAGCGTCCGGCATTAAAAGGGTATACATAGTATTGGGAAACCCCGGCCGAGTCAGACCGAAAGACGTTTGATTATGATACCAGTTTCCTTGCCTAGCGCCCGGCGTTAAAAGGGTATACATAGTATTGGGGAAACCCCGGCCGAGTCAGACCGAAAGACGTTTGATTATGATACCAGTTTCCTTGCCTAGCGCCCGGCGTTAAAAGGGTATACATAGTATTGGGAAACCCCGGTCGAGTCAGACCGAAAGACGTTTGATTATGATACCAGTTTCCTTGCCTAGCGCTCGGCATTAAAAGGGTATACATAGTATTGGGAAAACCCTGGCCGAGTCAGACCGAAAGACGTTTGATTATGATACCAGTTTCCTTGCCTAGCGCTTGGCATTAAAAGGGTATACATAGTATTGGGATACCCCGGCCGAGTCAGACCGAAAGACGTTTGATTATGATACCAGTTCCCTTGCCTAGCGCTCGGCATTAAAAGGGTATACAAAGTATTGGGAAAACCCCGGCCGAGTCAGACCGAAAGACGTTTGATTATGATACCAGTTTCCTTGCCTAGCGCCCGGCATTAAAAGGGTATACATAGTATTGGGAAACCCCGGCCGAGTCAGACCGAAAGACGTTTGATTATGATACCAGTTTCCTTGCCTAGCGCCCGGCATTAAAAGGGTATACATAGTATTGGGGAAACCCCGGCCGAGTCAGACCGAAAGACGTTTGATTATGATACCAGTTTCCTTGCCTAGCGCCCGGCGTTAAAAAGGTATACATAGTATTGGGGAAACCCCGGCCGAGTCAGACCGAAAGACGTTTGATTATGATACCAGTTTCCTTGCCTAGCGCCCGGCGTTAAAAGGGTATACATAGTATTGGGAAACCCCGGCCGAGTCAGACCGAAAGACGTTTGATTATGATACCAGTTTCCTTGCCTAGCGCCCGGCGTTAAAAGGGTATACATAGTATTGGGGAAACCCCGGCCGAGTCAGACCGAAAGACGTTTGATTATGATACCAGTTTCCTTGCCTAGCGCCCGGCATTAAAAGGGTATACATAGTATTGGGGAAACCCCGGCCGAGTCAGACCGAAAGACGTTTGATTATGATACCAGTTTCCTTGCCTAGCGCCCGGCGTTAAAAGGGTATACATAGTATTGGGGAAACCCCGGCCGAGTCAGACCGAAAGACGTTTGATTATGATACCAGTTTCCTTGCCTAGCGCCCGGCGTTAAAAGGGTATACATAGTATTGGGAAACTCCGGTCGAGTCAGACCGAAAGACGTTTGATTATGATACCAGTTTCCTTGCCTAGCGCTCGGCATTAAAAGGGTATACATAGTATTGGGAAACCCCGGCCGAGTCAGACCGAAAGACGTTTGATTATGATACCAGTTTCCTTGCCTAGCGCTCGGCATTAAAAGGGTATACATAGTATTGGGAAACCCCGGCCGAGTCAGACCGAAAGACGTTTGATTATGATACCAGTTTCCTTGCCTAGCGCTTGGCATTAAAAGGGTATACATAGTATTGGGAAACCCCGGCCGAGTCAGACCGAAAGACGTTTGATTATGATACCAGTTTCCTTGCCTAGCGCCCGGCGTTAAAAGGGTATACATAGTATTGGGAAACCCCGGTCGAGTCAGACCGAAAGACGTTTGATTATGATACCAGTTTCCTTGCCTAGCGCTCGGCATTAAAAGGGTATACATAGTAGTGGGAAAACCCGGCCGAGTCAGACCGAAAGACGTTTGATTATGATACCAGTTTCCTTGCCTAGCGCTTGGCATTAAAAGGGTATACATAGTATTGGGATACCCCGGCCGAGTCAGACCGAAAGACGTTTGATTATGATACCAGTTTCCTTGCCTAGCGCTTGGCATTAAAATGGTTTACATAGTATTGGGAAAATAGAGTACTCAGTTGTATCCATAAATCGGTGCTTCACACCGAGCACGTTATACCCCGTTCACACAGGGTTCCGCTTCTATCACGTTCTAAATTTGGTACGGAATCGTGACCAATCTTGGTATCGCGCGGCATTTCGAGAAGGGTCTACATTAACGAGCAGGTAGGGTCGTAGTAGAATCGCAAAGATCGTACAGCTCCGTGAACCCGCCAGGCTGAAAAGCTGTTTCAAATCCCTTTTTTATATATACGCATTGAATCAAGTCGTGCAATGATCGTTGAGAGAACGTAGTGTGGCCGGCAAGAGCGCGGCGACTTCGTGGAGCAGTCTTTTAACTCCGTCTACCAACGTAGTACGGTCGTGTACATCGTGGTGACAACGTAGTAGATGCGACACACGATAGGCGATGGTCGGGGTGAAACCGTGGTACAAGCCAAAGCTACGTATCGAAAACGCGGCGGTCGTTGAGAAATCGTAGTACAAGCGTAGATCAGGCGATCCGAGGACGATACTCATCGCCTTTCAACACTTTGACGCCGTTCTCGCCTCGATCTGATAAATTCTTCAGGTCGGGATGAGCGGCATGAGCGTAGTGACATCGGTGCTCTGTGTGAACGGGGCATTAATGGACCAAGAGGGCTATCCGCAAAGGGATAGGATATCTCACGGTATCTTCTTATATCTGGAATTGACAGACAATACTATCACATGCCACTCTGGCATTTAAATACTGTTAAACTCGTGATGGCGTCACGGTCTTTCTCACTCATCAGAGGTATGACAATGATGATTATATGCAAAGCCACGGCGGGGTCAAGCCATAATGCAACCGATAGGCGCTGACAGACAAACCAATGTGAGCATCCGCATGGAGGGAGAGGTCTATCATGCATGTTATCTTGACATGTTACACAGCCTTCGCAGCTTCCTGTCAAACTAAACATAGGGACAGGTTTTCTGTTTCAGGCAATTTAGTGCAACGCCGAAATATTTTCTTTTATAGCGCTTTTCAACGTTTACTGTTTATTCATTGTTAAATTAATATCCGAAAAATAATGAAAAATGAAACTTTACTACTGTACACCAAATTAAATTTAATGATGTATCTTCTATTAAAATAATTTATGATTTTTAAAACATATTATATATTGGTTACATAAACCAAATACTTGGACTTGCAATGATTATACTTTTGTGAGAGAAAGCGATGGGATTTCAGATTTACTAATTCGTAGTGAAACATACATACAAAAACAAAAGACAAAATGGATGAATCTGTAGATGTTTCTACAGTTAATGTAAGTACAAAATTACTTTAAAGTCTATAAAATATATGTAGCCGAAAACGTTTCTAAACATTTTAAAACATCTGTTTGAATACTATCTATTTCACAACTTTTTTTATTTCACAGTTACTCTAAGAGTAAACTCTATAAAATCCAATTAACACAATTTAAATGTATCAACATTGAAATGAAAGCTGGTACCAGCGCTGCCAGGTAACGAGGCTTGTCGAGTTACCGGCTCCGCAGCGTGCCCGAGGGTGGGATGTTTCTAATCGGACCGGACACACATGATTTATATTGTTTTCTAGAATACCTTAAATTACATTTTTGTAAAAAAAAAACATTACACAGAAAATCGCATTTTGTACCTTTCACCAAAAAGCGCGTGTTATGATGTTTATTGACGTAATGACGCCCGAGGGTCGGATTTTTCTATCCGTACCGGACTCACGTGTCTTATATTTTTCTAGCATACCTTAAATTACATTTTTGTGAAAAACATTACAAAGAAAAGCGCATTTTTGAACATTTCACCCAAAAGCGCGTGCGATGATGTTTACTGACGTCATGACGCGCAGTAATTTTTATTCTATTACGTCTTTTAAGGGTTTTTCTATTTTGTTTTAAAAAGGAATGTTTTTGTTAAGTTAATGTATTGATTAAAAAATGATATTTTATGCATTTTTCTTAAACCGGTTTAAGCCTTAAAACATTAATTTTCGAACGGAAATATGCAAATCTACGATCTGATTTTTTGTCAGCGATCTTATATCATTGGTGTGCAGATATCTATACAAAACAATTGCTCTTTCAAAGACAAAAATTAAAAAAAGTTGTAAAAACGGTAAATCTGTGAGAGTGCAGCTTTAATAAGCTAATATCATTGCTTTGCATATGACTATAGCTTCTTCGATTCCAACGATAACGCTTGATTGATTTTATTTATTCCATAAGTGTGCCCCTTGCATTAACTATGTTAGAACATTGCTTTACCTGTAATAAAATAATAATAATAACAATCGGTGTGCAGTACACAACTTCTGTGTATGGATCTTTATCTTTATTGCCTTGTGCTGCTCAGATCATGATCTGAGCGTCTAGCTGTGCAGTTATAGAGGTTTTATTATAGAAATGGACAATACATCTTGTCTAATACATATAAACAATAGTCATAATTAAAGCGATTGAAAATAAATACTTAGCAAATAAGAGTGATAAGTTTTAAAATAGTTATATAACATAAATGTATATATATTAAATCCACTTTAAATGCATGGTCACCATTGTTATATCCAAATTGTGAAGCATCTTAGTGAGACAATGGGATTATCTACTCGAAAAGAATCAACCCTGAATGGCCTTGAGCTAATAAACAAATACACAGGAAATGGCCCCAACTGTAACACCAGTGCAATAAACAGGAGATACATAGCAGGGGATAATCATGCTAAACATTCTTTAAACTGGCTCTTTAAACACCCACCTAAGTGACAAATAACCAATAAACAATACACATGCAATTTACCATCCTGCTTGGTCATATGAGTGCCATAAAACAGGGGCTGGTCTGCTGGGATATAAGGAAGCCAGACATTCATTAAACTAAGCCTTTAATGGGATAATTATGCTAAGTTGGGGCATTTGCACTGTATAGACCTTTTTAATACCCGAATACAAGATGCAAGAGATATAATAATCTTTATTTAAAGTCGGTTATATGTTAACAAGAAACATTAGCTCAATGAGCTATTTTCCGAAAAGTTTGTGGTCTCTGCGGTTTGGCTCGTATATCTGTGTATTGCATCTGTAGTAAAATATGCATACGTTTCGGAAAGTGATAAGTAAACTGGACCAGATGGGCACTTTTGGTATCGTATTGCAACAAAACACCCAGTTTCACCAAAATAAATATTTCTACAATAGCCACGTTTTCGATTGACTTATCAGCAATGAAACTGATCGTGATAAAGAGAATCGGTAGAATAATATTGACATGTTTAACCGTTTTAACATTCGGGAACATTTGGATTTCAAAATTTTTGGGAAAACTATGGAAGCGCATTGGAGACACAATGGTTCATATTGCATCATAGTTTGATGGAAGGTCCGAGTAGTATTATGTACGCTGAAGCCAATGATATTATAATGTTATTAATTAGGTGATTTCATATTGGCCTAGTTATTTGTCCGAGGTTAGCTGTATTTGCCTGAGCCCGAAAGGGCCAACAATAACTGGGCCAATATGAAATCACCTAATTAATAAGTATTTTATTAATTAACTATTACCGTTTTGGTTAAAAACATTCTTATAACTTACCTTTAGTTCACATTGAAGCCGTATTATCCCTTATTCATTCATGGTGTCTGCTTTTCTAGACTTGACTTTTTGCTGATTTTGACATGTATCCTTATAGTGACATTGCACATACTTAAGAATAAAGCACTGTACACCGTAAGGAAGCATGTCTTTTCGTCTTAGTTTTGTAAATCGTTTGCTAAAACGTCAAATGTTTCACCTTCGTCGTCTATTTTGGCGGTGTACAAAAGCATAATAGTCGTAAAATCCACCAACGGGTTAAATACAACTGTTATATCAAACCATACACAGTGGTTCAATCATTCAATAGGTTCAAGTATTCCAAATAGAGTTAAACGAAGAACAACAATTTCAAAACAGCCGGAAAACAGAAAACAAAATGGCTACCTTTAAAAATAACTTCCAGCATATTTCTCATACAAGGCGAGTTTCGACAGCCAATGAAAATGGCCCATTTCTCAAATCCTATATTAGGCGAGTTTTGTAGCCAATCAAAACGGAGGAAACTCATATTAGGGGAGATTGGTTGATATTGGCCGAGTTTGGTCGATATTGAGCGAGTTCTGGCGTATTTTGTCTTCAATTGTCTGGTATAGGTACAGCAATTATCTCTGTATCTCGTCAAATACGTACTAGTTGATTAATAATAGACAATAATTTCAACGTAATAATTGTAATTATGCAAAATGGTTTAACTATTTTAAAACAGGCAAATATAGTGTCTTTTGGAGAAAATTTATATGTAATGGTGTAGGTTCCCTTTCCTCGCAAAATGCTTTTTTGGCTTCGAAGGCTGCATTTTTTGACATAGAACCTTAAATAAGACTCCATTGTATTGTGGAATTGGTACTATATACACATGTCAATATTATACTTTCATGAATACCTTATAAGCAGATGGCTTTCTAAAAAAATATATTGCGTATAGACCTTCATGTAACAAATCGTTTTTTAATATTTTATTCAAAATTAATTGTTAGTTTTCTTATTTCTTTTAAAGTTGTCGATATTGGCTGATAATACCGCCCAGCGTTCTTACAAGAGGACGGGCGAGTTCGATAACCCCGCGTTCGTAGGCCCGCGGGACCCAGCAGCTGGTAACCATGACGACAAATATCACACAACACTTAGTTTCGGGAAGTCGAGGTAATGTCAAAACTATATTTTGAGAGAAATAGAATGCAACCATTCATTCACGAGGACAATTTGGGTATATTTGCAATAAGACTATCTTTTAAAGAGGGCTTGGATTGATCCTTATCAGAACACCCGCCCTAATATCACAAAACTACTCAAGTCATTTATCAATCTCCATCTCAACTCATTTTTTTCCAAGTAACAGCATGAACTTCTGCAAGTAAATTTTAAATTCAATTTGAGGGCACTGGCTTAATACTATTAAAATTATTGATCTTTCCATTTTTCATCGTTCGCTCGTTGATACGATAGCCACCATATTATATTGTATTTTGGCAAAGAAATTTGAACATTTATTTCAGGTCTAAGAAATCAATCATACTAGCAGTTACCATAGTGACCGTAGTTTTACTATTGCTTGGTTTAATCGTTGCGATTTTCTTCGTGACGTCAGGCGATAGCACAGGGTCCGGTTAGTTCACTTTTGTATATATTCATATTTTTAAATATTTCGTGTAGTTTATTCGCTTAAGAGACTGTTTATTACTCTGTGAAATGGTCAACCAACATGAACATTTGTTATGCTTCCAAAGTTACCTTTTCTCGGTCCATCTCGGTTAACATGGTTATGTGGCTTTGTGATTATGAGTTTACTTTCATTGATTGTAGAATCAACTTCTACAGAAGGAACAACAGGTATGTTATCAAATTCAATCGTTTATAACAGCCGGTCATATGTTAACTATCCAACTTTCAAATACAGTTTACCCATAGTACTACGAATATACTTGTTTCGGCACTCATGGTTTTATTTGTCCGAATATTTACACGTTGTCCGAAGCTATGAAACTTACCTTCCATACATCGAGGAGAGAAAGTGGAGAAAATGTTAGATCTCCTTCTTTATTTAATGTCGCTTAACACGTTTCCGTTTTCAACATCGATATATAGGCTTTACTTTCATAAGTTTCTTATTTTAATACATACTTCGTACTTATTCATTCTGATAAATTTGTCATTCCCGTACCTCTGAGTAAAGAAGCACTTCGTAGTTGGACTTACTGTTGAATTGAACTAACACATTGTTTTAGAAACTAGACAGCTGGTGTATGTTGGGGAGGCAGTCCTAACCAATGAAAGTTGGTCAGATGATTTGTACGACCCTTTGACTCCAGCCTATGTGCGCCTCCAGGCCATCTTCATTGCGGAGGTATATACGTTATGGAGTACCACGTCGCTCAAAGTGCATGGTTTACATGATAGTGAATGTTCTTACATTTTATAGTAAAAACAAAATATTTTGAGATTATAAGTATCTTCCATGGTCGAGAGTGTAAGATAGGTTCATTCCGACCCGAGCGTAGGGTGTTTTGCGGAAACGAGGTCGGGATGGACCTATCTTATACGAGCGTCTATGGTAGATGCTTTTTCTCCCACCTCAGTTAAACAAAATTAAGTAAAAATGTGTTTTTTGCTGGAACTCTTTTTTGCTTAGTGAAAATAATTGCGTATGGATATGCGATAGCATGTGGTTGTCATGGATATACGCGCAGTGATCCAGTTAATGTTAATAGTCAAATCGGTCTTTTTAAATAGTTCTAAGGAGAATGAAGCATTATTTCTTGAATAGTGCGTGAAAACTGTTTTATGGTGATATTTGAAGCGAGAAATAATTAACTAGCGTTCTAAATATTACCATAAGACAAGATTTCCTTGATGCTACTGACGACAGTCTTCAACAAGGGAGGTAATTACAATGTGGTGACCATTAAAAGAAGTTTCATACGGGCATTTTATCCGACCGTGGGCAAGATAAGAATATCTAGCATGGTTAAATTATTGGATCTACTTATCTGAGGTGGGAGAAAAGAATATCTAGTATGATTAAATTATTGGATCTACTTATCTGAGGTGGGAGAAAAAGATCTGAAGAACTTCCAGCCTATTGTATACATATGCAGGCTTTTATACCATAAGAAATCAACGAAGGAATAATACGTGTGATATTTTTTCACATTTGTTCTATATCTTTCATTTAAGATGGACGAATTATTCCAAAGTAATGCCAGTACGGTAAAAACATACAACTCCACAATGGTGACAAGTTTCAGGTGAGAATGAACACTTTTTTCACTTGACTAATGGCCGATTTTTAAACTCAACTCTGGGCTATGTTACATAACATCTGACACACTAATATTACAATCAATGTTTTACCAAGGATAAAGTATTGAAATAAACCAAGAAACCGAGGAAAAAAGCGTTCATAAACAGGACGGTTTTTGCAAACTTTATTCATTAACGGCTACTTTATTTTGTGCCCGAAACCTGCATAACAATGTTTTTTTAACCTTTTTGCAAGTTTGCGTATAAAATAGTGCCAGTTTCCGATGTTTAAATTTGCGCGCATTACGTGCTACTCCTTTAGTTCAAAGGTCAACATCATTTTTTAAATGTTTTGCAAGTGTGCGTACCGAATAACGCCAGTTAGTAATGTTTGAATTTGCTCGCATCACGTTCCAACCCCTATAGTTCAGAGGTCAAGGCATGGTCAGATACCCACGTGCGATCCATTTCTTTACTTTCCACTGATGGGTGGATAATAATGAAACGGACTAGTCGTTATTATCCTACAATGATGTCAATGACTTCAAAAATAAAGCTCACTTCTTGTTCATTTATCCAATAGAGAGGGAAGCGTTGTTGTGCAGTTTCGCATCCACTTTGTCACCAAGGTCGACCAAACAGGAGGTCTGGATGACGTGATTTCTCACGTGCCGTTGTCCCTAGTAAAAGCTATTGTTGAATCCGCTGATATCACTTTTAACGGATCTGTTAGAGTATACGGTACGTATTTTGAAATTTAGTTTTAAAAATGATATGCAAGTCCAAAACGTTTTCATGTTTCAACGTTTAAGGGACCGTAGAATGAAACACCATATTAGATATTTAACAAATTATGAAAATACATTTTAGAGGGCACACATTTAATTAATTTAAAACTATATACTTAGTATTGTTCGGCGTTTTTGTTTGTCCAAACGGCATGGAAATATTAACAAATAGCAATATAATTTATTATTTCGGTAAATTATTTTTATTTTTAATACAGAATAAGCTCATTGCTTATTCATTTAAGTGGAATAAATAGCAGAGATATATTTTGTATTATTAGAGGACATCAATCAAACGACTGAATCTCCGCCTACTCATAAACCTACTTCAACAGCAGCTGCAGTAAACTCTACAATTGACCCAGACACAACTTCGAGCACAAACTCAAGGACAACCTCAACAACAACACCAACAACTTCTACTACTACTGCAGTCGAATCAACAAGCCAAGCTATTCTTACATCCACGACTGAATCTCCAATTTCCACCCCTGGTTTGTTTGTTTTTTTACACCAGACTGTATATTCTCGACATTTTTCGTTGAATCGTATGACTATGTTGTTGCGATGAACAGGCCCGAACCTCACACAAATACTCAATTCTCAATTTCAATCATATATCACTGCATGGTGTTTTACATATCCATACTGACATGTCACATTCTAATATACCACACATGTGCTTTCTTTACTAAGGCTATCTTCATATTTTTTTAATACTATCATTATGATAATACTTCTGCTACTTCTACCGATTCTAGCACTACTGCAACTACTACTAATGGCTGATACTTCTATCTAACAATGGTATTACTCCAATCCAAATAGAGTGCACTGCATGGCAATTTGTGTGTGTTTCGAACGGGAGGTGTATTCCAGACACGTATATTTGTGACAAATGGGACGACTGTGGTGACTTTTCTGACGAACTTGCATGCAAAAGTATGTCAAAACACGTTGGAATATACATTTTATTTTCACAAGATATATAACACTGAGCAGTGAGACACATTTGAAATTTTAATGAAACAACATACTGTTCTGATAACAATGCGTTTTTTTATCGTAGATGTCACTTGCAGATATTCAGGAAAATACATTTCTGTATTAATTTCCTGTTTTTGTTTAAAACTTCACACATACAATTTTGCACAATTTTAAATTTAATATTATTTTACCTTGCAAGGGACTCTTTGACGGTCAACGTAAAGTCAATGATGGCCTATATAATTCGTTAGTGCACTAACAATAAACCCATAACGTTACATTTCCCAGATTGCACGGAATTCCGATGCTCAGACGGTGCGTGTATACCACATTCCCAGCGCTGTGACGGTGTATCACATTGCGGGGACAAGACAGACGAGCTTGGATGTCTTGGGCTGGACAGAGGTAAGGCCTATTTTGAAATATCCATAAGTATAGTCTTATGAATAATATAATACAGACGGCAGTTTGTTAGACTTTCGAATGTGTATTACATTGTTTCTAGAAACATTCAGCTTGACGATGTATTTGAAGTCCACGGCTAACGTTGTTGGTGTTTCTCATGTGGTTCTAATTAAGGAATAACACAGACCACTGAGGATCTCTTTGTATTATAGTGACCGACCACTGATATAGGTAAATGAAGGAACATAAATATGTAACGTATAATAATAAATGTGTTATAAATGACTTTGACTGTTTTTGCGAAAAAGTGTATTATAGTGACCGACCACTGATGTAGGTAAAGAAGGAACATAAATATGTAACGTATAATAATAAACTTTTTCGCAAAAAGTGTCGGTAATTATAACACTGATTATTACTTGTACTTTCACACGGATGCATTGGAAACCAGCACAGACTTGAATTGTAATTAGGAAACAAAACTATATAAAACATATCGCACGATTTGACTTTCTTTTCAGACTGTGAGTCTGGCCAGTTCCTATGTGCCCGCTACTCTCAGTGTATACCAGAGGTACTTAGGTGTGACGGCTTTCCACATTGTGTTGACGGTACAGACGAATGGTATGGCTGCAACATTAGTACCACCGCAAAGCCACACATAGGTACACATCTATACGAACATCAATTTATAACAAAATATGATAGGAAAAGTACATTTACATGATTTATTCCCTTAGATAACATAATTTTAAACGTTATAATAAGTTTTAATTGTAAATACTACTTGTACGCCGCTGTTGTTATTTAATATTGGTATGTTTGATGTTGGCACGTTTATCAGCAATTTCAGCGCTTTGATTTCAATGCATGATTAGCTCTATGAAATAATAGGAACATAACATGATCAAGAACGGCGGTATGCGAGTTCATTATCTGTAAATGAAGGATATGTTCAAAGAAAATGTACTCTCCTCTAAAGACTTTGAGGTTCGACTGATCGACGGACAGACAGACACCACGGGAACCACGAGGCGGGGGCGCGTGGAGTTGCGTCCGGCTGGAAGTAACGTGGATTACGGCACCGTTTGTGGTAACGTATGGACGGAAACTGAGGCAACAGTTGTATGCAGGATGATAGTTCCGGGGTATGTAACATTAACAGTGTCCTGTATTTTATTAAAACGGATTATATGTAAAACGTGGGATAAGTACATCTGAACCTATCTGCAATCTTTCTTTTAAAGCGTCAGCTACCATAATGACAAAATTATAAGTTGTTAATAGTATCTATAACCAAAATTAGACTTAGCTACTTAATATTTCAACCCTACTCTGTTAAGTTTAAACATATTTGTTCAGTTTAAAATTACAAATATAGCAGTACGAAAATGGTAAAAGGATAGGAAAACAAGCAATGTAATTGCTTATATTAATTCGTTTCTATGTAGGAGTGTACAGTTACAAAATGCACATAATAAGTTTATGATGTGCACCGTATAAGAAATATCATTTTAAATAAGCCTAGTGATTTACAAGGACTGTTAAAAATATTTTTACATTTATCTCGAACATTTTTAGAACAATAAAATATGCACAAATAATCTGTCACCCAACCTATCCCGAGGAAGAGAAATCAACCATACACTGTTTACCCAAATGTTACCTTTCCTATGAACTAGTTTCAGTGGGATCGCACATGCCTTACCAAGTACAGTGTTTGGGGAGAGATCACGTGATATCGTGTTGTCCCACGTGCGGTGCTATGGTAACGAGACAAACATTGGACAATGCCAGTCACGTGGTTTTGGACAAGACACAGTCCACTGCTCCCACAGTCAGGATGTGGGAGTATCCTGTGGTACAGTAATACGACTTACTATTATTATGATAAGTCTATATTCACTAACACTAAAGCCAGACTCAAGACTCAAATCTTCCAATATTTTTTTGTTGTAAAATAAGCACTAAAGAGTTGAATTGTTTTTTGACTAGTTTTTACTATTAACTAGTGCTATTTACAACATTTTGTAACCTTTAGCAATCCTATTCAAGAGTCTGATTTTGAATCCAAGTACAAAAAATGTTACCGTGTTTCGAGATAAAGATTTTGGAGAAAACGGACAACTGTTTCATTATGTCTGAAAATCAAGAACCAGATAATGCAACAAACTGGTCGAATGAAATTGAAAGTGTTTCACACACGTCATTCGTTAGAGAAATATTCCCCCCAAAATGTTCTCATTTGATACCTAAGCGTCCTAATTACCCTTTGTTAGCATTGTGTAGAGTCATTAGGATTTTGTAACTATATCTTGGCATGGTTTTTGACTTTTCAGATGGTCCAGTGGACGTTCCAGAACCTCCAGATATTGGACAAGGACTGGGTAAGTGTTCATGACTAAGTGGCTGCACTATAGACAATATCATATATAATACGGAATTGTTATTTACAAGCATTTTTAGGACAATATGTTCGGAATATACACTCAATACATTGATTTCTTTTCGATGAAGTGTACTATTATTACTGTATTATAAATGTCGCTTATTTGAAAACAATCAATATTAATATTCCCCGACTATTCATTTCAGGACAAACGAAATTTCAGTATCACCATTTATGTTTATTTCCTCAGCCGTGCGCCTTGCACGTGGCAGCACGTGTCTCGAGGGTCAGGTTCAGGTGCGGCACGCGGGGGAGTGGCGGCCCGTCTGTGATGACGGGTTTGGGGAAAGGGAGGTTACCGTCGTCTGTCGTATGCTTGGATTTACGTGAGTGGTAGTAGACATTGTAAGATTGTTTTAATAGTATGTCCCTGCCCATTACCGGCAGTATGGTCAGTCACTAACGCATACTAAAGTTTTCGGTGTCAAACGGAATATTACAGTATAAAGCGGGGTTTAACGTGCACGTGTGGGTGAGATTTCGCCAGTAGAAGTTAGTTTTGGCAGGTTTTACACAATGGCGTAAAGGGACACATTATGTGTTGATGCAAAAAAAAAAATCTCGAGGCGTTATTATGTTGATCTCAGTTGACTGTAACGATCAAAATCAAAACAGTATATGACTTGATTACAGTTAAAAATGATTTTTTTTAAAATACGCTGCCATAAATTCATAAGTTAAAAAACGCCAAAATAATGCTTATATTTGTATATGTTGAGTAAAAAGTAAAGATGTTCCTTCTAGTTTCTATTTTTTTCCGGAAACATGAAATGGCAAAGTTATCAATCTAATCACAAGTGATGCAATTCCAAAATGTGTTTTTCCATCCTGGGCCAGTATTTCTGTGGTTTCCTGACACCATCCCTCTCTTGTGAGCATTCGTGGTCGCCAGCTTTTACCAAATTTTCTACTTAATTTAATAGCTATCCATCGTTTCAGTGCTGGTACGGGTAAGGTCAAGGACGAGTTTGGTATTGGGGATGGCCTATTCTGGTTGGACGATGTAAGTTGCCATGGTAACGAGACCGACCTGGCACAGTGCGAATCACTCCAACGAGGCGAACACAATTGTGAATACTATGAAGCTGTTGGAATCATTTGTGGTTAGTTTGATTGGCTTTTTATTGACACGAAACTGATCATTTGTAAAAAATTCATTGTTTCGAAAATAAACGACATGTACGGCAAAAATCAACACAGTAGCCTCAAACGGCACTCCCACTTACTGACGGTTTTGACTTTTTATTTTGTGTCTACGAATAAGCTGATTGAGTACCAATTCTTTCCTTATATGATTTCATTTCTTGATCCTATTTTAAATTTAATATTATTGATAAGTTATCATATTTCATTTAACCGACGTGCATTTCTGGCTAAAATCGTCGTCAAAGACCTTTAAATCATCCTTACAGATGGAGATCCGGCCATCGAATGCGCTGACATTCCCTGCTCAACTAGCGTCAACTGTTCCTTTGACGAAGAAACTTGTTGCTATGAGTTCTCCGCACCCTCTGAGCGGGGTCGTGGTCCTAACCCCTGGAGTTGGGGCGTGCCACAAGGAATCGACATATCAGGTGGACTACTATGACTAAAAAATTATCCTTCTGTGTTGATGTTATTGTCAAAATCCGCATGGTTGATTTAAGCATACCATTTCTTTACATGTATGCATGATTTTTATTTGATGTAGATACTACATAATATCGTTTTCCATTATTTCCTCTGTATTGATTTTATATTACCATTTTGTAACCATTCCATAGCAAAATATGTATTTCATAACATATTAATTGATACTATGCTGTTTTAAGGTCGAGTGGTGTATTACCATAACGAGTTCGGGAACCAAGGTGATACGGCTTACCTAGCTATTCCCAACATAACATACACTGATCGTCTCTTAAAACTAGAGTTTCAGGTACGCATTAGATTCTTAGATTTGAGTATTTAATAATATATATGTTATTTGTTTTCTGCTTATAGTTTAAATAAGTGGTATATCAAAAGGTGAGATGTCCACCAGTTGAAGCATACCGAGCAAATTACGGCTTAAAGGGTTTGGCACCAGATGGTACACAAATCGCCAAATACAGTTTTTCCTCAAAAAAAGCCTAGATTCCTCAATGCATGCTAGTATGAGGCCGATAAAACATCACTTTACCTGACATGAATAAAAAAGCAACAATCATGCTGCTGTCTCATCTGTGTTTCCCCGTTTATGATAGCGCATAATGTTTAAATCATATATGTTTATGAACAAAGAAAAAAACTGCTAAACAAACATGTGTCGTAAGCGATGTGAAAAATCAGTAGGTAAGATTCAATGCGTTGTACAAGACGATATCAATTTTATGTTTGTTTTTGACAATTTTCTTTTTTTTCTTGCAATTGTGTCAACTGGTGTCTAGCTACTTTCGTAATAAAAATAAAATGAAAATCATGTTATTTTTATAACTTCCTGTATGTTTATTGGCTGGTTATACCGCTATGTGATTCGTTGTGCTTCTTGTTATCAAAATACATAAAACATCAACAGTACCTGCTCCGATCATCCGGTTTCTGTTCGTTGCGGCTTGTAACGAGTAACGGATCAGAGATCTGGGGCAGCGAAACAAAGCCTGCAGAGCTGGAGAACACGTGGATCCACCATTGTGTGCACTTACAAGGCGATAGTTCGCGCAATGAGGATGCAACGGGTAGGTCTATGCAAGTGCATATATTCCAGTGTTGTTGTTACTTTTATTGACTAAATATAGCATTCAATGTTTCTTCTACTAATAACCTTGATGACTTTGTAAGGAAAGCCTGTTCATTGAAGTATTTCTTTTCCATTCTCCCAATTTGCCGCTTTATAGTAAAAGTGTAATGTTATTAAATCTTCTTGAACCGATAAAACTTAGTTAATCATTTATTTTCTTCCTTGTTTGTGTATCGCTTAACATTATTGTCCGTTTCAAGACCTGGTTCAATTTGTCGCAAGTCGAGGATCAAAGGCAACACTGCTTGTTGCATTAGATGACATATCTCTGACAAGAGGGCAATGCACAGGTAAGTTAAGCAAGAACTAACATAATAAAATAATTGATTTATAGTTTGGGAGAACATCCTTACTCTAATTTTTGTAATAGTTAAGTAAACATAATAGTTCATGGTTCAATGTTGTTTGTTGGCATCAAAGTATAGCAGAGTGAAACCGGGTGAGTTTATGCAATCTGTGGTTCTGCCAATTTGTTTATCCAACACTTTATAGCAGTACTATTCCAATAGCAGTTAACACATTATTTTCGTGAAACAATATTGCATTCTAGACGGTATCCGTGTTCAACCATGCACTTTTGAGGATGTAAACCTATGTGGAGGGCGCATACATTGTACGAACTGTGCCGATGAGTATCGTTGGCACTTGGTTGCAGGAGACATTAGTGTTGTAAACGGTGTGACAAAAGTCAACAGTTCCCTGCCAGGTAATAAAATAAAATAAGTGTGTATAGGTTTAATATTTATATGCACTTTTTCAAACTTACTCTTTACGTTTGAATAAAGCATTTCGACGCGTAGAGAAAACATTAGAAGCTTAAAATGCCCATATTTTTATTGTTTTTGTAGGTCATTTTCTACTTGCCGATGCATCATTTGGATCAAGCGGGGACAGGACTAGAGTCACATTTTCTCTGTCTGACACCAACGCAATGCACGGACTGACTTTCAGCTGTTTCATAGCTGAACATTTGAAAAGTTCGCTTGTGGTAAGATTATTTGATCGCAATAATCTTGATGCTTCCTCAACCTTCGCTCGTTCTTTCTTTAAAGGTCATATTGAATAGCCTTGTAAGCACAACTTGTATGCACTATGTCCTTTATTTCCCTTTTTGAATGGATGTCATGGCTTTGTGGTAAAAAATATCCTAAACAAACAAACGAAACAAAAGATATAATCTGTGTATGCATACAAACCATTCATAAGTTATAAACGAAATTCTTCTTAGTACTGATAAAATTTATGTGAAATGTGCCTTCATGGTTCATAATTTATATTTGTTTTATTCCGAAATAGGTTCATTTAGTTACGGGGACAGAGGATACAATAGTATGGAGTTCAGATGAGGCGTATATGGATTCAAATTCATGGCAACGCGCATGTGTAACTCTTCCAAATTATGTAACCAGTAGCCATATTGCGTTCGAAGCTATTCGTGGCGATGGAACGTTTGCCGACATCGCAATCGATGATATTGGACTAGGAGAACTTTGTAAACGTAAGTTAAAGTTATTTTTGATTTTTTGCGATCATTACATATACATCCGGATTCTTTCATTCTTAGAATAAGCAAATGTAACGGTCCGCTGTAGGCCGAAGTGTATATAAAGACAAGTCGATCCCTTCATGGCTGAGCATGCATTTCTGTGAAAGGAATCTGTTGACCATATTGGCCTCGCACGTTACACAAATATGAATAAAACCATACTTTAATTCTGAACTTTCCAAGATCCGGCTACCTGCGATTTTGAAGACGGATTGTGCGGTTACACGGTCCTCTCAGCCAATTCGAGCAAATTCAGATGGGCACACAGCAATGACGCTGGTAATGAATTGAAATAATAGGATTTCTTATACATTAACACCCGTTATAAGTTAGTATGCATAATCCCCCAACAGTTAGAATTACAGTGAATTTATTCAGGAATAGGACAATTTTTTCCAAACTTATTTGCTATACGTGGATTAAGATTTCAGAAAGCAGTTACCTACACACTATTCGTGTAATTTGATTTCTCTTATTAGTATTCCAAGGCGAGCAGCCAGCCGTCCGGCTCGTGGGTGGGGAAAATCAATATGAAGGACGTGTGGAGGTATTTCACGACGGAGAATGGGGAACGGTATGTGACGACAGTTGGGATGCAAAGGACGCCGCGGTCGTATGCAAGCAGCTTGGCTTCCGGTTTGTTATTAGTTTGTGATATATAGACATAACAGTTACACTATAAAATATATGGAACCAGTTTAACCGATGATAATTTAACACCAGGGGGTTATAAAGTGGCCATTTGGATTGCGACTATTAACGTCATTATCGATTAATTACCCTAGTTTTAATCTTTTATTTTTTTCCTTAAATATGATAAGCCCCATTTGTCCCGTCAGAGCGGAGAACGCACAAGCGTATACAAGGGGTCATTACGGATCCGGTGTGGGATACATCTGGATGGACGAGGTCAGTTGTGAAGGGACAGAAACCAGTTTGGCAGAGTGTCCATTTGATGGATGGGGACGTGAGGACTGTGGTCACTCCGAGGACGCCGGTGTTTCCTGTGGTAAACAATTTCAGTGGAGTATTTTAATGCATGTAAGGATATCACATATATGCCTGATGACCCCTTTTTATTAGGGAGTTATTTGCAATAGCTTCATGCATTACAAATGACTTCTTAAACAATACGATAAAGAACCTGTTTTGATTAAAATATTGCAACATAGGTCATTTCACGTCCGATGGTAGATGAAATAAAGATCAAATATAAGAGGTTTTTGTGGTCATTTATTTTACATATTATTATTTCGTAGCCATCTTTACATTAATAACAAAATGAAATTGGGCCGCCGGTAATCATAACCGAACATGAAAGTTATTGAATTGATTAGAAAACCAGCTTATTGGTTTGCTTAAGGTGAGGTTAGTTGCATAAGGCTAAGCAAGTTACAAGAGACAATGATATATTGGTAAGTAAATTTGCGTCCTATTAGATGTAAAAAAACAATTCGTTTGATATATTGCTGTTTTAATGTGACCTTATTGATGTAATATTCATCATCAAATATATAAAATTCGTATTCGTAACTTAAAAACGCTCACAATCGTTATGTATCTCTTTACCACAGACCCTGGCTCAGACCCCGGTGAAATGTTAGGTGGTCATATCAGGTTGTACGACAATAGTGCGCCCTTTGGGCTGTCTTCTAAGTTGGTCTCTCGGACATTTGACGTTAAAGAAGATACATACGTCATGTTCACTGTCAGGATCGAGGCCACCGGCACATTCCGGGTTTGTGTATTTTCTCTTTATGTTTTGTACTTAGCAACGTATTAGTATGTGGATATATGTTTTTGAAGAATATTTCGTAATGGTAATTAACTATGTTTGTTTGGTCTAGAATTGGTCTAAAACATTGGAAAACATCGGTTCCAATTAAGAATATATTTACCAATTAAAAATGTATTGTTCATTATGTATTTTAGACATTTCACATATAAACACCTGTATAGCATATAGGTACATTGATACCACCGACCACCAAAACAATCGAATGCATTTCAAGGCTTTCTAAAAATGTATAAAATACCAAATGTATTGTAGTATCTATTGGTCGACGAAGGCAACAGTGTCGTTCTAGAAGGTGGACGTCTTGGGGTACAGTACGATAGCGAAGAAAGAGTGTGTTTTGATTTGATTGGTCTTCCGCTGCGGGGCGTTAAAGTCGCGTTCGAGGCTTGGACAGAAGGGTCTATGTTGGCGGACAAAATGGGACTCGATGAGGTGGCAGTAGCTAGAGGCAGATGCAAAGGTAAAAGGCCCAATGAAATGGTTTTATTGTAAACAAATTGTTGCAAAATCTTGAGTTTTTCATCCAATTTTGTTTGTAGCATGTGAAGAAATCTATCATATTTTAAGGCAACTACAAATAAGACACTAGTATTCGCTATACGACTTTCCTTAACACAGCACCTATTTTTAGTATTGCAAAGCTGACAAAAAGATACCGAAAGATTCTATTCCATCAATATACAATAAAGCAACTTTTTATTAGATTGAATGCATTAAAACCTTCAGATATAATCGTCAACAACTGCGACTTTGAGAAGAACCACCGCCTTTGCAAAATAGCAATCCGTTCTGCGCCAACCCTGGTGGACGGATGTACCAATGACTACACATGGAGAAGGCTGGGCGGTCCTTATTACACTTCCGGTGTTGGTGACCACACGACTGCGAGTGCCACTGGTAATGAAAAACCATATGAGGATATACTTTTGAAAATAAGTAAACATTAGATCATGTATAATACCTTCCTGGCATGATTATAACATAATATATTAATGTTGCTACTCGTTCATTAAATGTATCTTATCTGTGATATTCAAGGTTTGGCTACTTCTCGGAATGGATGCGTATTATCAACCTGCAAATCATTATTTTGATTTCTTACTTTTGATGCTAGGAGTAAACAAGAAGCTCTTTAAAGTTTCGTAACATAAATTTACTTACTTACTTATTTTGTTTAAAAAATACATTCTATGTCCAAAATACTTACTATTTCAGGTCATTACCTTGAGATTAAATCGTCACCTGCATTTCTTGAAAACTCGAAAGCACATGCTGTATTTACCAATCCCGAACCCAGGAAAAACCGACGCGTTATTGTTCACTACAGAGTATTTGCAGTTGAAAACAATTCTGGTAACTAAGGGGTAAAGGGAATGAAATTGAAAACGAAATAAACATCATATTACTCTAATGTCTAGGTGTTCAATGTACAAATAAGATTGTCATTACATCAATCGTTATGTGTAAAACTTCAGTGTCTGGTAAACTCATAAATTTGTATCATTTTTGAAAAGAAATTGTTTACTTATTACTGATATGCCGATTTATTGGATCAAAGAAGACTATAAATTAAGTTACTGAAGTTTACCGTATTATTGAAATAAGACGTGAAATTATCTCTTAAAATGGTACTTTTGTATAATCTCTTCTACACTTAAATCTTTTTGAATTGATACAATGTGTGATAAAATTAAGGCATCGAAACCTCACATCATTGTTCAACATGTACATTTGTCATATCTAACCATTGTCAAGACAAGAACACGTTTAACTCACTGCAAGTATTGAAAAAGAGACAATTGTGTAAAAGTTCATATATACCAACGAATTGATCCAACTAGATTTTTTTGATCAGTTTTAGAGGTTGTTACTCGGATAAATGGAACCCTTAAATCAGCTATATCCCTAGTTGCAAAACTGACGTCACTCCCTGCATGGCACAGCGCATGTACAGATATTGAATCAAGTTTTGAGAGCATCGACGTTGTTGCGGAAAGAATTAGCGCAATCATTGACGACGTCCAATGGGACACTAAAACGTGCTTTGGTAAAGACCCAGTCCTTTATTATAATCTAAAAACTTTAAAATATGCTTAAAATGTTCAATTATATATATATATTAAAAAAGTTATGAATTTAATTGTTCTAACGTTTTCGGGTATTTATGACAACACATTTAATATGACAATATTTCATCTGAACATTGTGTTTGTAGTCGGGTTATCATCTATACATTTTGTACGCATGTTTCAAAGTTATTTTGTATTTAATTTAGATTCAGACGTTAGTTGCGATTTTACGGATCAACAGATGTGTGACTACGTAATGGAGCCCGGCTGGAAGTCAATTGTTGAGGATGATGGTTAATAATACATATATATAATTGCAATAACATGAATATATATTGTTTCTTTATCTATTGATGATTGCCCAAAAATATTGTATATTGATATAATGATACAAAGAACGTAACGAATAGGACATTCATATATTCTGTATAAAAACATATTTTAGCAGTGTATTATGTTAGTGTATAACCTTTTCGCCAATGTTTTGTTTTTGTTTTTTAATTATAGAACACTTTCTTCGGGCATTTGGGAACGAGCACCAGCTGCTCACACCCAAATTCGGAACCGAAAACGATTCGTTTTGTATTGTATTAACGGCAAGGGCATCGAGTGATAATTTGGTCGCAGAATCTCCAGAACTCATTGTAACATTGTTAGTGATTGACTCGAGTAATGAAGAGACGCAAATACCTATCTGGGATCCGGTAGTCCCTGTGACGAGTATTCTTTGGAGTAACGTGAACATAAAAGTTAGCATCATTACTCCATTGGATTAGGTTTCTTATACGACTTAGTACTATGAATATGTTTATGATACCATTCTTTAACGCTTATGTTTAGTTTCTTAAGTCTAAGATAGACCTCACAGCAATCAATCCAGTTCACATGACGCAGAAACAAACACTTTAAAAATATAACTGTTAAACTAATGGAGATACTTACAGTCAACAGCGTTGTCCTTTCTTCAGGGCAGAATGAACTATCTATGTTTTCTATTCAATTTATACACACATTAAATATCTTAAGACACTTCAAAAATAATAATGATTAGTTGGGTTTCGCAATGTTTCATCGACTTGAATTTCCGGTACATACATATTGTGTTAACCGTTCTTGTGATCTTGTGTATACGTTTCAGATTCCGTATGACGGACTCTTTAGAATCCAACTATCAGCAAAAGGTTTAGATGACAGCAATTTTCTTGATGTTACGAGAGTACAACTGTCAACCATATGTGATGTTCATGGTATGATTTTACGCAATGTTATTTATTCCTCTTCCTGATAGTTTATCGCGAACATGGACATATTTACATCAAAGTTATTAATGGAAACTATCAAATACATTTGGTATCCAGATTGCATCGCGCGTGCATTCAGTTAATTGTTTAAAACCCTATCTTACTTATCAAAATGGCGTCACAGACGCACTAGTTATACCGTAATTCATAATTTCAGAATGCCAAAATGGTTTTGTTTCTTGTAAAGGAAGACTTTGCATTCGGGAAACAGAGGTTTGTTTCAATCTCGACCTTTGTCCTGAAGCCTTGGAAACATTTTGCAGTGAGTAATTGCAGATGATCATTTACAAAGTATTGTAATGGTGCTGTACTCCATCACATTTTTTGTTGACATATCTACTATCATAAGAACGAATATTTATTGTTATTGTGTTGCTTTCTACAATTTGTAGAACCGACGGTGAACTGTAGTTTTGATAGCCAATACAGTTGCGGATGGAAGCATACAAATGCCGCTGTTGAAGATGGTTGGTTATAGCAGTATGTTATCAATATATTAGTTAACTATCCAGAGTTTGTAACTGTATTAGTGAATAGAAATCTTCTGTTTTCAAATTAACTTTTTTCAATACATATTTAGTTATCTCCCAACTTTGTTAACAAATGATCTTTGATTAAATCCATTTTTCATGCTCAATTCAAGGGAAACTTCTTCTCCTGGAAACCCGGTTAACAATTACGGAGACACCAATTGCAAACATTAAAGAACCTTCTTGCCTGCTCTTCAAGGCTTTTGGGGATCGATATAAGGCACAATTGAGGGTCAATGCAAACACTACAGGGGAACTCATCGAAGTCGGAAATTATATAACAAAATGGAATAAGTGGGTCGAATACAAAGTTGCACTTTCCGTTGGTATGTACAGTATAATATTTGAGGCACAAAACGATTCGATCAGGATAGATGATGTCCGGCTGAAAAATGGGGCTTGCAACTATGGTAAGAGTCATGAAAATATATGTATGTACAATAGAAAATAGGATCATGCATCTTCATTATTGACAACATAACGAGGTATTCCTATATACCAAGAATCAACATTTATTGAAAAATCGGCATATTGCCTTTGGTCGTTATCTTTGCAAACATATCAAATGATGGCCAATACATGAATTCATTTATGAATATTATACACATTATACATATTATAGAGAACACTGCATACAGGTAATATGATATAGAATGAATACATATTCATACGATTTTATAGAAATGTAGTAGTAAACTGTCTCATGCCGGTTTCTTTATACGATTTATGTATTTAGTTATACTCGGAAAACATGTCTAGTATAAAAAAATCAGGCGTTAGAATTCAAATACACTTGCAGATTGCAACGACGATGAATCCTCTTGCATGGAAAGTGATGCATACGGCAACACTATTTTGCAATGTATCTCAAACACAACATTTTGTGATAAAGTGTTTGACTGTGGAAGTGGATTTGACGAATTGAGTGATGACTGTGGTAATGCTCGTAGTCAAAATCTCAAAGTTTTTATTTTTTCGTATTTTTATTTCTTTCAAAAATTGTTTCTTACATAGTATAAATAATATGATGCATTGTCTAAATCTGTTTTATGAAGGCTGCAAAATATGGTTAGAGATGAATGTACCAATTTGAATTGAATAAATATACTTTGGTTTAGATAAAATGTAAGCTAGTTGTTTATAGTAATATTTATTGGCAATTGGAGAACATAATTTGAATGTTAGTGAAAAATCATGTCGCTCTTAGTTGTTAATTGATATGTTAGGAATATACAGATTATTCCATTCTCTTTCAAAATGAAATGTATCAAACGAGTTATTTTAAATAAATATCAAAACATATTTACGACCTGTCGTACTGATTTACTGATTTATGTGATATTATTTTTAATTCATTTGTTGTTACGACTCTAACTACATTCAACCTGGATCTATTTACGAGAACATTTCTCAACGCTATTCACTTATATTGTCAGATGTTAAATATATGACACTAGTTATACATCAAAAACATTTACTCACGTTTCATAAAAGCGACGTCATTTATGTTTTAAACAATCAAGGAATTGAAATTCAGATTAAACTCAATACAATTATATTTCTTTATTCAGAAAATAGCATTTCATGCGATTTTGAAAATGCGGATAACCCATCTTGCGGGTATAATTTGGGGAACGGAATTAATGTGCATACTATTGGAAAAGGTAACATTGTTTCATACTAAACATACATTTCTACTTGATGAAATGTTCGAAACATTAATAATTATAATATAAATGACCATTGAGTCCATGCCACAAGGTTCCAAGTGATATTATAATATTGACGGCTCTCGTATTTTCTGGCGTTAACACTAATGATTTTGCGCTTCAAAGAATACATGATACATTTTTCAGATAGAACGGTTTTGATATATGACTACACTGTGACTGACTCCACCTTTATTCAAATGGGAATTTGGAATCTGTCGAGTACACGCTGTGGAATCAATATGAGCGTTATAACAAATAGCGTAGACAGCGTCGACTCAGAGGACAGATATGCATATTTTCGTATCCAATTGCACGGCACAGATTCTGTGGTTTACACCTTCGGATCTTATTTGGACATATCAGTTGATAATTCTTGGTATTCCTTTATAACAGAAAGCGACAGTCTTTTCAAGTAAGCAGAACACCAGCCATTGCTCCAGGTTTTATTATAATAGTTAAGCAACATTGTAAACTATTTCAAAAAAGATTTGTTTTTAAAAGTGTGCACCCAAGCACAGGATGAAGCATCATTTAGATATTTTGCATTGATTTATCTATGAATTTCAAACATATATGTTTCAATTAAATACATAACTAAATAAAACAGTGTTCACCATCTCCAAAAAAGAACAGCACATGCTTGAATAAGAGGAACAGCAATACCAAGCAGGAACAGTACATAGCCGAAGGACGACATACGATTTATGTATTCGATTTGAGAAATAACAAGCATATTTCAAATTGAAACATTTTAATTCACTAACCATTTATCTTTGAATCAGACTTGGTGATCAGGGCATACCGAAGGTACCTGATGGCCTGTATTTAGTGACACTAAAGATGTATGCTAATGGCGTTATAATTGGGATTGATGATGTTTCACAGCTAGATTGTACAGGTATTAAATAAGTATTTATTATGATATTACTTACACCTTAGCCTTAAAATAGATTATGTAATAAATATAGCGTTAGCAAAAAAAACATGCCATCATAATTTTCTTCGGCTGAATATAGGATTCGTTATAATCTGAGCTTGTTTCTGTAGTTGTTCACATAGGTATTATTGAGTAAGGAAAATTTATGTTCAACTGAGTAAGATACTAAAAGATGAACATTTGAAAACTACCAATAGTAGTTATTTTCTAATTGTCGTGGCTCAATGATGCAAATCCTTTCCTTTGTAATTGAAAGTAAAAAAATGCCAGGTCAAAAAGTAATTGCAACATAATTATCTTAAAAACTTTTGCATTAAATACTCGGAATCGTTTTCCTTCGTCTGTTGATATAGTTGAGAGACCTAATTATAGAAGTACTAGGGATTTACCCATTTTTTTATTATGAATTGCTTAGCGTAATGCATATTTGGATAAGACTTTGATTTACAATTCAACTGTATTCAGGGTATTGAGATAAGTTTGAGGTTGTGCATGTAAACAAGTTTTATCTCCCAGTAAAAGTACATTTTGTTGACCGTTTCAAAGCGGTACCCAATAATCCATGATAAAGGCCCATATTTTTATACATTCTATATGTAAGTGTATTGTTTGTGGATTTGTGTGTTGTTTTTCTGTGTTTCTGATTTTGGCCTTATGCCATTGAAAGGGGCTTATTTTTAGGTTTTTGACTGCTGTACGTTTTCGGTAATTTTCATATACATTATTGCTTTGTATAAATTATTTGACAGGTGTTCGTGTCTTATCGTGAACATTACACAAAGGAACACTATCGTCCCAAATACTGTGCTCATTGTTCTTATCGTATATTCCAGTTATACATAACAAGACAAGTATTGATTAATTGCAGTTCGACATTGTAAAATTTCAACAACAGTTGTAAGAACGAATGCATTGCCCGATAAAATATTCTTAATTTATCGTTTTTGATATATTGGGAAACATAATATTTTGCTGATATCATTGTACATTGCTTTGAACTTGAATTTGCATTTGAACGCCGGTTCTTGTTTAACTGGATTTCTTAATCTAACATTGAGTAGTTGTATCATATGTGGTGTTCCTACATTGTATATTCTATCAATTTGTTTGAGACAGGTGTAGAGATCACAACAGGCCGGACTACAACTCCAAGTACTGAAGACACTTCCGATACAGTCGGTAAGTTTTATGCACGATATAAAGATATTAAATCAATTTAGATAGCCCTCTCTAATTGTAATATGCTTACATCACTCGATTGTAAATTTCCAATGAATCATTTATCATTATCGTTTCATGATAACATTTTATATTTAAAACTGCAATGGGACCTTAGTTCAGAAGGGATTAATTGACTGTTCAGATAATTATATTTACCTTACAATAACAAGAGCGCTTATTAAATAACTACATTTGCCATTGGTTTTCACGAAATAGCACGTGACATGCAATAAGCACAATGAAATGAAAATAAACCATCCCCAAAAGGCATCCCAAAACCGGAACTGTTCGTTGGTAATGTATTTTTATCTTTTTAGATGGCTATACCACTTTGTCCATTACTAGCTCAAACACATCTCCTGCGGTATTAGATGACATCACGCTGGTTTGTCAGGCTAGAAACATATCGGACATGAATGTAAGAGTGTAATGTAATGTGCACTGTGTTGTTTGTTATAATATGTGCAATTTATAAGGTGTTATAATTCATTTTAGAACATTTATATGTACCTATATTTTGAGTTGAATGATGTTTTGTTGGCTTGGTACGTTGTTTTATTTTATGTTAAGAGTTTGTTTGTCTTGGGTAGATGTTAAGGTACTGTGCTTTAGTATACAATTTGAGGATGCTTTTTCGAATATTCGACTGTGTTTCATTTCCATCTTTTAAAATGAAATATTAATAAATTTTCATGCATTGCAAACACAAGGATATCATCTAAAACAATTGAGCAAAACCCAAATATGCATTTCAGGTAATATTTCATTGGTACACAAACGGAAGCCAACTAGCTAGAAATTCGGACGTATTGCAACAAAAGAAAATTTCATATTCCAAAGACATCACCTATTTAAAATACAGCGCCTTGATATATACTCAAACGGAATTGAATTCAACACAATCCAGCCTTGTTATTCGAAGGTATCTGCCACTGAAAGACAGTGTTAAACTTTCGGTTGTTAACATTAGAATTTGATAAACAATACTTTGCCAAGTAGCGGTTTGGTAAATCGAGCTATCTTATGTAGCCTTGCAATCACATTATGGAACGAGTAGTTTTGACGTATACTAGTTCTGTTTCTTTGGCCCGTTTTCTTTCCAAATGAATAGTTTGGCAATTGACAATTACTAGCGTAATCTTAAACTAAATTGTTTATATATGTTTTAAAAAAATCATTTTTAAGTTAGTTTATGTTATTTTATCTTTAGGGTGAACCATGAGGATAGCGGGACGTACCATTGTGTCGTTGAATTGGACGAACAAAACACATCTACTTCCATAGATGTGAATGTTGAAGACGTTAACATGGGTGTTGCAAATGGTACAGTTACATATTGATGATTGCCGTTGCAAACGTGATTTCCGTGATTATAATGAAAGGCGTTTTGCAACATACAAACTTTACTAACCATGTAGTCTCCACTAAATTTACAGCCCGCCTAAGATAACTTGGAACGCGATAAGATGGTTTGTACAGGTGAAGGTGAAGCAGAGATAAGGTATCACGTTCCCCTTGTAACGTAACTTTATAATGAAATTAAGTTGTTCATTCCTCATCGAGCATTTTGCTATCGACACTTGTAATGGTGTTGTGTTCAAGTTGTCTTCTATATTTAGTTTAATTATCGGGAGTGCTTTGGGTTTGATCCAGGGCAAGGGATTTCTTTATCGTTGTGATAATTGATACTATTTTAAAGCATCTTCTAATTTAATATGTTTGTGTTCTTATCTTTATCAAACCAAAAACAAATGGCAAAAACATTAAACGCAAACATGTCGATCATGTTAATTAAAAAGGGATTAAGACCAACAATATAAACGCTAATGTTGTAAAAGAAACAGCTTCATGTCCGTTTAATGAATAAGATGATAACGACGATGCTTAGGAACAGTATAAATGCAACAACTTTTGAATCGCCTGTTTTGCTGTATTGGACTCATTCGAGTTAAGTTGGCCGACTGTACAAGTACTTAAGATAACACGTCGCTTTCTCGCTTATACGTGTGTATGATAACGATCGATTGACCATTTGCGGCGGAAATAAACTAAACTATCAATCATTATCGCTAGCCCCGGTGGCGCAATCGGTTAGCGCGCCGTACTTATAGACAGTATAGGCTATGATATGCGGAGGCTGTGAGTTCGAGCCTCACCCGGGGCACTGTTTTTGGTTTTTGTATGAGGACACATTCCTGGTAACGTCTTATGTAGGAAAATACTCAAAATCCCGTGTTTATATGTTTTTCTTAAAATAACTGATCTACAATCAACATAATACCCACCGTTATGTCACCAGCATATGTTTTATGCTGATATCTAAAATAATGACAGTGTATTTGTAAGTATATGTAATTAAATCCTTATTTGGCGAACAAATAAGCTTATTACAAGAGTGGTATTCAGTACGGAACTTATTTCAGTAATAACTAAGATAATTGCATTACTCTTAAATTCATTTAAGTAAACGATTTTCATAAATTTCATATTCAATGACCTCGAATTATATATGCTATTTATATGATAAGTCAAATGTGCTAATTATCAACGCTAAATACATAAAAACATAAAATTTAATGCTATTCATTTATAACTTCACGTTAAGTTTATAACACTATATTTATATATACATACATAATGACAAAAGTTCTATAGTTAATTGCGATATCAATTACGATTTTGATATAGTAGAACGTGTATCTTTAATTTGAACTTCTTCAATAGATGACGGATGTTACAGAACCACAAATGCCCAATGCTTTGAAAGGGGTTACAAAAATATCAGTTATCAAGGTATGTCAAAAGAGAAATTTATTTCAGCTCTGCTTTCGTTTAAGTCCGTTTAAAAATAGCATGTATATAACTGTTCGACACACAATTATGAAATGTTTGATATATATACGAGCTCGTAAGCTGAATAAAAATATGTTTCAACTTTGGTTTTTGGCATACTCTGCTCTGTAATATTCAGATACACTTAGTAAATGTATTCGTATTGTATTTATACGAGCATACATCCAGATTGTATGCTTGTCAACATTTTCTTCCTAAGGTGCATACGGCGTTCTTGATGAAGCAAAGGCGTTAATATACCTCGAACAAACCCAGAAACACCTATCTGATATGGATACTTCCTTACCAGCACATTGTTTCGACGCTCTCCAAAGCCTTGTGTGTCGGCTGTTTACGCCGAAATGTAATGGCGGAAATCCAGTACATATTTGTCAGGAAGATTGTAAAGGTTAGCAATTAATTAAAAATTTGTTGTGCAATGAAATGCCAATAATGGTGTTCGTTAAGTGCACTAACATAGCATAATTATTTTAGAACATATATGTTAGGCTGGTTGAGAAAATTAAAATGTTTTTAATACGTGATACTAGTAGTTTTAGAGTAATTGTTGTAGAACGATCATATCAAAGGTCTTGTCATGCGTTAAAGGTAACAGCGTTGAGGTATTATTATATTCAGACATTGTCAACAAATGTGACAAGAACTCTTCAATTTTGCAATACGGATGCCAATTCCTGTCTAGTATGCTGAAGGACGAAACTTGCAGTCGCCTAGCCTACAGTAAGTTCATTAAATAAATAAGAAATACATTATTGTTATTCATTATCATTTATATTATTATTATTATATCGTGTTTCGTAATTTAGGAACAAATATACGAACGCAAACAGTAAAACAACCGTGAAGAGGTGAATGGGGTTCGGTTAGGAACCACATCAATCGTATATTGAAAAGTCGGAGTCACATTGTGCTCCTCTTTGAACATTTATGATTTTCTTCTGGTTTGTGTTGTCACTGTTCAAAGGAACAAGCAATCATGTTTATGTACACCATGCCATACAAATCGTTATACCAAAACATATTAATGTTATGATGCTTAGAGCTTATTTTTTGTTCGTTTGTCGAAACTCGATTACATTTTGGACTAATCTTCAACAAAAATAATAATTAAAGAGGGATGGTGTGTATAATTACTTTGGCTAATAAACGTAAAATTAAATGTGAAAAATCACTAACTTAAGAAAGAATATGTCTCATAAAATACAGTATTTTGTGGATATTTTATTTAGATATACCAGTCACAAGTTTTCTTATAGTTGCCATCGTCTATTAAAAGTTTTGATTTATTTCTTCGTTGTTTCTTTTTTCTTACCACATAACAAACATGAGCGCTCCTTTTGTCGTTTTCAGACAATGTGAACACAACCCTTCAACAGTCGTCGGGGACAATTATATCATCTGGATATCCATTGGCCATAACTGCAAATCAAGACATCGTCTGGAATGTATTGGTAGAAAAAGGGCACTACATGGAATTTGAAATTGTTGAGTTTGCTGCTTCGTCTTTTGGCACTGATCCGTGTTTTCTAAAGGTACACATTTAAGCATTGAATCGGTAAAGGAGAATATTTAAGATAACGCGAATACCTTATTTATCACATGCTTACCCTTGTTTTCCGTGTAATATACCCATTACGAATATTGTTATCTTACACATGGATAAGATAACATATTAGACATTTCTATCGGCTAGACTTATCACACGTGACCTAGATATCCCTCCGCACTTTTTAAAACAAATTGGTTTAAATGCTTACAAATATTTAACTCAATAATGAAGCTGTATTACTTCCGGGAGACAAATGGCTAACGAATCACAGTGCCAGAAAGCATCTTGTTCGAAAACTTTCTGATAACAATGTTCCGCAAACCAGATAATGCAGATAACTAGTCACAGAAATATCCAGTCAGTCAACAAATACAGCCACATATTAAGTGATAAACAACATGAGAATAACACCGGCAATATGCAATCAATGCCATTTGCTTGCCAGTTTAATCAGCTGTCGGTTACAAAAAACACAAATACTTATTCCGCAGCAAAGGCTTCTCATTACACATCATGTTCTCTGGAAACATTTTTTGTGGAACATTTTCAACATCAACATCCATGCAGTACAGAATAAAGCTTCGTCGTAATCATCTGAATGTTGTGAAAATCCATGTACATAAGAAAACGCTGCGAAATCATCGTAGAAAGCAACAGCGAGTAACTTTTAAATCCTTGCACACAAAAAACTTGACAGACCGATGTAGGTCACATAAACCGCGTAAATGGATGTACTCTCCGTATGACGTCATCAAATTGTGAACTTATTGGGGTTTTTTTTGGTTAAAACTGTTCGGTATTCGGATATCTTACTACACATTTTTATCTTTGTGACTTATTAAGCGCTTTATCAGCATTAAAACTCGATAACTGCAATCTCTTTTTGTCATTTTCATTTGGAACTAGTTATATGGCTCATTGTTGACACTCCACTCTGAGTACTTTGGCTGTCAAACAATGGCTTCAGAAATAGGAACTAAATTGGTAATAAAATACCGTTTTAAGCATGTGATAAAACAGATCTGACATTCGTTGTCATTTTATACATGATTTTTATTGAACTCGTCCATAAAAGGTGTAAGTCTCGTAAGCTCGCCAGAGCCTCGCTTACTAATAAATTTCATGAACTAGTTTAATAAAAGCTTGTATTAAACGATCGTGTCAGATCGTATATATGGTTTAATGACGTACAAAATTATGGTCGACAAAATTACATGATCACATTATCAGTATAGAACATGTAAGCTAAACACAGTGTACGCTTCCACGTATATGCAGCTTGCAAGGAGGTTGTGGGATCGAGTGTGTCTGTTTATTTATCACATGCGGTGTATAAGGTTTTTAAGTATTATGCTTGTTGTACCACCTTAGCCGTTATTTCAGATTTACGAAGGAGGCGAAGAAAGCAGTGGTTTACAATTGCCTTGTGAACAGATCACGGAATCAATTATTTACAACTCAACAGGGCGGTTCGCACATGTCCATTTTAAGTCAGGATTTTCTATAACAGGCAAAGGGTTCTACATAAGATTTCGCAAGAGTATGTTAAACATTTCGTGCCTCTTTAAACGTGTTTTTCGTGTTTTTTTTTTAATTGCATACTTTTTTATTTTTCTAAGTTATTTAAGGTCCGATAAGTGATTCTTCCTAATGTTTGTTTTTCATTGAAACTGTTTTTATGTAGGGTTGGATTAATTAACAACGAAACTAGTTTTAAAACGAACATGACATCAAATTTTGTGTTTCATTTGCATGAAATGACATATGCAATTTAAAACTTTTTCACATAAGAACATCTTAACGGAGCGTATGCGTTCGTATGGATTACTAGCTTTACATGTATTATACCCTCATGTATTTCATCTGTGTTTTTATTTTCAGTTCCTGTAAACCATTGCCACGTTGTAAATCTTGGAATAAACGATCATTTGTCATTTGCGGTAGATGATGAAATTGACTGTAGGGACTTTATTGTGTTACTACATGCGGACAGTAAGTAAACACGGATTTACGAATAACACTTCATGCCTAATCCTTTAGAATACGAATAAGGAATACAAAACATGATTACAATAAATGCTGAACATACTGCAGTACAAATATAAGAATTACCACACTTAATGTATTATCTAGTATGTGCCTTATCCTGCATAAACCGATAATTCGAAGAAAGGCATTACCATTAAGGATCAATCACGTTATCTTAAGTGATAATGCACGAAGGAAGCATCTTACGCAAGAGCGACAACATGTGGTAATATCATGAAAAAAGCTACATATTGTGTGAGTGTCACACATCTTATATACCGTTTTACTTCCATAATTAACTAAACTTGGATAAAACTGCCAAAATCGAACTGCTGGGAAATATGGATAGGGCAAAGCGATTGTGTGGAAAGATGCTTCAGTAGAGTATAAAGAAACACAAAAAAGGGATCCGAGATAAAAAGAAATCACCATTGGCCTGCTGAGTGTGACATTGGCCTTCGGTTCAAACACTGGTTGTCATTCCGTCATTGTTGTTAGCTGGTGACGTTTGCATTATTATTTTATATTTTGTTTTTAATATTTCAGGTGTGTTAAGCATTTACATTGAGTACATGGACAATGGCTGTTTGAATATGTCATCAGAAGACATAATTTTATATGAATACTGTACGGATATTCCACACAAGAAAGACTTATTGATTAAGAACCATACAGAGGTTTGTTTGTTATAAATACTTTTATTCCATGTTGATTCGCGTGCCTTTAACAGACGCCTGTTGCATTAAGGCTACCAGACTTGTCCCTGTAGTTACTATTGGTTTACTAGCGCGGTTTTATCTTCTATTGCACTTAAGTAATGGTACGGATAATGTTCGAATATTGTTCTAATGACTTGTGAATCTTACACATGAATACATTATGTACAAATCATATAATTGCAATTATGTTTGCTATATTATACCGTTATCTTAAAGGTGCGAGTCCAGTTAACGGAAAAAACAGACGTTCGGTTTAAGCTCCAATCGGTACTAAGTGGTATGAATATGCTTTGCATTATTATTATTATTTATAAAGGGTTCATGAAGGCATTACTTAGACGTCCTCAAATTAATTGCAGCGAGTATTATACAACTGATGGCCATTAAAATAAAAAATAGAAATAAAAAATAAATAAAAAAGCACACAAAAAACTAATTTTAAACCATTAAACGTGTTTACAGTGAATGCAAAAAGTGCTATCCTTAAATAAAATAGCGAAAACAACATATATAGACATAAAATTGGTCCGACATTAGATGTTTAGGTAGCGTCTCCGGAATAAAATTATGTTCAATAGAAATGGGCATAATGTTTACGCTTTAATGTTTACGTAAGTTACGCTTAAGAAAAAAAACTTATGCTAGATTATTTCACAGAACCAAAGGTAGATGACATATCGTTGGACAACATGGGCAGAATTATCGTTGCAAGTGAAGAAAGGGTTGGTGTGTTATGTGGGGAGATCCTGCAAACAACCGCGAACGTGCTGTGTAGATCATTCGGCTTAGGGTAAAATCTTCCGTTATACATAATTTGTGTTATTATTTTTATTTTCATAAGTATTATTAGTATTATTATTACTTGAAAGCCATTCAAATCTTTCTTTGGTAACGTTCATCGTAAAGTGAAACAGATTCGTAATTCTTTTCATTCTTTGGATCTAAGAGTTACTTATGTTTCCTGAACCATAGGTGGCCTGGAACAGTTGAATCTGTGTCGGAGTCATCAGACAGTTTACAGAAACTTGTTAACAGTATAGAGTGCCTTGGAAATGAATCCCATGTGAAAGACTGTAACATTAAAGTTGCGGATATTGGCCAGACATGTGATATTGAAAACACATATGTTGTGCAATGCAGTAAGTGATGGAATATTATATACAATCTTTGAAATAAGGATAAAAAAGACATTTTGTAGTAACGGAATATAGAAACAGGGAAGACATTGCTGTAAAATATCATTTAACGAATTGAGGAGGTCTGTTAAAACTTGTTTGACTGAAAAATCATACGGATCTTACTCTGTTAAACGATCGCAATACAATTTACAAATTCTGCTTTATATAAAATATTTTTATTAATTTACTTATACATTTTCCATAAACTAATTTATGCTAATTTCCTTCCTCAGGAGCAGCATCACTTGCCTGTGATTTTACAGTAAACACCTGTGGTTATGATATGGATTTATACAATTTTGACCGGTCAGATACATGTAAGATACTCTTTGACCGTGATTTATTGAGATTTATCAGTGAACTGAATTTTTTTTTCATTGTTTCAAACAAAAGTTGATATTTATTTTTATTTTATTGAGCTGTTAGTACGCTCTCAATTCTTAACTAAACCTCAGCAAGGACTCACTTTCAACTACGTCATTTCCAAAATGAAATGACGTTGATATTTCCTCTGGTGCGCTTTTACTAAACAACTACAATTAAAGGTAATTTTATATCCGTGCTGGCCGTGATAATTAAAAAAATCTTTTCAGTGTAAGATAGCAATATATTTCACCTCGTGAACGCCAAAGTAAATAGTTCACGGGTGGCTACGATATCAAGCTAAAAAGTCTCACTCGGTCAAATATATTACGATCTTACACTGATTTATTTAATACTCTATATATTACTTGTTATACAAATGTTCCTATATTAATGATGCAAGTTTAATTGTTTTAACTTTATTTGCCAGATGTATCCATTTTATAGTAAATTAATTATCGTTGCCTTCATATTTTCAGATGGAATATTTTTTAGAATTGAAAATTTGCTTACTCGTTCAGCGTTTGGGAAACTACAGTCCCCTCCATTTGTAGCATCCGACGATCTGTTTTTGCGCCTTGAATACATAATAGGAGGACACTTTATTGACATCAGCATAATGTTGGAATACATGGATACAAAAACCGAACCTGTAGCTACTCATGCTTGGACATCTTCATCATTACTCACGGCTGGAAAATATAAAGGTAATCAGTTCAAATGATGGTTATCTAAATCAAACCAAGACTGCAGTTATCATTGTTGTTTTATTCTTTAGACGGATATCTGTCATAAGTTATACGACTCTATTTAGATCTACTTAGATCTTTCTTTCTCTTTGTTCTTTTTAACATACTGAATTTTATTATAAACAGATTATATCATTATTATTATTATTATTATTATTATTATTATTATGTTTTATACACTTTAGACTGCGTTGCCTTAACTTCGACGAACAATAAATGGGTACATCTTGTTGTGGTATTTAAAAGCAAAGGTGTCGTGCAGAATTCTCCGACGGGATTACAAACAATTGACGTTTCATTTGAACCTTGTGCAGGTATTTTAACGTATTAATATGCTTTAAAGACAAACATATCATCTCAATCAACGTCTGATACACAAATCAGTTATTTGAGTTTCGTTAGTTAATAAGACATAGCTGTTTCCCCATCGTATGTTTATAGATATAAACCAATACATGTATATTAATAGAACATGATGGGTGTTATAAGTTGTCTCTTTCAGTTGTTCATATGTTTGAATATAAATATAATGAAAGTATACACACTGTCGTGTGAAAGGATGATCGACCAAACGGATTCTAGTGTCTAATAATAAACGCTTTCCTTAAATTTACAGCAAATGAGCCGTTTGATGTTCAATGTGATTTTGAAAATCTTGGAGCTTGCGAAAACCTCCTGACATTATCCTCACCACGATGTCCATCAGCCATATTGTTCCCAGAAAGACATAGTTTTATATTTGATGCCACAATGAACAGACAAGTGCCCTGGAACACAGATGCATTGTCTTTGGCAGATGGTATTATAAACATTCTAACCTAAATTTAAAATCATTTAAGAACAATTTCATTCGTATACGGAGAGTAAAATAAATATCAAAATGGAATTTACAGAGACATACCAGGAAGCATTAACATAACAAATGCCGTGTAAAGCGTCTTGCATTATCGCTTTGGTTGAATATATGTGTTTTGTCAAATTAGCACAGAATATCATAAAATACAATGAAAAATTATATATCTTGAAAAAATGATCGAACATATAGCATAACATATTGCAGGTCACTTCCTACAGATCAATAACGGCGCGGATATAGTCTCTGTCAATAGCATCAACACAAATCGCTACCGGTACTTGAGCTTTTATTCCAGAATCAACAACGGAATGGGATCTTACACTAACACGGTAGAAATGGTTTGTCAGAATGGCAAGGGTGTCGTCTTTGTAATAGTCATATTAACTCAGACATAAACAAAGCTCGTATGAAAGTAAAATTATAGATTTGAAATACGGTTTTCAAATAGCTCATTTTGGAACGCTGTTGTCCTACACGTACCATTCAATGTTTATCACATCCGCTGTTTCAAATGGATCGTTATTTAAAACTGTCATTTTGTCAGATAATGCTTTTTGAGTTTCGTTTTGCAGAGTTTACGCATCCAAACCAATAATGTTATTCTAAAAGAGGTTTACGCTGAACAAGACAAATGGACCCACGTTTGTGTTGATCTGGATTTAATTGGTTCTGATATTTCTATAAGGCTTGGCATCGATACTGGTAAAAGTCAACTGTTCTATATCAATACTCATGTTATATAATACAGTTTTGTATGTGACCAATAAATAACTGTGTTGAGTGTAGTTTATAGTGTGGTAGTGTGTTAAAGAAAAACAAAATGCATGGTTGAATTATAGTTAATACGTCATTGTCTGAACTTTAAGCTAAGTATAAAAAACAAACCTCTTGTCGTTCTTTGCTTTTTAGGAAATTCTGAACTACCAGAAGCGTACGCGGACTTGGACAACATTATTCTTTCAAATAACTCATGCGATGGTAAGTACTATTTTTCATATCGAGGGGTGAATGCGAAAAGGTTCTAAGTGACATTAAATAAAGAAGTAGACAGAACCTTTTCGCTTTCACCCCTCGATATGAAGAAGGAACCCATGAGGGATTTTTATTTGTTTTGTAAAGTGCCTATTTTTTTAATTTTAGTATGTTCGGAGAAACTAAATGTTCCACATATTATATTTTTATTATTCAAAATGAACCTTATTGCTGTCAAAACAAAAGGGCCAGACAAGATAGTGCGTTGTATGTCCTTTTAAAAACATCATCAATTTGAGGAAATAAGTACTTTGATGAGCCGTCGTTGAAAAGTCAATTGAATATATATTTTAATAAGTATTGCAATAACCTTAACGCTTGGTGTCTTCAGATATCTTATGCGGGTTTGAATCCAGCTGTGTAAAGTATTTCAAAGATGCTAAAAATCCGTCGCAGAGCGCGTTACAGTGGAATATTTATTCAACGGAAGCATTTTCTTTAAAAGGTTTGTCATCAAGTATTATCCAAAGAGATGTTTTAAGCAATTCAGAATTCGCTTTATAATATGTTGTTGATGGTACTACCCTTGACGCGTTTAAACGTTAAGACACGACTCTCAATTGGATATCACGGACAAAGAAAACATGTGCAAATTATAAATTTAATTGTAACATCAAACAAACTAGACCAGTTAAAATTTTAAGTCAATCATTTTAGCGATGCTTTATTATAAGTACCTATCATGTGGTTCCGGTACGGATAGAAAAATCCGACCCGAGGGCACGCGCATAAGCCGGTAACAAGACTTGTCCAGTTACCGGCCACGCAGCGTGCCCGAGGGTCGGATGTTTCGATCCGGACCGGAAAAACATGATTGATATTTTTTCTTGCATATCTAAAATTATCAATTTGTGGGAAAAATGACGTGGAAAACGCACTTTTGTACATTTTACCAAAAATCGCGTGCGCCGTTGTTTACTGACGTCATAAAGCGCAGTAATTTTAAATCACTTTTGACGTCAAATAGTTCCTCCAAAAATCGCGTTTTTACGATTTTTTTTCAATTTTAATTAAAAGTCTTGCATACTTATATATATAATTGCGCTTTGTTGAAATGCCATAAAATACTTTTCATCAACCATACAATAAAGAAATAAGAAGTTGCGCGTTGTTGCGCGTGACTCATCTTACATTGGGGGTGTAAGACGGGATTTTCCAGCACTGGTCACATGACCGGAAACACACGTGCGGTATGCAAGAATTGAATATTCTCTATGGGGCATCATTGATTCATGATCGCGACAATCATACAATTGAAATAACCCTCTCACATATATGTTGCACATTGATGTTAACATATTCCACTAGCATTTTACCGTTTATAAGTATGATACAGTATGGAGTGTTCCTTACATTTTAAGTCAGTTGAAAAGAATATCTCTCATCTAAACTCTTCGTTCGTAGGTAATGTATTTGGTGTTTCAATGACGGTAGGGGAAGAAGGCGAAAGTGCCATGCTGGAAATAGACGATACATTCTATAAAAACATAGTACCGAAATGCATAAAGTTCCAGTATTACGTTTCGGGATCTAACAGTTTGGCTGTAAGTTACCTTCAATTTCTGACCTTGTTAGACATATGTAGTAGTTGTCCAGTTAGTGCAGCGATAATTGAACTGGCTTTTTACCAATACATTGGCCTGAGCGTAAAGGAGTTTGGAACAGACAAATAGATTTCATTCGGGTACTCCTTTTTTTACAAACTTTTTAACAATATTACAATGGTGTAGAACTCTTCGTAAAAGTAGAAATTCGAGAAAGTATTTGTGAAAACCTTACAAGGCCTTATTGTGAAACAAAGCTTTCGTTTTAGGTTAGGTTTTCAGGAGTAAGCTCTCGCACAGTTTATGTAAAAAACAATACGTTTACTCAAGAGTGGCTAAATATGGAACTTAGTGTCGATGCTGGAACCCAAAATATTGCATTTAAAGCAATTAAAGGTGTGAGCGGAGGTTTTGTTGCTATTGATGATGTTGCAGTTGAAAAACAACATTGTCAAACGGAAGGACGTAAGTATCTTAAACATATGATGAGTGCAGTTTAAAGAAAAAAAAAGAACTTATAAATCCTTGCAGCTGAAATAATATGATCAAGTTCACTTTCTTGGATTGCTGCTATGACGATAATATGAATTACAATATTCGAATAGACAACACACCATTTTCTATTTTATTTTCTATTAAAGTTCAACCTGAAAGACCCGTTTGCACGTTTTCCGATCCATTGTTTTGTGATTTGCATTTCCAAGAATCCTCTAGTTTTCCTTGGATAAGATTAAGGGCAGATGATGGAAATAGCAAAGTGTTGTATGATGCAGACGGAACAAGTACCGGTAAAGAGTTGTTTTGTGATATAATAATAGCCCTGTAATGCTTTCTTACAAAGTCATTTGAAGATTTTACCCACTACCAAGGTCAAATTCTATTTATTATTATGTTTTATTTATTTGAAACCACCGGCTTGAATTGTAATAAATTGGAAAATATTTTATATCTATTCATTATTTTTTTTATATATCAATGAAAACTATCTGAAACATTGCAAAGTCAATTTTCCACAATTGTTTCAGTTTGTTTATTTTATTAATTGTAGGATACTTTATGCAGTTGTTTGGTGATTCGCTTACGGAGACAATTGCAACTTTTAGAATAACAGTGACAGGAATCGCTGCTTCCTTCAGCTTTAACTATAAAGCCTCATCTTCAGACGTGAGATTATCCGCAGGAAATAATATGAATTTTATGACAGATATAACTGTGAATATTGTTGATGAGTGGCAGACGTCCCCTTGTCTTGACTTACATTTGAATAACAGTGATCCAAATTATATTTTTGTTCAGGCAACGCTTTCTTTCAATGAATATGTGGCAGTAGACAACATAATGATTCATGATGAATGCCTTGGTAAGTATATTAAGTTTCCATTGGTAAAAATAAACAAACGAATGACATGAGAAATTGCAATCGACTATTTTAGTTTTACTTAAAGGAATAATCAGAATAATGTCAATAAAACTAATGTTTCAGAAAGTTTAAACTCGATATCGTGTGACTTTACACGGAAGAAACTTTGTGGGTTCAAAAACATTGCAAATGCATGGACGTATAAACCATCTGGTATCATTGCATATGGTGATGCTGTTTTGAAGGTAGTGTACTGTAATATGTTTGTTAATTCTTTTAAAAAATTGTTTGGGATTTTATTTCACAAAATCATCATATTAACATAAATGGCATCACAATTACATTAAAGCATCGAAGCTTGTTTCTACTGTTTTCTTTTGTCAGTTTATGCAGGCAGTCAGACCAAACATTTTCCATATGTTTTACGGAAAGGTTTACATTGATATGATGTTCTTTCAGGCCCCTATTATTCAATCAACAGGTGTCAAATGTCTACGGTTTGACTACGCTATTCATACTACAAACTCTCTAGAAGAGCAGCCAGTGTTTAGTATAGTTAACAATTATGAACAAATCTGGAGTCAAAAGGGAAGTTTAAAGATAGACGATGTTATACAGCATGGACAGGTTCAAGTTTCTGGAGATATATTGCGTGTAGAGTTTCGGAGTCATGGGATTGGGCTTTTCCTTTTGAAAAGCGTCGAGCTGCTGGAAAGGGACTGCATTGAAATAATTGGTAAACGGTTATATCATTTCATTCTGTTTGTGTATCTAATAAAACATATTAAAATGATATTTAAGTGCATTTGTTTAGAGATTTCTCTGACTGTCTAACGAAAACAATAGTGCGACAATTTTAAACTACAAAAGATACCAATTAGCAAATCTTTGTACAGTTTGTTACAGGTTGTTTTAAACCACCGACTATTATAATGAATAAAGTAAATTATACAATTATTTTTATACTCAGCTTGTGATCAACAATCGGACTTTGCATGCAGCGACAGATGCATACCATTGTTAAAACTATGTGATCGCACAGTGGATTGTGTCCAAGATGGACTTGATGAAACCAAAGAACGATGTGGTAATTACATACAGTTTATGGGAGTGATCTCTCTGGCAAAACAAACATCTAAACAGTAAAAAACAGTCTCACTTAACTAATGACAGACAAATACGAGATATGCAATTAGCTTAGCTAATAATTTCAATAAGGTTACACTGTGAAGTTAGAGATCTGTCTTCGTCGCTTTTACGTTTTTTAACGGATACTCTTAAGATTATTGGCGATCGTTCATAGGCAAATAATACTTTTTTATTTTCTATAACTAATGTCAAAACAAAGTTCTTTCAACCAAGTTTGATGCCGTTGGTCTGTTATATTAAAATCCATTCGCCTTAAGATTGACATACATTTTTCATTTAATCACTATTGGATAATTTTCAGAATTTTCTCAGCAGATATCATTCAGTTCTGTTGGAAACATAGAAAGTACGGGATACATGTCAATCTTAAACTCAACATGGTACCTAAATGCTGGTAAGAGAACCACTTTCTAAGAGAGACAAAAAGCTCCAATACATATATAATTTCATGTAATTCTATATTATCTTCTGTATGGTCTTTCTTGAAACATTGTGTTTAAAGTTGAAATGAAAGTCAGTTTGTATCATCAACTATAATACAAAGCCGCCATTTGTAACTCCGTAAACATAGCCTCTCTCATTTGTTTCGTTTTCAGGAACTTTACAAACCACGTTTACAATACTAACTTTGAAACCTTCGGTTTTGGAATCATTTGAATATCATGTGAAGCAGAGATCATGTTTTACCATGGCATATTTTGGGGACGTTTCTTCAATTAATGTAACCACGGAGTACCACTACCAAATTACAGAATCGTTCGTTTTTAATGTTGTTCCAAGAACGGATTTAAGACATTTAGCCGTAAGTAAAGCAAAAAGATACTTTGTTTATAATGATTTAGAAACAAACTCTGAAGTCCTTTATGTTACTAGAGAATTGTACTCACTGGAAGAGTATTTTTCGTTAACGTTACCGTAGTAAAATGCTATTATAATCTGCAGTTTTTCCTGAAGTTTGTACTATATGGATTCATACATAATCTGGAAAAGAATATCAAAGACAAAAAGTGAACGTTTGTTTGATATAGGTACCTATAAGTGTTGGCAACGTGCGAGTGCGTATATATGTCCATATGGTAAAGGTTACTCCGAGAATAATGTCAGCTCTACCAAACACGGCTTCATTCGGAATACATAGCATTAGTATGGATGAAGGCGAATGTTACAACATAGGAAATGGTAAGAACTATAAACTGCTTTAGTGTAGAAGAGACGCTTCTTTTTGAATTGCCAAGCAGAATATGAATTTGCTTTTCTATGGATAAGAATGAAAACGAATTCAAATCTAAATATATAGTATACATATATATTTGTGATGCAACGTTCGTCAGAAATATCGTATTTAAATAGTTTTTGTTAGATTGTTACATTCGAATATATAACCTAAATGTAAGTTATATTTTATGTTAATGATTTAATTGTTTTAGATTGTCCGTCAACTATACCACACCTGTGCTTAGATGGAAGTTCATGTTACACTGAGGATGAACGTTGTAATCTCAATAAGGACTGCCTGGACAATTCCGATGAAACGAAAAGCTGTGGTTTGTAAAATTGTTGGTTATTGGGCTTGTCCCTGTACAGTAGTTCGTCCCCGTGTATCATTGTATCAAATTATAATATTTAGAAAAAATACCTTAAATTTTATAAATATATTCATAACATTGATGAAAAGTATTGGAATGTTAAGCGAGATTACATATTTTATTACTGGCAGTTCAAGACTTTTCCTTTTGTTCCTTTGTTAAAAAGAGGTAACCTTGCGTTATAAATTGAAAGACATATTTTATCCCTGCAGTTGCAGTAGAAAACTGATTATTTTTAGGGCATGGAATAACATGCGATTTTGAGAAGGGGGATATGTGTGGGTACACAAACGTTTCGTCACCGAGGGTACACTGGGACGACCTCGACGTCGTTCGATATATGCAAACACTTTGGCAACGACGAGCTAGCAATCAAATAACAAGACCTTCGTTCGATCACACATATTCAGAAGTAGGCCGAGGTTAGTTTGTCGATTTGGTTGGTGTATAACTGAGCAATTCTTAGTGCATTGATTTTGGGCCTTAGCGTGTATTTTTGTTTTCAGTAATAAATTCAATAATAATATGATATAATATAATATGATTGCATCTGTTTCATCTAAATAAAAATGAAACTGTGTGGTGAATTGTGTAACAAGATTTCCAAGGGAGTACCATCCAACATATATTTATTATATCGATGCATATGCAGTTTGACTTTGTTTTGATTTTACTCTAGTTTATCAGACCTTAACATAGTTCTTCTAAACAATGTATTCAGTTTGTGTTAACAGACACGTCACTGTATAGCCAATCAGAATTAAACAGTTGTTAGAACACGTGGCTTGCTTTTACAGGACATTTTATGACATCAAAGAATCATGAGGGCTTAATGGATGAACTACGCTATGTGGATATTGAGACCATGATATCACCCGCCCAAGCATTCACTGAAGATGGCTGCATTACATTTTGGTACTACTTAAACAGTACTAACCACCAACCAAAGTCAACAACAGCGCAGATATTTGTATATTTACAGTATGATGATACAAAAGAGGAGCAATTATTATGGTAAACCATTTTAGTGGCATAGTAATAGTGGTTGGCGTATAAGGGACATATATTCTAGCATTAAACATTACGTTTCTGTGACTCGGTCGTGATTTTTCAAATTTAAATCTGATTATTTTATGTTTGAATTTCTATGTCTTATAGTGTTGCCACATTGACATAATTATGTTAGTATTATCACTTGAGTCCACTAAGGTTTCATTTGACCATTTGTGTCACATATAACTTGCTGTTTACTATTGTCGAAATCGTATGCAAAGTCAATGCTATAAACAAACAATTTCCAGCGTTCCTAATTATTAGCAATTATTATGGTAAACCATTTTAGTGGCATAGTAATAGTGGTTAGCGTATAAAGGACATATATTCTAGCATAAAACATTACGTTTCTGTGACTCGGCCGTGATTTTTAAAATTTAAATCTGACTATTTTATTTTTGAATTTCTATGTCTTATAGTGTTGCCACATTGACATAATTATGTTAGTATTATCACTTGAGTCCACTAAGGTTTCATTTGACCATTTGTGTCACATATAACTTGCTGTTTACTATTGTCGAAATCGTACGCAAAGTCAATGCTATAAACAAACAATTACCAGCGTTCCTAAATTATAACGCATTCTTTTCTTAGTTGGCTTGTTTATTTATTTCATGATCTTTCAAACAAATCATTACTTAATTCGTGTTTTTACTATTTTGGAAAAACAATGTCTCACTGAAGCACGTCAAATGTTTTAGAAACATTTGAAATGATACCATCGTTGCCATATTAATAGACTTCAGGTTGAAATGCGGATAGTCACCAAATTTGCCAAGGTTATTACTCGATAACTGAATGGGTTTTGCTGATTTCAAGAAAAAAAATTGATATGAGAGAGAAATGATTTTCTACTGTTTTCCTCTAATTACTATTACTTCTTCTAGCAGTCTCGGGGATATGCGTAACTTCCCAATTTTGGTTAAGGGTTACCGTTTAATTATAAATTATTATCTCATTAGTTTAACAATGACATAATGAAACGCCAGCAATATCTTGCACATTCAGTATAAATATATCACTGATGGTGATAATTATAATTGGTTTAATGATTTGAATTTTGGACAAAAGAAAGATGGTAAAATATAATATAACTGTTCAGTGCATATAATTTCTAGATTTAACATCATCTAAGTCTAAGACATATATGAAGACTTTCCGTTGTTCATTGCAAATTTTACCGTATTCCATACGTTTTTGTTTTGTTTTTGTAACACAATGTTTTGTTGCAGGTATGACCATGTAAACAGACATTTTACAACTTGGGTTCAGGGTGGCGTTCCCGTTGCAGCTAACATTTCGGCTAGACTGAGAGTTACCGCAAGGACGTCCATTTCCCATGACACGTATACAGGCGCAGTGTCCTTTGACGATGTAGAATACGTCACAGGAGAGTGTAACACAACTCGTATAGGTATAATTTCCTTAAACCTAGCCTGAATATCAATTATGATTACATGTTTTTATGAGCTTATTAGATATCCAGTAGTGAACTGCAATTTATATTTCCCCGTTTAAAACATTGAAAATATGATATTTTATACGTTTGTTTACAATACCAATAGTCAGCAAGCACAGGGCTATGACACAATTTTAACGACGTCATTTTCAAAATACAATTCGCATTCCATTTGGCGCTTTCTTTTTGATGAACAAGAATTATCTGTCATCTTATATCCTTTTTTAGGAATATAATAAAAAAGTGAGTGTTTTAGTTTAACATCGCAAATTATTGAACATCGTGAACATCAAAGGTACAGATTTCATTCATTGTCATCCCACTTGTGAAATGTAGCTTTACGTGCACATTCGGTGAAAAAGTTCAAAAGCAGTCATACAATCGTTAATATTTTGCGATTTGTATGCAAAATCATCATAAAATTAACTACATATACATAATTCCACTTGACTGTCTTTAAAATGAAAGCCTTAAGTATGGATCTGTTTTAATTAAACACCTTGTTAATATCTCAAGTACGTTCATTTTATTCAACGCAACAAGCACCGTGTAATAATAAAAGGGTGGCTTTTGTCATGTCACTTTCTTAATTCTCATTATGACAGAATGTGACGCCGCAATGATACGTTGTTCTGAAGCAGTGTGTGTACCTGACAATTTATCATGTGACGGTAACAATGACTGTCAGAATGGCGAAGATGAGCGGCATTGTGGTAAAAATGTACAGCTTATAGCTGTTTCTTTCATGACAATTATGTTGTAAAGAATCTGTAAAACTTGGAAACAAATTCAAAACATTCGCTTATGTCTGCAGAATTTAAAAGAAAATCACACTAGAAACAGTTTTAATCTCATTGCATCTGAAGTAGAATGTTACCATGTGTTTTATCAACATGTATACAATACATTTAGATCGACCAAATGGAGCATTTAAGCTGCTAGGTGGAGATGACAGCTATGGGAAAGTTGGATATTTTTACAATAAGATCTGGAGACCAGTATGCTATCCTTCGGGACAGGCAGAACAAGAAATGTTCTCACTGCATACAGCTACCCATATTTGCCGGGAACTTGGATTTAGGTTAGAATGTTTTTTTTTGTTTTGCTTTTATGAGGTCAAATATGTTTCTCCAATTGATATATAAAGGCATGAATTTGAACTCGATTGTTTTTAATTGGTTGTAGTTATTTCTCGCCACTTCTTTTCTTTAAATCTTTTTTGGTTTTCGTTTTTAAGATATGTTAAAAATCGCAATTCCCAACTCAATTTTAAGAGGAAATGCAGAAGCTTTCAGTGACCGGCTGTGGGAAGCGCACGTTACAACAACAATATCGCTTACGTGCAATACAGACGGACAATGTTCGACCTATGTTGGCCATGGCGAATGTGATAAATACACGTATTTAAGATGCTCAAATGATGGTAAACATGTTTAACTGTAATAAACTTTGTCATCCAAATATAACTAATTGTTCTTCTTGTACAAATTCCAGTTATAACGTTTATGATAATCGCCTGTAATAGTTTCTGCATTGAGAACAAGATATTTGTAGTAAGTAATAAAATAAATAAACACTCGGTAACAATGTAATGTATACGATCCATTGCTATGTTGGTAGAGCATGCATAAAAATTAGAATTAAAAATACATTTTGATTACACGATGATGTTTAAAGGAATTTACATATGTAAAGGAGAACAAATTTATGACAACTGTTAATGTAGGTTTCAATTTCTGTTTACTTTTACAAAAACTAAATGTGTTTTAATACTCATTGTGGCTTTTATTTTAATTATTTTTTAAACATAAAGTATGTTTCTCGAATGAGATATCATGTCCTGGAACAACGTCCAAGTGCATCCCAAGATCTATGTTCTGTGATGGCCACTCCGATTGTCCCGAGTCCGGCGATGAGCAGGACTGCTGTAAGTATCTATTCCACATAATACCTATAGTTATTGAGTTAAGCCTCGTTTTACACTGTACACATAATAAAATGCAAGTGTTGTCGTTGGCTCATCGGCGCTCTTGCTTTTAGCGTTTTACCATTTAAACACACAAGCAATGAGGACATTTCTTAATTACATCACCCTACGGTATCTAAAATGTTCTGTGGTCCGGTCTTTTGAGTAGTGTATATATAAATAGGTATGTGTTAGGGAAGAAAATAGAAACAAGTATGTGCAATGATAATAAAAAAGTACAAATGTCAACACAATCAACATCGATAACAAGATAAAAGTGATTGGTAACATATTTTTCGCCGAAGCAAAGGGGCAATACCTCTTTTGTCCTTAAACACGACATATAGTCTAATCTATAAAAGCTTTTGAATTATATGCATTGCTCAAACGCGTAACTCTTTCAGATTGCGAAGGTCAAGCGATAAACAAGACATGCTCACTTTTCGAAACCGAATGTAAAAACTGTGGTATGGTAGACATTCACTCACATTATTACAATTAAATTAAACCAGGTATCATTATTATTATTATAACGAGTTTAAAACTGTATAGCGTTTAGGTAATTGATATACACGCACCATTATACGTTTGCTGATACACGTGTTTTAACTTAAGATTTTCTTATTTTGTATCTTGACTCAACATTAAAATATGAATAACGTAAACAACATTTCATTTAGTAACCTGTGCCAGCGCCGGAGGATATGAATGTCAAAACCACGAATGTTTGCCTTTATCTGCGAGATGTGATGCAAAACAAGATTGTGCTGACGGCACGGACGAATACAAATGTGGTATTGTTTAAACGCAATCGCCAGAATGAATATAAAATTCAATTTGATAACCCAATGTAATCTGACTAGATTTATAACAATAATATGAGGTTTAATAGCTACAATGATAATGGTTATATCAGTCGACCAAATTGCATCATCATCATCATCATCATCATCATCACGAATAACATTGTAGCTAACGTGTTAACAAGGACTATCATGTTTTTCTTCAATTATAGTCCAGATTCTTAAAAACGGAACTACGACCGTGTTTTATCAAGATAAAGCCAATGCCGTGTATGAACGCATGACCATATGCGTGGACAGAATCACCAAAGTTGACGCCGACATCCTGTGTTCATTAGCTGGACAAGGGTTTGTTTTAACTTATAATCAATATCGTTAGTATTCAAATGAAATACTTGCCTGTAGAAAATGTGTTACTTGATATTTATTCAACTGCATGCCCGATCTTATCGGCATGTGTCACCCACATGTAAGACGAACGGATTGATACTTATTTATACTAAATCAGTGTCTCCAAAGATCGATTCACACTACGTTAAGTACCTAATTGACTGACTTGTAAAGTAATTTAGTGAGATATGTTGATGTTTTATGCGTTTATCCTTAATTTAAATAGGTTTATAAAGGAGATCACTACGCAAAAACAGTCGATTTCTAACGGCCTTGCCCTAAGAGAAGATGGATACAAATATCATGACCTTACGTTAGGTGCCGTAAGGTAATCGCGTTTTATTATTTTTATCAAAATAACATGTTTTGATCTTACATCTATTGCGTTAAGTATTTTTTCGATCAACTATTCTTACAAATGATATGTTCCCGTTGTATTTTAGTAACTGTTTTCCGGTACGGTTGATCTGCCAAATGCCAGGTATGCACATAGTAAAAACAATCATTTATAATTCGTGTGTATAATACATATTGTAGAATTCTAAATGTTTATTATTTGAGCATAATTGTTTTTTTTAGCTCACCTGTCACGTAGTGACAAGGTGAGCTTTTGTGATCACTCTTCGTCCGTCGTCCGTCCGTCCGTCCGTCCGTCCGTTCACAATTGCTTGTGAACACAATAGAGGTCACAATTTTGACCTAATCTTTATGAAACTTGGTCAGACTGATCATCTCTATAAAATCTAGGTCAAGTTCGATATTGGGTCATCTGGGGTCAAAAACTAGGTCACTAGGTCAATTAGTAGAAAAACCTTGTGAACACAATAGAGGTCACAATTTTAGCCTAATCTCAATGCAACTTGGTCAGAATGGTCATCTCTATAAAATCTAGGTCAAGTTCGATATTGGGTCATCCGCGGTCAATAATTAGGTCACTAGGTCAATTAGTAGAAAAACCTTGTGAACACAATAGAGGTCACAATTTTAGCCTAATCTCAATGCAACTTGGTCAGAATGATCATCTCTATAAAATGTAGGTCAAGTTCGATATTGGGTCATCCGCGGTCAACAACTAGGTCACTAGGTCATTTAGTACAAAAACCTTGTGAACACAATAGAGGTCACAATTTTAGGCTAATCTCAATGCAAATTGGTCAGAATGATCATCGCTGTAAAATGTAGGTCAAGTTTGATATTGTGTCATTCAGGGTCAATAACTAGGTCACTAGGTCAATTAGTACAAAAACCTTGTGAACACAATAGAGGTCACAATTTTAGCCTAATCTCAATGCAACTTGGTCAAAATGATCATCTCTATAAAATCTAGGTCAAGTTCGATATTGGGTCACCCGCGGTCAATAACTAGGTCAGTAGGTCAATTAGTACAAAAACCTTGTGAACACAACAGAGGTCACAATTTTAGGCTAATCTTAATGCAACTTGGTCAGAATGATCATCTCTATAAAATCTGGGTCAAGTTCGATATTGGGTCATACGCAGTCAATAACTAGGTCACTAGGTCAATTATTAGAAAACACTTGTGAACAAAATAGAGGTCACAATTTTAGCGTTATCTTAATGAAACTTGGTCAGAATGATCATCTTAAAATAGGCTAGGTCAAGTTCCATATTGGGTCAACCCAGGTCAAAAACTAGGTCACTAGGTCAATTGGTAGAAAAACTTTGTGAACACAATAGAGGTCACAATTTTAGCCTAATCTCAATGCAACTTGGTCAGAATGATCATCTCTATAAAATGTAGGTCAAGTTCGATATTGGGTCATCCGCGGTCAACAACTAGGTCACTAGGTCAATTATTACAAAAACCTTGTGAACACAATAGAGGTCACAATTTTAGCCTAATCTCAATGCAAGTTGGTCAGAATAATCATCTCTATAAAATCTAGGTCAAGTTCGATATTGGGTCATCCGCAGTCAATAACTAGGTCAATAGGTCAATTATTAGAAAAACCTTGTGAACACAACAGAGGTCACAATTTTGACCTAATCTTTATGAAACTTGGTCAGACTGATCATCTCTATGAAATCTAGGTCAAGTTCGATATTGGGTCATCTGGGGTCAAAAACTAGGTCAGTAGGTCAATTAGTAGAAATACCTTGTGAACACATTAGAGGTCACAATTTTGGCCTAATCTCAATGCAACTTGGTCAGAATGATCATCTCTATAAAATCTAGGTCAAGTTCGATATTGGGTCATCCGCGGTCAATAACTAGGTCACTAGGTCAATTAGTACAAAAACCTTGTGAACACAATAGAGGTCACAATTTTAGGCTAATCTTAATGCAACTTGGTCAGAATGATCATCTCTATAAAATCTGGGTCAAGTTCGATATTGGGTCATACGCAGTCAATAACTAGGTCACTAGGTCAATTATTAGAAAAACCTTGTGAACAAAATAGAGGTCACAATTTTAGCCTTATCTTAATGAAACTTGGTCAGAATGATCATCTTAACATAAGCTAGGTCAAGTTCCATATTGGGTCAACCCAGGTCAAAAACTAGGTCACTAGGTCAATTAGTAGAAAAACCTTGTGAACACAATAGAGGTCACAATTTTAGCCTAATCTCAATGCAACTTGGTCAGAATGATCATCTCTATAAAATGTAGGTCAAGTTCGATATTGGGTCATCCGCGGTCAACAACTAGGTCACTAGGTCAATTAGTACAAAAACCTTGTGAACACAATAGAGGTCACAATTTTAGCCTAATCTCAATGCAAGTTGGTCAGAATAATCATCTCTATAAAATCTAGGTCAAGTTCGATATTGGGTCATCCGCAAACAATAACTAGGTCACTAGGTCAATTATTAGAAAAACCTTGTGAACACAACAGAGGTCACAATTTTGACCTAATCTTTATGAAACTTGGTCAGACTGATCATCTCTATGAAGTCTAGATCAAGTTTGATATTGGGTCATCTGGGGTCAAAAACTAGGTCAGTAGGTCAATTAGTAGAAATACCTTGTGAACACATTAGAGGTCACAATTTTAGCCTAATCTCAATGCAACTTGGTCAGAATGATCATCTCTATAAAATCTAGGTCAAGTTCGGTATTGGGTCATCCGCGGTCAATAACTAGGTCACTAGGTCAATTAGTAGAAAAACCTTGTGAACACAATAGAGGTCACAATTTTAGCCTAATCTCAATGCAACTTGGTCAGAATGATCATCGCTATAAAATGTAGGTCAAGTTTGATATTGGGTCATTCACGGTCAATAACTAGGTCACTAGGTCAATTAGTACAAAAACCTTGTGAACACAAGAGAGGTCCAATTTTAGCCTAATCTCAATGCAACTTAGTCAGAATGATCATCTCTATAAAATCTAGGTCAAGTTCGATATTGGGTCATCCGCGGTCAATAACTAGGTCACTAGGTCAATTAGTACAAAAACCTTGTGAACACAATAGAGGTCACAATTTTAGGCTAATCTTAATGCAACTTGGTCAGAATGATCATCGCTATAAAATCTGGGTCAAGTTCGATATTGGGTCATACGCAGTCAATAACTAGGTCACTAGGTCAATTATTAGAAAAACCTTGTGAACAAAATAGAGGTCACAATTTTAGCCTTATCTTAATGAAACTTGGTCAGAATGATCATCTTAACATAAGCTAGGTCAAGTTCCATATTGGGTCAACCCAGGTCAAAAACTAGGTCACTAGGTCAATTAGTAGAAAAACCTTGTGAACACAATAGAGGTCACAATTTTAGCCTAATCTCAATGCAACTTGGTCAGAATGATCATCTCTATAAAATGTAGGTCAAGTTCGATATTGGGTCATCCGCGGTCAACAACTAGGTCACTAGGTCAATTAGTACAAAAACCTTGTGAACACAATAGAGGTCACAATTTTAGCCTAATCTCAATGCAAGTTGGTCAGAATGATCATCTCTATAAAATCTAGGTCAAGTTCGATATTGGGTCATCCGCAGTCAATAACTAGGTCACTAGGTCAATTATTAGAAAAACCTTGTGAACACAACAGAGGTCACAATTTTGACCTAATCTTTATGAAACTTGGTCAGACTGATCATCTCTATGAAATCTAGGTCAAGTTCGATATTGGGTCATCTGGGGTCAAAAACTAGGTCAGTAGGTCAATTAGTAGAAATACCTTGTGAACACATTAGAGGTCACAATTTTGGCCTAATCTCAATGCAACTTGGTCAGAATGATCATCTCTATAAAATTTAGGTCAAGTTCGATATTGGGTCATCCGCGGTCAATAACTAGGTCACTAGGTCAATTAGTAGAAAAACCTTGTGAACACAATAGAGGTCACAATTTTAGCCTAATCTCAATGCAACTTGGTCAGAATGATCATCGCTATAAAATGTAGGTCAAGTTTGATATTGGGTCATTCACGGTCAATAACTAGGTCACTAGGTCAATTAGTACAAAAACCTTGTGAACACAATAGAGGTCACAATTTTAGCCTAATCTCAATGCAACTTGGTCAGAATGATCATCTCTATAAAATCTAGGTCAAGTTCGATATTGGGTCATCTGCGGTCTACAGGTGAGCGATACAGGGCCATCATGGCCCTCTTGTTTAATAAAAAATGCTACCAGCTTGATTGTCATGTCTCAAGACAGAGCTAAACAATACGACAACCGATATTCGATAGCTGATCGGCTTTAATTACAGAGTGTGGTACCACCGCAAACCAAGACAACTTGGTTGATACGTTTATTATCAGAGGTGACGATGCTTACATCGAAGACTGGCCCTGGTTTGCCCTAGTTATGGTTGGGACCAACTTACTGTGTGGCGGGACTCTCGTACATCCATCATGGATCGTCACTGCTGCACACTGCCTTGACTTGTATGTCATCTTGCCAGCATAACATTAAATGTTGAAACATAAAATGCATACAATCTGTAAAAATGTTCAATCGGAAGTAATATACATTATATTGTTTGTCCAAAAGTGTATAAGTCGCAGTATAATAGGAACTATTCATTGACAGATGACCACGGTTTCTACAACCATTTTAAGCGGTATTCTGCGCCACACACAGTTATTAACCAAAACTCGTTCTTTCCTGTTTAAGCATTATTTCAAAATGGTTCATGTAGTAATGAATATAGCTAAGAAATCTGGTCCTTCGCATGCATTGACTACGCCATAAAGAGTCTTGAAAAATAAGAAATAATACCGCCCCTTGAAAGCAGATCGTTGACAGTATTGAAGAAAAATGGTGCCGATGAACAATCAGTCAATCCCAAACTGAAACATTCATTATTTGTAAAGATTGTATGCTAATAATTGATTACATTTATAAGAATTTATTTACCAATACCTCTATCGGGACTCTTTAATTAGACGCAAGTGAGCTTGCTACTACGCGACCCGGATAACCTTTGGTTGTTTTGATTTTAGGTTTGTACATCTATGATGACTGATTCCCCCTTTCTTTCTCAGTTATTCAAGTTAATATCATTTTCTTTGATTTTGTTCAAGTAGTTATTTGTCATGACTTATTCTCTTACAGTATTGACGATTACCAGTATCAGGTTCACCTCGGAGTTCAATCTACAGCTGAACCAGGCGATTGGTCACAAGTGATTCCTGTGGATCGATATCACGGTAAAACCATTAAGACACGTATAACAAGCTCCACGCTGTATGGAATTCAAACGTGTATTGCGGTATCAAATCAGTATATATTAGTGTCATCACCGAAGAAATATATATATATAGTCAGCACATTTACGGCTGCTTTATATTATATTAACATTATAAATGCAATTTAACATGTATATTTTTATTTGTGAATTTGTTTGTTATTGTGATAATTAAAAAATGATTGTTACAAATATATGAATGTTTGTATTTGTCGATTTTGGCAAATATTCGGCCATAAGGGTTTACGACCTGCTTTAAATAAATGTTCTGTTCTATTACCTTATTGACCATATATTTTCCGTTATATGGTTTTATTTGTCTATTTAATGATATGCACAAAAATGAAAAAAGAATCAGTAGTTGTATAATGACTAAATCAAAGAAAACTAAATTGGAAATGGTTAAATATTTAGGTAAATAAGTGAGTATTTTCTCTTGCAGACTACGGATATATTAACAGACCATACCCGAATTATGACATGGCGTTGTTGCATCTTGAACATGAAGCATTGATAACAAACTTCACACGACCCGTATGCCTTCCTAAGGCAAATGCCTACCGCTCGGTTGAAGCCTATGTTGGTACCGAGTGTTTTGTGGTCGGATATGGGATAACAGAGAAAATGTTTAACGGTAGTCTGGTCATTACATTTACTAATTAAGTAATCGGAAATAATTCTACAACATGAACAAACTTATTTCATTGCCAACAGGACTAAACGTTGAAAAGTTTATGAAGGCAAGCACTAGACATTCATATAGGGTATAAATATCTGGTTAATTTTGGACTGCATGTCTCTGCTTAAACATCAACAAGATTTATGTTTAAATGACTCTATTTACACTTGTCTAGATCCCACAGGCAGGTTAGAGGTTTCTCCAAATCTTCGGAAGAAACGGGTGAACATAGTTTCATATCAGTACTGCAAAGACATATGGCTACAAGAAAATGGATACTACAATTTTCCAACTGACGTCATTTGTGTAGGAACGGAAGGTCCCGATTCCCCTATATGCTTTGTAAGTATCCATTAGATATTGAACACATTTTGTAAAATATTTATATTTAATAAAACCAAATATCACGTTGTTTTTGTGACAAAGAACAATGGATACTACATTGTCAAGCCCAGGAGCCAATCACATAACGAAAGGTCTTTTAAGACGCGCATCGATATTAGTTTGATCAGGTACAGAAACTTTAATGTCAAGTTATATATTTAAAAACATATTCTTTTACATTCTAAAAATAAATTGTTTGTTTCGTAATCTAATTTTAAACATCCAACAATATAGGTTTCAAATAATCGGCCTAATGATACGTTTGTTTTCAAGATGGTCCCATGTCTCTAACATTAGTGAATCGGACGACACTCATATTATCGTTACATTTGACGGCTCATGTTAACGTTACATTTGAATAGGGAGACTCTGGTGGACCACTCGTCTGCAGGGCAGACACTGCACGATGGGAACTACTAGGTATTGTAAGCTTTGGGTTCGGAAACTGCTTGCATGACATAGTTCCGAGTGTGTTCACGTCTGTACCCCACTATACGGAGTGGATAGACAAGCATTCAGGTAAATAAGACACTGTTTTATTTTGTTGTTGTTTTTAAGAGTATCATATGCTTCATGTTTATTTATTATAGATAAAGGAAAAATATATTTATAAGTATTATGAAAGGGATAATGGTCACTTCAGAAATTTCATTCCGCTCCCGCGTCCAAAATCGAACGCCAGTGTAAACAGAGCTGGAACTGAATTACAATGACGTCATTTCCGAATATAAGACTACGTTCGAATACAATTTGGTGCACTTTTCTGTAAAACTACAATTTACTGTTATTTAAGCATATACCAAACTAGTAAGAGTTTGTTTCAGGGTACGTTCACTATAGTTCTCACCTTGCAAAGAAAGATTGCAATCTTAAACAGAAACAAACATTTATCCTCTTTAAATTGATTTTTGTAAATCTGGAGTATGTTTTACTTTGATTTTCGCAGATAACGCACTACGCCTTATAATTTCGTTAATGTTTTACCATTTCAGGAATTTACAGCAAGTCTTTTCCAGAAAACTAAAAAGCGAAATGCGTAGTGTTTCAATCACAAATATTTTGCCAATACAAAAAAAACGTATGTCAATATAATATATATGATTTATTCCCTTTCATCGCATCACAATATGTATATCATTCCAGCACATGCTATCGCCTGTTAGTTACATACATGATGAACAGTATTTGTTATTTGCTAAAAGAGATGTATAATGAGTGTCTTGATATTACCTTGTTGTAGTTAAAACATGTATAATGAAATTAATAAAAATATGGCTAGCAGTTTTTTTCTTATACTATACTATAAGCTTTCATATTGAAAAATGTGATATTTCAATGAACGTTGTTGCTGTTGACTGTCAGGAAAGATAAAAGTCACAAAAAATAACATAATCATAAGCTTTTTTGTTGAAATTTAGTATTTCACTCAACAATTTAGTTGTTAGTAATCACTGCAGTTTTCAATTGTTGAGTCATGTATCTAGTATGGGCTATACCAATCAGCTTAGTACCTTTTACATGTTTCCCATTGTGAACCAAGTGACGGAAGACAAATACCATATTGGATCTTTGCTAGAGTCTGTATTCCTGATTTTGAAGCCAATCTGCGGCAACAGAGTTCCGCGTTTGTTTTGTAGATTTTGTCAATTGCACAACATGGTTCTCTGAAGAATCCGCACGCTTCGCCGATCTGTAGGCAGTTTGTAGTGCTGTGAAAGTCACGACCAAGTAACTTAAGAAGAGCTTCGTTTCTGTTAAAAATGGTTTGACCGTTGTTTGAGGCAGAAATGCCTGAAGTTTTAGTCGGAACATTTTCCTGTGCAGTAGCAGTAAGTTTTCTGTCATCTTTTCTTGCTTTCCGCATTGGTTCCAACATTTTAGCAATATCAGCCAAATGTTTCCTAACCCCATCATTTCGATACGAAAACAGAAGCCGTAAAATTTCATCAAAGTTAAGGTTCACAGACTCTGTCGCAATAGTCTTCTCGTTGTCATTCACTGTGTTACCAAAAGCGTTTCCTTCATCGACTGAAACATCGGATTCGCTATTATATGTTGCCATTAATCTGTCTATATCTTCACGTAATATTGAAACAGCCAAATCCAGATCATCAAGTTTAGTGGTCTTCATCTTTATCTTTATCTTTACTATTTTCGTTTTTCGGCCCCTCAAAATTCCCTTTGACTGCATCTTGGACCTTGCTGAAAAGAATACAAAATTTATGTGATATATAGAATTTAATTAAGGCAATTACAAGTATAACTGTCAGACAAGCATATATGTTTGTCAAATATACTTTACATTCATTAAGGGAATTTTCAAACTGATTTGGTTTATCCAGTGTAGACGAGCTCGAATATCTGATGTGAAAGGTATCAGATGAACAGATAAGTTTTCATATATCTGAGCCAGTGTTGGTAATATAAAACGTTTTGGTTTCGCTTTATAGTGCACTGATCGCTGATAATTAATTTAGAAAGAAGATGGCCGAAGATACCTGATAAATAAAGTAACTGCAGTTTTTGTTCTGAATTTTATCTGAAAACGGACATGAATTTGCCTTTTTACTATATTGAAAGACCAGAAAAGATTGTTTGTAACATATATACTTTTGTAATACTTTTTATTTATCCTTTCTATTCAAATTAACCTCTTGAAATGATAATAAAATGATGTAATATCACTAGGCATCAAGATTCACATATTTGAGTATTACATATTTTAGTTGTAATACAGAGACACGCTTACCTTATTGAAGAAATAAGATGCGATCGTTCTTCCATTTCGCCATTCGTCTCTTTAAAATATAATTATTCAACATTAATAGTTTCTAAACATAAGTAGGCTTCCATATTATCAACAGAGTCATATTTAAACACAATTGTTAGTTATTGGTAGATCTACATGTGTAATTTGTTCGAACTTCTGCGCTATACACTTAAGTAAAACCAACATGTATCAACGCTACTATATTGTTGCATTTTGTAAATAAATCAAAGCTTTATATATAATAAAATAATTGACAAATACTCACTAAATATGAGGTTATTGAGTATGATAGATGTTCAATAAAAATATTCTTACCAATGGAATGAACCAAACCAATAGCTAAAATCAATACTGTTTTCAACATAATTTCCTTTAGGTTGATTCTGTGCTACAATTTCATTCAACTAATATTTGAAGTCGAGTTGTAAGCTTATTTATATTATGCTATTACGTGGTAGACATTCCGACTCCCCAATTTTCGTTTAATCAGGCATACACACGATAAGAGTTTGATGCCCGTCGGGGTGTAAACATAATGTTGATTAATAAATGATTCACCGCGTTTTCAATTTATGTTTCTGTTTTGGTTATATTTTGTACATTAGTGCGAGCAATCGCATGACACACTCCAGATCAGAACGTTAAATAATGAGGACGAACGATACATAGGATATGGCTCAAGTCGTCATTAAATACATATTACTTTTCAATGAGTTTAGGAAATATGTAAATAAGCGAGCCTTCGAACATATTTCCAGGACAAGTTGAATAAAACCGTGTATTGTATAATGACGAGTGGCCTTTGTTGAAATTAAGGAAAATGTTCTGTACAAAATCTTAGGATGGAATGTTTATGTATAGATATTGCCATATTTGTTTGTCAAGCTTCTTACGAAAAAAACCCGGTTGCATTCGGCCTTATTTTGAGTGAAATAAGACTGTGTTAAAACTTCAAAAATTGGTAGCAGTTAAGAAACAATATTTGGAAGTTTTCACGAAACACCTTCGAGAGGCTGGAATGGTCAATACTTAAACAAGCCCAAAGGAAAAAAGGAAAAATAATAAATAATCAAAGTCTCACAGCAATCAATTAAAGTTTACATGGAAAGAAAGGTTTTGTAGGTAGTCTAGTTAGAATAATTTACTATTTTATAATAAGAAACAATTATACCGTAACCGAATTTATTTTCGTGACAATTTTATACTACTTCCTTATTTTCGAAGACATATTTCCGAATAACAACATTATTATAATAAACTATAAACGTAATATAATCGGATCAATTCCTGTTGTTGTTTTTCAATTATATTCTCAGTTTGACAACATCCTTTCATCTGCCTGGATCAAAATTAAGGTGTATTAAAGTAATAACCGTAGTCCTGAACCACTTCGACGGACTGTGTTGAGGCATTGTACAATCTGCAAACAGCAACATATATTCACGAGTTAAAATTGTATGAGCCCCGAAGCACTTACCGTTTTACATTTTGTGTTATATATACCAATAGGAAAACCAGTTATAATACTTACTTATTCGATACTGTTTAGATTTATAAATGGACATTTTTGAAACTCAGTCGGCAAAACATTCATGTACATTAAATAAACGTGATGCATTTCAAAAAGAATATTGAACATCTAACTTCCAGGTAGGAAACACTTCCACAAATTACATATTTGCCATCTGTCGTTCGCATCAGTCATAACACCACAAAGTGCCGGTGAAATCGGGGTCTCTGCAGTAGTTTTCCGCGTCTGTTTGCGTGTCCTCGGGCATGTTGAGAGACATAATGCCATGAGCGTGAGGTGTGTGTACGTCCCTACGTTGACAAGTCTTTCCATTAGATGTGATGTTCCATTGTAGTCAACCTAATTCGATGTACTAATACAACCCCCCCACCCCACTGAGTCTGAAAAGTAAGCGTTTTTTAACAGAATGTTTATACTGATTTATTTTAGCGCGATATTGAAGACAGCTGAACGCTGACAATAATCGCTCTGGGGTCGACTATAAAACTGCGTCCTTATTAAGAAGCCACGAGAACGTACTGTTTGTTAGAATCGAACCAATAAATTCTCGGATAAGAGGCGGAAACCTATACCACTCTCATCCCTATATAAATACTCAATGAACTATACTGAGGAAATGGATAAGTGATACTTTCCTTTAGATTCAAATAATTTGAACTCAAAGTAAAGGTGGAATCAAGCGCTTATTTTATAAAATAAAAAAACAACAAAAATTTACAGCCGATTAAATAGTTCCAACAGGATTTTTTGAAATATAATGATAAAATGCTGAAAAATATACAAACAAGACTACCCCAATAGTATAACATTTGACGAAGATTATGTTAATTTATCAATATTTTATAACATGAATAGTTAAAAATGAAATAATCAATACAGCATGAACAGTAAATTACAATTTGAACTTTTGAAACAAATAATATATTGTCAAACGTGCAAAGGGACTAGGCCACGAGTTAGGCCATCATCCGTTGCGGCCATTTCCCTAAATATTTATCTAATAACCATGCAAAGGTGTTTTAATAGCAAAATAGTAAAGTTTATAAACAACGACATTGTGCACCTGTATATCTATAACAATAGGAAACGTAATGAGAACATTTTAGTGAAAGATGTGTGAAAACAAAAATATTGGAAGAAGAGGGAGATAGATAAGATGGTTCTATCTACTGATGTTCTTTTTTTAATTTTAAAGATTATTTTATTTTTATGAAACATTGACTTTCCCCGGGGAGAAGAACGTTTTAATCTTTGGAATCTCTGTCAAGACCGAGAAGTTGTGTTACTACTAATATTTAATCAGTGTTCTGTGAACAGTGTACAAGACAAGCTCAACATCTTCGATTACTTTGCATTGTGGACATAGCGGTCAATATTGAAGGTGATTGTAAAACTAATCGAAATTTTTAATCACTACAGTTGATTCTTAGTCGCGAATGAAACACATAGAAGTGACGCTCATCACAATGATAATAAAATACTTGAAAATAATGCTTGAAGCTCGAAAGAGTTGGTAATTACCCTATACATATATCAAGCGAAGTTCATAATAACAAAAATCACGGTATCGTTAAACAGTTATATATTTCTTAACGACTATTCACAGCTACAAGACTTTGTTTCTGATTTTTTAAGGATTAAGGATTTAAGGATTGTAATCGTTTTCGGCATGTGGTAAAAGCTCTGATAATGTAGGCTATTCCTTTTGGTTGTTTTGCATACAAAAAATATCTATTTGATTTATCATCTCGCGAAATATTTAATCCATTCGATTTCGGTATTTAGTCTAGCAATGGAACGATTATGTTCAAAGAAACAATATTCAAGGACAAACCAACAATAAACCCAAGATAGAATGCTACAATAAAACGTATACATTTTATTGATATATGCTTAATAAACGTGAATTTAAACCTAAATTCTCGTTGGCAAGAACCAGAAAATCTGGAGAAAATTTTACTTGTGTACAGTGACCACGACTTAACCTGTTGGTTGACATTACGACAATTCTCCTTTTGAAAACCGCCATGATGGCCGGGGAAAGGTAACACAGTAACATCACCAATAAAAAACTTTGCAAATTGAGACAATGTTTATTGAAATTTATAATTTGATTCTTTAGCTTTTATGCTTGGGTCTAAGTTATGAAAAAAACAACGTTATTATGTAAGCAAAAATAAAATCTGTCGCATATCATAGTTGAAATTATCAGAAAAAGTGACTTTCTTAGAAACAGCCGATAAGGCGACGACGAAAACTACCGAATGCAGTTTCGTCACGCTTTGATGAAATATTGCTGTCCGGCATTCCCGCACTAAACATGCATTTAGTGAATGACTGGATCGATTTCATTTTAAAAGCCTTTTTTATTGCTGCCTTTAAACAAATGTAGCATAAGCTTTGACGAGACTCTGTCAGATTCTGTAACACACAGTAGCCTACTACCCGTTCGCATATATTTTTCTACAATGTTACGGTAGTTAAATAATGTCGAAATTAAATGCTTAAAGATGTGTAAATGAAAGCGATTTTTTTTCAAAACGGTATTGAATACCATTATCTCGTTATATAGGACTGTACCACGTCTTGTTGCGTGAGCAGATAGATTGCACATTGTGCCGGTATAACATTGGAGTATATACCTAATCAACTGACCATATCTGAGTACAAAAATAACCAAATGGCCACGTATGTTTTGGAGAATATAAACAATCGATCAGTTTTGTAACATATATATTGAAAACACAATGAACACAGTTATGTACAGTTTAAAGTTATCTAAATTAAATATGATTTTTGAGCGTTTTATTTGTAACTGGTATTAGCTGTAAAATGAAAAAGTTCTTTAAAAGTGTCCCTGACAATGTTTAAGGGATTGTTTTGAATGATAACTTTAAACATGACAATTATTCGGTCTTCCCATTTAAAACAATTTAAGAACTACTGATATTTGGTTAATATTAAGCACTATTCCTGTACCTGTTTGGTAATGCAAACAATAACTTCAAGAAAATTTCGAGAACAAAAGTAGTTTCCATTTTGACCATATTTTGACAACACTCAGAGGTGCATTTGAGCCACCTTCATCTTCCAGGCATGATTAGGGATATCTCATATGTAGGGATGTGTTATGCCATAACTATTTTGCTTCAGATTTGAACGAATTTAGAACGTTGTCGGTGTTTATTAACCCAAACATCTTGAGAAGAGAAAAGGAACAATTCTTTCAAACTGTTATTAAAGTATTGTTTTCATAAATGTCAAGCTTGAACATCGCCTGCGCAACAAATGTTCTGGGGAGGTATTGACATTGACATCAAGTGATGTACGTTCGCAGTAACGTGTATATGACTGCTTTAGAATAATAGATACAAGAGAAGTAGAAAGCAACAACTAGTGGATGCAATTTCGGCGAGCCTGAAATCATCGTGTTTTCAATACATATTCTATAAACAGTCTCTTTTGTGTTTGGATCGACAAATGTGTGAAATTCATCTGAAAATAGAATCTGTCCAGACGAATTTACAAACATAATATAACTGTTTCTAAATACGTAGACTTCATCTGATAGTAACTCAATTTGTTCACAAAATGCAAATCTTGACAGCTTGAGGTAATAAGAATACTCGAAAAGAATTCCTTCAATAACATATAACGAATACACTTTGTCCTTAATCTCACTTGAATATTGACTTAAAATAGCATTCTCTTCCTGCGTTATAGATACAGTTTCAACTGGGACAACATATGAAGATCTAACACCATATTTCCCAGTATGTGAGACAAAGTCACAAAGCCTGCTGAACGTCTGTGTAACGACAAAGTCTTTGTTATCAACATGAACAAGCCACTGGCTGTTGACAAGCCGTTCAGTGTCCGCCAGGACTTCAGCATACGACATACGCTTGATTCGTCTGAGTAAAGTGTAAATAAAGTTACTCGCTGTTCCATTTTTACCATAGTAAATTATTCCTGAATTAACTATCCAGAATTTTGCCCATGGTGAATTGAAGTTTACTGGGAAACGCTTCCCCATGCCGTCAGGTTTGTTGAAAATTTGTAAGAATAGATGTTCAGATATATAAGGAGTCAGTGTAAAGTTGAGACAGATATGATATTTTGATACTTTAACATCAAGAAATGGTGGTCCACAAGTTCCATCTGGCTTTACTAGTCGAGTGCTTGGACATAACACAGGCCTACACACCTAAAATAAACAAAAGTCATATACATTCTTTGTATATAAATAGTATTATGCAATATAACATATAGATAACAATCTATTTTTCCCATTTATTATGGTAAGGTTCATATATATAATCTTAAAAATAAGTATAAATATTTAAATATAGGGAAATGGGATCGGTGTTTACTGCTTTAGGACAATTGTGAAGAACACTGAAAGCTCTTATAAAGGATATTTCGAGTTACAACATTTACAAACGTGCATTTGAATTTTATTCAAGGACATTTAAATTATAATGCTTGGTTGAACGCTTTAACAAAAATGCGATTTACAAAAAGCGTCAACATCAAATACATACGTTTGCGATACCCAATGCTGTGCACACACTTCTTAAATGTGTGTTTTTGTCACTGATTGGCATGTTTAACTCGGGTAGTGTTGTGCCCGCTAATAGAACTGTAAAGGCATTTGCATTACCAAATGGATTTTGGTCTTCGACATAGGTCATATACACATGCTTTGGGTGTATACACATGTTTTGGTCTCCATGGCAGGACTTACAAAACATGTTTTTGTACCAAGAAAAATGATTATTTTGTGCCGTCATGACAGGCATGAATGGACCGTGTTCACATACATCTATTAATTCCGGTGAAGGCGAGGATGATGACCCGTTACATGTATTTATTTGTTTTGGAAAACATTGTAGGACTCTTCTTGGTATTCGAAATGTTTCGGTTGGCAGCATGAAATCAACAAAACAAAATTGTTGTTCGTCGAAGTTAGTTATCACCCGAGTCATTAATTCGTCAATGGATTTAGCAGCGATTCCATTTGTATACATTTTACATGTAAAAATAGTTTTAAGATTCACAGAGTCCTGAACATGATGGCATTGCGCACATTTCTCATTCTTGTAGATCAACTTCCGTTCAGGGGAATATACAGGACTTAGGCTTCCCCATGATGCCACTATTTCTTCTCCGCATGCATAATTTATTTCTCTGGTGTTTGCCTGCAAAGAATGATTAATATGGTATTTTCGAAGAAAGAAAAACAGCCGATTTGGATTCTACAATATATATTAAACTCAAAAGACTAAACTTTAGGTTTGTTCAGTAGTTTGGCATAATTGAGGATTATTATCAGTTATCCGTGTACCGTGAATTCCATAGCACACAAATACTTGCGTCAAGTCTCGATATCAGTTTGTTTTACCTCATCGACGAATATACAACTTAAGACCATAGTTTTCTTTAATATATTTGTTTCGTGTATTAAAGGTATTACTGTTGCGATGAAAATACGAGAAGAAACACAGCATAGCACCAAACAAACGCCACTTGCAAACTCGTCTGTGAATATCGGTCACAAAACCCGTTTGCATGAAACACATTTGGGGAAATCATATACCTCTAATGGAAATGATATTAAGTTGTAGTGTTGCAAAACCTTTTCTTATAAAGAATTGAACGGTCAAAGCTTTCCAAGCATAAGCACTTGAGATATAACATATAAACATATCTGTTATATTATACCTTAACAAGTGATTCCCTTCTTTATGCATATGATGTTGACCGGTTCGTATATCACTGTATTTGAATCAGATCCAGTTTTAATGACGTCAGCGGTCCATATCATATTTTTGGCCGGTCCGGACCTCGAAAAAAATATCATAATGACCGCGCTGACGTCATATAAATGGTGGGTGCTGCTTGCGACTTCCACAAAGGCGAAATAAAACCGTCAGCAAAAGTTATTAGCTTTGCTAACGCCACGGTCCATGAACACCTTCGGGGGGCTGACTGGCCGGTCCTTTTAATGTCATATGACCTTCAGTGGTGTGTAATATTTCCTAAATATAGAACTGTCCTAAAATGACATTGTTTTAGATTGTATTGATATAACATAGTTTGAAGTAGACTGAATCCAGTTTAAACAGTGTACTACAGCAAATGCTAAACAACAATGAGTTATACTCATGTTTATACATACGAAACCACTATATTAAATATAAACAACATGATGTGTTTTTATGTTGGATATTTTAAAGGTAACATTCCAATTTTGCTATTATTTTTGGCTGTATGCACAATGTTTAAAACCGTTTTGACGCATGCATTTTTTTGAGAAATGACTTAGTAGTTGGGTGATAATGAAGCTAGGTGTTTTTTCACTCTACAATTACAGGGACAAAATCCTATAGTCAAGAGTTTTACATTTATTTCGAAAACGGCTAGGTACTTAGTACACTTAACAAGAGGCACATAACATGACATTGTTCTTCTTCTTCGCACTAAACCATTTCGAATAATATTAACGTTATACGGACTCACCAAGCATCATATTTGCATAATCCTTTTATGATTTTTATTTAATTTTTGATCCCTGGTGACGCAATATAATGTTGGTTTTATTTTGAAAAAGTATTGCTTGCTGTTATTTATATGCTAAAATGACACTTTATAAAAACAATTGCGGTATGTTTCGTTATTTTTACCAATTGAAATCGGTCATGAGCTATTGTCTATTGTACAATATTTAACGGCCATAAACTCTTGTTCGTAATATTGTTTTGGTATTACTGCTACATGCTCATGCTGTACATAAAACTCTTTCCAAATGGAACAGAATAACACGGGGGTCCCATGCCTCTAAAACTCATATAGTTGTCGATATGTTGCCTTAACCATACAAGGGCATTGGTTGCCCGGTTAGTACAGTGGTTAACACACTCGCTTCTCACCCAGGCGATTTGATTCCCGCCCTCACAAGCATGTGAGTTTGGTTTGTGTTCACCACGCCAGACAAGTGGTTTTTCCCCGGGTACTCCGGTTTCCCCCACAACACTAAACCACGCTCTCGCGTAGCATCGTGCCAACGAGAGTGATTAATATAGTGTTGTAAACACTTGTTTTACAATTGTTATAAAATAAGTTTAAACTAAACTAAGAAAACTGTTCATATTGACAATGGTCGAAAAGCAGTTTTTACAAGCGAGTAATTAAAGACTTGACATTGGAAATTTACTTATTTACATTTTTGGTGAAATTTTAGTCGGCGCGTAGTAAAACATAAACATTTAATATGACTTTAGTTATAACATGTTTTTGGTAAATTTATAATGAGCTTTGCAAATCTATCCACATTTGTAAAAGTAACTCATTGCGTGGAGTGATGTCCCCTTGGTACTGACATGTTTTTCTCACCGGTAGTGTTAAACTTGGATTTAAAAGTGTTAAATAAAGTAAATAACTTAAATATTTAAACCCGAAGAACTAGGAAGAGATGCGGTAAACAATGATTTATGTTTAAACAAACTTAGAATTAAGAAAATTTGTCATTTGTAACTTTTATAAACTTCGGTCATGGTTCGTATTAATCAATGGGCGCAGCCATATTGAATTATCGATGAGTAAGTAACTATTAAGATAGGAGATTAATGCACCGGCTTGAAAAACTGTGCTCAATAAAATTGAATGTATACTTCACGCCAATGATATAGAGGACAACTGAAAATAAATGGCCGATTCGACAAAGCGAAAGCATAGCAGCACAAGCTCTTGTGATCTAGACAGCAGTCATATGTCAGAGACACACAAAAATATTACAACTAAAAATACATCACTAAAACAAACTAAAAAGAAAGGCAAAGTCGATGATGGAAGCTTGAGCGTAGAAAAATATCCATACACAAAAATGTCTGAATCTAAGGCAAAACAAACTGAAGACAAACAAACAAGTGAAAACAATTCCGATGCTGGAAACAATGAAAGCATAGAAAACTCATTAAGAGAAATAAACAAAAAATTGGCAAATGTCATAACAAAGGATGATGATAGTCTGAGAGGCATGATGACAACTTTAATAAATGATATGAAAACCGATTTGTTAAAATCTTTTGAACACAAAATCGAAGTACTTGAGTCGGCTTTGCATGACTTACGGCAAGAAAATGAACAGTTGCAAAAAAGAATAGAAAATTTAGAAAAAACATGTGAGAATGAAAAAGATAAGGCCAGTCAGAAAACGGTCGATATGAGAAACGTCACTCTTCTTCAAGGCGGAAAACTCAATGACCTTGAACAATATAGTAGAAGGAATAGCCTCAGAATTGCCGGAATCCCAGAAACAACGAATACGGGCAAAAACTCGTATGAGACTGCGGAGCAATCTACAAAGGTCATTGAAAAACTCAATTCGACCATTGAAGGCCTAAATTTAAATACAAGTGACATTGATATATCTCACCGAGTTGGAAAAAAATACAAAGATAAGCATAGGCAAATATTAGTAAAATTTGTGTCACGACACGTGCGAGACAAAGTCAGGATGAACCGGCGAGTTTTTAAGGGTACACAAATTTTCATCAACGAGGATTTGACAAAACTAAACCAACATGTCCTGGGTAGTATAAGAAAATCGATTCCAGAATCAGAAGCGGTGTGGACATGGGGTGGTTCAATTTTTCACAAATCTTCAAGTGGCAAAATACAACCAGTCCCTTTCACTTCCTACAAAGAATGGCTAGGTGTCGACTGGAACAAGTGCATTCTGGGTCAGCGTCTACCTACATAATATCTTACACTGAACTTTAGTTGTGAAGTATAGCTGAGGAATGTGACAACAGGCTTTTCCTACCTAATCATTCCGTCGATGCACGATATCTCAATACCATATTTTCTGGACAATTGATATGAGAGAAAGGGACCCTTACTATACATTTTCTAAATATGAATTAGAAACCTTAACGTGATTTTTTTTCTAAATATAAATTAGAAACCTTAACGTGATTTTACATGTCGATCAATTATATCTCATAATCAAACATAGATAGCATCATTCTCTAAAACAACTTAAAATAATTTGTATTTAGGATAATGGTGTACTGAACAAATTGTGTAACTTCTTAAGATATTGTTTCCCATTATAGTGTACATTTTTTAAACTAACATTATACAGGAAATAGAAATAGAAATATATCAATCTTATTCGTTAAGTGTATAGAGAATGAAATTGTTTTGTTGTTGATATTTTGTTTAAAGTGCAGATTTTCATGTTCACTAGGCATTGTGTATCCTTTTTATACGCACCGCTCAAATGAACAGGCTAAATAGATAAACCTAACTAAATCAAAACTGTATTAAGTGTATTTGTTTTCATACAACATAATTTTAAGGCTAGATCATTCATATTCAAAACTTTTATAACAGGTAAACATGTAATGTGTGTAAGATGGGTTTAACAACTTAAACAGAAGTTTGTGCATGCGTGTATGTATATGTAAGTGTATGAAAATGTGTATATATTATACAGAATGTTATGAATCACTGGTTACTAAAGTGTTTCATTACACTAATTTGTTTTATTTAGTTATGTGTCAAAATGTTTGATGACTGTCTTGTACAAATTTGCTAAGCTTATTTTTTTTCACTTTTTTTGTATTTGAATTAGCAAATCATTATACATCGCCCTTTTATTTTAGATATAGCCGTGACTAATAAACAACAAAAAAAATTAACTTATACAAGTTCATCAGAATCATAAACGAAGTTCAATTGTTTGTTTTTGCAAATGTCGCATATTTTATACAATTCAGTACTTTCTTTGTTATGGCTAAGTTGAGTCGTAGTTATTCTCAAGTTCGCTAAATGGAAACACAAATAGTATCATTAAATGTTCGGGGCTTAGGCAACACCGGTAAACGTAAACAAGTATTTGAGTGGTTAAAAAGTAAAAACTATGATATTATATTGCTGCAAGAAGTGCATTGCTCACAAAAAGTATTTTCAAAATGGAAGGAAGAATGGAATGGACCATGTATTTTTAGCGGGAATAGTATACAAATTGTAAAGGAGTGTCAATTCTTATAAATCCAAACGCTAATACAGAAACTCAACAATATACTGAAATTAAAGAAGGTAGAACTATTGCACTAGATATTAAATTGAATGAAGATGAATTAACTTTAATAAATATTTATGGGCCTAACAAAGATGAACCGGAAATATTTAAAGCCTTACATGAGTTTCTGCTTGGAAATGACGAAAAAACGTTTATTATCGATGGCGATTTTAATACGATTTTAGACCATACACTAGATAAAAAGAACGGCAAAATGGACACACACCAAAAATGTAGAGACGATATTAATAGCATAATCAACACTTGCCAATTAGTCGATATATGGCGATTGCTACATCCGTCAAAAATGCAATATACGTGGCACTCGAATAATAAACCTCACACACACTGTCGATTAGATTACTTTTTAATATCAGACAATCTATTAAATTACGTAAAAAGTAGTACTATAAAACCAGGATTTAAAACCGATCACTCTTTAATTTACGATAGATAATTTAAAGGCGGAAAGAGGTGTATTTTAAATTAAACAACTCTCTCCTTCTGGACAGAGAATATCAGTCCAAGATAAAATAATGTATCCAAGAAACGATAGATTTTAATAACGATGCAAACCCAAACACATTATGGGAAATAATAAACGGTTCGATTAGAAATGAAACAATGAAATATGCTTCATATAAAAACATTTACTAAAAACAGAGGAGGAAAAGTTAATAAATGATATAGAATGTATTGAATCACAACTAAATAATAACATCCCTGACTCTATTGATAACCTAACGCAAGCACTAGTACAAAAGAAACAATTCCTTGATGAAATCCGAACTAGACATATAAATGGAAGTATTTTAAGATCGAAAGCAATGCATGTTGAAAATAATGAAAAAAATACCAAATATTTTGCAAGTCTTGAAAAAAAAACACGCAGAGAAGAAAACTGTATACAAACTAAAAGTAAACAGTGAAATGATGGTAGGGGTTAAAAATACACTACAAGAAGAAGTCAAATTTTACAAGAAACTTTATAGTAAAAGCACAGACCTAGAAGAAGACATGAGGAACCTATTTCTTAATTCGGTTAACAATACGCTTTCTGAAATTGATAGCAACTCATGCGAAGGCCTACTTTCAATACATGAATGCGGAAATGCATTAAAAAACATGAACAATAATAAAAGTCCCGGCTCAGATGGTCTAACTACGGAATTTTATAAAATGTTTTGGAATGACATTAAGAATGCTTTAATTAACTCCTTAAATTTTTCCTTTCATAAAGGTCATTTGACACCGCTCCAAAAACAGGGTATAATTTCCCTTATTCCAAAACCTGACAAAGATTTAGAAAACCTATCAAATTGGAGACCAATCAGTTTACTAAACATTGACTACAAAATAGCAACGAAAGCAATATCAAATAGAATAGACCAAATTTTGCCAAACATTATTGACCCTGAGCAAACGGGTTTTATCAAGGGTAGATACATTGGCGAAAGTGTTCGACTTATTATTGAGGTCATGCAATATCTTGAAAACAATAATATGCCTGGGCTCTTATTCTTTGCCGACTTTCAAAAAGCTTTTGATAGTATTGATCACTCTTTTAAATTTGATAGCCTTAAAAGTTTTAACTTTGGCACCGATATCGTAGAATGGACTAAACTATTCTATAGATATACAAAGTATAATTATAAATAATGGTCATTTGTCGGAAGCATTTACAATTGAAAGAGGAGTACGACAAGGCTGTTCACTTTCTTCAATTTTATTTATCCTTTGCCTACAAATACTATCAAGTTATATCAAGCAAAACCCTGATATCAAGGGAATAAATGTAGATAAATGGAAATTAAACAATCACTTTTCGCTGATGATGCAACTTATTTTAATGATGGTTCAGAACATTCTTTTGAATCCTTGATCAAATCATCAGAACAATTTTCAAAATGTTCAGGTCTAAACCTGAACACAAACAAATCCATAATTCTAAGAGTTGGTACGCTAAAAACAACAGCAATACAATATTGCAGATCTAAATCATTTATATGGACATCAGAATGCGCAACAGCATTAGGTATTACCTTTTACAACAATAAACAACTAACAATTGACAAAAATACCAACAAAAAGCTTGTTGAGTTTCATAAAACACTGAATCAATGGGAACATAGGAAATTAACGTTAATGGGTAAAGTAACAGTAGTGAAAACGTATGCTCTACCTAAATTAATATACCCATTTACAGTTTTATCGAATCCAAGCAAACAATGTGTTGAACAAATTATAAGAGCCATTTTCAAATTCCTGTGTGATGGTAAGCCAGAAAAAAATAAAAAGAAATATTTTGTATCAAAACTATGAAAAGGGTGGACTTAAACTTACAAATATTGCAGCTTTCATTGACTCTTTAAAAGCTGTTTGGGTTAAAAGATACCTGGATGACACTAATAAAAGTCAATGGAAATTATTTTTTCACAAAAAAATGAAAATGTATGGAAATAATCTTATATTTGAAAGTGAAATGGGTAAGTGTTTTATTAATAAAGTGTCAGAAAACGGCACATTTTTGAATGATGTTCTCCAATCATGGAACAAAATAAAACAAATACACGACTCTTAATAAAATCAAAATTGCCAAAACAGTGATCTGGAATAACAAAAATGTTCGTAATATAGGAAACACTATATTCTATAAAAAATGGTATGAAAAAGGCATAAAGTACTTTGAGCACATTTTTGATTATAGAACGAATACATTTTACAATTTTAATCAAATTGAATATTTATACGGCATACAAAGCTCCGATTTCATAAGATACCAAACCCTCATTAAATCAATCCCGATGGAAACGAGAATACAGCTTACTAAAGATGGAATTAGCCACACTAACAACAAATCATTCAAAGAAAAAGTTGTACAATCAAAGCAATCAAACAATTTTCTTTACTTAATATTACTTCAAACAACATTAACACCAACTCCAGAACTAAAATGGACAGAAACTTTAGCAAGCGAAAATGAACATATGGAATGGAAACATATCTATAGTAATATATACAAATCAACAATAGACACCACCTTACGTAGTTTTTATTACAAGTTCCTTTTGAGAATAATACCAACAAATACATTACTTTTTAAGTACAAACTTGTCGATTGTATATTATGCTCATTTTGCCAGTCAGGTGTCGAATCCATAGAACATCTATATTGGGAGTGCTATGAAACACAACAGTTGTGCAATAAATTCAATATTTTTATTGCCTCAACAACAATTAACATCGTAATCAATAAACGTGAGGCTTTATTGGGAATAGTATGTATAAACAAATATAGTAATGTTTGCAACTTCCTTATTGTTTTAATGAAATTTTATATAAACTCAACCAAGTGCAATAATAGACATCTATCCTTTAATGCATATATGATGTATCTTAAATTAAGGATTAAAATAGAAGAGCAAATTGCTTTAAAAAACGACAAGTACGAAGCCCACAATAAAAAGTGGGAAATACTGAAACTAACATAATTAGTAAAAGACACAAATAGCCATAACGATTCTTTTTTTTATTTTTTTATTTTCGTAATGTATATATTTGTTGAATTATTTAACAAATATTAAATCTCTATTGTAGTTTTTACTTGTATGCATACCTAAGTGAAGGGGACATCACTGTCGTGTGTGTGTGTGTGTGTGTGTGTGTGCGTGTGCGTGTGCGTATGCGTGTGTGTGTGCGTGTGTGTGTGTGTGTGCGTGTGCGTGTGCGCGTGTGTGTATGTGCGTGTGTGTGTGTGTGAGCTTAACCATACTGATAGAAAATGCATAGACGTTTATATTATATAAAGATGAAGATACTGTGTTATTACTACTCTATGTGAAAATAAATGAGAAAAAAAGTAACTAATTGTCAGATATGTACATACTTATAAATAATACAATGAAAACTACAGAGATACTCCTAAAAGCCCAACCAAGTAACAATAATTCATTCTTGACAAAACCTTACATTATGATATAAAAATACGTTTGAATGTACGATTATGCCATATTTACTCTTTGAACTTTCATAATGCTTCAATACCTCAAGAAACGTACATAATTTACAAATACATGGAAACAGTAGAGATATCCTACATTTCTGTTTGTGGAAGTTACATATGTACGTCAGGTGACTGGTTAATGCTCATGTTCTTGGGGTCATCTCCCGTTGTGTTTTTCATGTACAGTACTAATCAGGCAACACTATTCAGTACCAATACTTCTTCAACTTCTACCTGAATCCTTCTCAATAGACTATATTATACAACAGTCTGCGATCCGAATATTTCCAATCAAAAATAAACCAACGTTTTAAGTTCCGAATACTTAAAAGGTTTCAGCCTCAGTACTGGCAAGAAAGGTAAGTGTTAACTGTATTGACTTACCTGACATTTTGTGATCATGTATAGCCCAAATATGTTTTCTTTGTACTTGTTTCCGACTACAGAGGGAATACACGTCGGAGCAACGGCCATAGCCCGTTCGTTTGTGTACATTTCATCAAAACAGCAGTTCATTGAAATAGTACACTTTTTCGAACAGCTGCACTCTGTATAAAATGTGAATGTAAAGTAAGGAACGCATGTAAAATATGTCAATTATTTACCTACTTTTCAACGACAAATATTAAAATAAATAACTGCCTGTCAGAAATTATAACGAAGAAAATGTGTACTCATTCTACTTGTACATATCGACTGTACATATCATAGCCACACTGAATGGTGTACACTTAATGGTATACAATTACTGTTTATTTGCTTAAATTGTTTATTGGCAACTATAATTTATCAATTACTTTTTAACGATAGAAAAACTTTCTAATATGTTGCGTTAAAGTGTATCGAACTCATTTTACGGTATACCATCTACAAGAGACACTTTGAGACCGTGTGCTAATATGAACAGTCAAACGACGAGGTGTTGATAAAATTTCTTACCTGCACACTGGTTGTCACAGGCATTTATTTCGAGAAACCGGGATGCATTACAACTTTCTTCCATTCGCTGATGGCATTGTTCTTCTGTCATTTCAGCGAACCCTTCCATTGTAAAGCAACTTCTAGAACATAGAATTACAAGAAACAAACATGAATAGAAACAACGCATGGTTAAAACGGAAAATGAATGGAATTCTTAGACTGGTTTCTCAAGTTTATATACTGCTAGTGTGGCAACTATTAAATATAATTAATGAAAAGACATTATTTATGATGTGTTTGTCAAGGGTTGTCATTTATTTGAATAAAGAAACTTATGTAAACATTATCCAAGATAATTTGGGGTAAAGAACGGTACAATATTTAATGAATGTCAATTAGCTACAGTTTATCAGGGATTTTAGAAATTATTTTTGCCGTTAATGGCCAGTTTCGACCGAATACATTATTTTCCGTTTAAATGACAATCATTATTTTTCGAAGTGGGCAAGATGTAGACGATTAGCTGTTTTACGTTTTTTTATTTGTAATTAAGCAAAAAATATTTCATTCAAAATGAAGTATTAGGTAGGAATTTACTATGATACAGGTAAATGTCAAGCAACTGTTAAAAATATAATTATGGGAAAGAACAATGGTAATTAGATAATACCGAATGAAATATTTCCGAGGTAAATTGAAAATGCGTATTTAGAAAAAAAAAATGAAAAAGATGAGAGAATCTCTAAGAGAGATGAAATCGCTGCAGCAGAGTATTGCGTCAAAATAGCGTCTGTGTCAGGTTTCAACTTAGAAAAATCAGGGGAAATAGTAGTGTTCCCTTTCTCGGAATCAATGGCGTAAGGCCATAACAATTGACCTTACGCCATGACTCGATATGCCACGCCCCCGATAGTCAGGGGAAGTTACTCAACCTATGTCCAACATTGACCAAAGATGGCGGATTTACAAAGGCGTCTCGGTCTCCGGGATATTCCGGACAATATCAGCTTCGAATACGTTAAAGAACAAATATCGCTGAAGAAAACCCCCAGAAAGCTTCTGTTGTTTTATCCGGCAGTTACATTAAAGAAAAAAAGTATTTTCGGGGATTGAGAAATCTGTCATGATCCGATGTGAAGTACACCCAAGTCAAAGAAATTCTGATCCTTGCCATGTAGTCAATCTGGAAGTTGACACTTTGAATTAAAGTGCACTAGACTCCCACTGCAAGTGGCAGCAAGGGTATGTATAGTTTTCTTCATTAATCGTAAGTCTAATACACATTTAAGACTAGTAGGATCTTCCCTCTTGAAACAAAGGACGCTGTACACTATGTGAAGATTAGCTTTAATTATGTAAGTTATTACTTTAAAACTAGAATGTAAAAAATTCAGAAACGATGGTACATGTTCACATGTACTTGCTGTGATTTTGGCCTTAGAACAGATGAAGGCTCAGTGTTACAAGAAAATTCCATCAATGCTGACCTATACCAGCCTGTCGCAGCAGTGGGACAAACCGTGTGGGAAAAAATAACCGCAGAGTCTGTTCCCAAACGGTCATGACCCGACCAACAAATGTAAACAGAAAGCGACGCCCTGTCATGGCCCAATATGTAGGCAACAGGTACAATAAAATTTTGACAAAGTTATCGAAAATCTAAACATACTTTTTTGAAAGATTTTATTTGTATTTAGAATATTTTAAATTTATAACATGTATAAGAACAAAATTGCATTCTTTACATCCAAAAAAATCACAGCTGAGAAGGATGAGTTGAAGTCAAGTTCGACATCATATCTCATAGAGGAAAAAACAGAAAATACACCTTACATCGACATAGTATTTAGCCGCGCCCCTGTGGATTCAGCTTTATTCTATCATATACGTATATGCACAAACAGTTTGGGGTGTACAGCATTAAAATTCACTGTTTTATTTAAAGATTCATAAAATTTGTTTCAAAACATGAAACGAACCAAATTTGATAAATTGAACTAAAAAGGCTTAAATCGAAGCGATGACTTAATATTTTGTACGACTTAATTCTGGCAATCGCTCTCTCAACATGGAATCTATGTTGAGCTATTTTCTCAGTCAATCTAATGTCAGCTGTGCTCATCTAAACACCACGTCGAGCAAAAGGGTTAATATTTAGCTTTTAACCTAGTTTATTGTTAACCCAGTCTTCCCATTTCTGGATGCCAGCCCAGATGGCATCACTTGCAAAGATGGTGTAAGTGGAATTTCTAAAGTTAAGTGTCCATATACAGCTCGGGACATGGCAATTTCTGAGGCAGTAAGAGATTTGATGGGCTTTTTCCTTGTTGATGATGGAAATACAATCAGGCGTAAAAAATCATCAGTATTACTTTCAAGTGCAAGGCCAGCTCATGATTTCAGAAGCTTCTTTTGTGACTGTTGTTTATACCAGGCAAGACCTGTACATAGAAAGAGTAGTCCCTGATAAAGATGTAATGATGTTAATGCTGAAAAAGCTTTTGATTTTTATATTGAACATTCCTAGCCATATCTCTCTCTGCCAAACAAAGAAAATATTAAAAACACATCTGGCCCCAATTTCTCGAAACTTCAAGCTTAACAGGCTTAAGTCGCTTATTTCAATTAGCCAAAATACATACTGAAAATGGATTTTGATAAATGAAAAATGTTTTTTTTCTGATAATCATACATATTTTTCCTACATAATTTCTGAAAATTCTTTAAGAAGTAAATAGAACACATTTTATAGAACAACAAAAATAGTGAGATTAGCTTAATCCTGTTATAAGGGACTTAAGAAGTTTCGAGAAATTGGGGCCAGATGATTAAACCTACAAATATTATAGGTTCAAATATGACCTGGACTTACCATCTACTTGACCATTGGATGGCACAGTTTCTGTCGCTGGTGTTGGCACCCGGTAAGAAATGTATTTGTCATTTTCATCTTCTAGAAGTGGAAAAGCTGTAAACTGCTGCTGCCTGAATATAAACATAATGTTGTATTTAAAGAAATATGTAATGAAAGATTCTCTCTGATGTACATATTGTTCAGTAGACTATATTGATTTCCATCCGAAACTCATAATACACTGCGCATTTATTCATATTTTCAGGCCATACAATGTCAGATTGCCGTGAAATTAAATACATGAAAACAAATTGTTTCTTGATATATTCCTTTTTTATGCAAAACATAAGAATTATTACACAAAAATACCTTATGCGTTCTTGGTTGTCGGACATGCTGTCAAGCCGCAATCTTTTTCTAGAAGGCTTTGTGACAGCTCGCAGCTTTGGCGGCCGTCATGCAGGCGTAGTGTGATCATATGGCAACGCTGGTAGAGGGTCAGGGTTTCCCTTTGTACGTTGGCCTTTAACAAAGTGCTGAAGAAAAATAAAGATACAAACAAAGGTGAAACAAGTGCAGACCAAAATTGTTCGCAGAAAAATTCAATTCCTAATATCATAAACTGCTAATGCTAATAACAGTTACTAACTCTCTCAGTCATTAGCATATCTTAGTCAAAAAGGGTGACCAGTATAATAAACGAGTTTTGTTTACCATATTGGCTAACTGCCATTGTACAATTTATTATCCCCGCCGAATCAAAGGTTTCGCGAGGGGGATATTGTTTTGGCGTTGTCCGTCCGTCCGTCATTCCGTCCGTCATTCCGTCCTTCATATCTTGGTAGGCATTGATCAGAAAATGTTCAAACTTGATCAAATCTTTACCACTTGTAAAAGTGGGTCACATTGGGTAAAAAATAGGTCACTAGGTAAAATCTTAGAAAAAATCGTTGGAACAATCTACAGGCATTTTTTAAATATTCATGAAACTTAATCAAAATGTTTTCCTTGATGAACTCTTGGACGTATATACAACTGGGTCACATATGATCAAAAATTAGGTCACTAGGTCAAATCTTAGAAAAATCCTGTCAGGAACCATATCATGGTAATGATTGGTCAGATTATGTTTAAACTTAATCAGGAAGTACTCCTTGATAAAATATGTACCGCTTGTAAAAGTGGGTCACATGGAGTCAAAAAGTAGGTCACTAGCTTAAATCTTAGAAAAAATCATTGGAACACATTAGAGGCATTATGTGTGGCCTTATATTCATGAAACGTGATCAGAATGATTTCCTTGATGAACCCTTTCACATGTTTAAAACTGGGTCACATGTGATAGAAAATTAGAAAACTAGGTCACATGAGATAAAAACGTAGGTGACTAGGTCAAATCTTACAAAAATCTATATACAAAACATTTATTTTAAATAATTCCAAACAAATTTAAACTTATATCCAACGTTTATAACAGTTCATTTCTCTGCAGCCACATTACATGTTGATATAGGAATATTCCACCTACTTTTCATTTCCAATCCATGAACTTTGCCTTATCAGGCGGGAGATTTCAATTCAACGAGTTTGCTTTTTAAATTAAAGGAAATGCATACTTATTGGAGTGTCGAACCCAGAAATCTTCACAAAACGAGCAAAAAGGTTAACAAATGTCAATCTGTTTGTTTTACTTCCGTGTTCCGGTTACGCAAGACAACTGCATAAAACGAATGTTGTGCCCTAATAGAGTTGGTTTCATAACAGTAACAAACTGTAATAAATTTAAATATCTTTGAACACACGTAAACGTGCTTAGCTGTCCCTTGATATTTTAATTTTTCCAAATTCAGCTGATCATCGGGACGCCCACATAATCGAAGCCATCTAATACACTTTTCCAGGCTCCTGTCTGGTTTTGGAAATGGATAGAACTTATTGTTCTCAAGTCTTTCGAGGTATCTGTCATCTGTGTTGCAGGTACCATAACTGCACCTTTGCACCATTTTTAGAGCTGAAAAAACATTGACCGCTATTGATGGATATAACTTGTTTGTCAAACAAAATGGCGGATATTATCAAAGCTGATGCGGGCTTATCAGCGCGGCTATCTGATTGGTCAATTGACCCGACAACCAAAGTCCTGGCGTAAGGTCAATTAACATATTGGTCAGTCGGAAAAATCTTATAATTGTCGAAATTGTCGTGTTCCATGAACGTCGGAAAACGTACAATAAAAATGTAAGTTTTATTGGTAGATCTTGGTTGTTGAGCAGTAAGATAAAAGTTTTTCCAGATATAATTAATGTGGTAATATCCAATAAGGCCGTCTTGCGAGGGTAGACACTCAACTAGCTTATATGCAAATTGGTACTATAAATGGCAATAGGTGACAAAAAAAGGTCGCCGAACAAGCGCAATATAAATCAACTTTCATACTACTTCAAGGCAATGTCCCAAGGCCACTTCGCTGTAACAAAGTAATATTAAATGCAAAACTGGCGGAGCTGCAGCAATTTTTCGGATACAGCAGTACTCGTATGAAAATTTGCATATATGAACAAGCGTATATACATTAAATATTGATGGGGACGATTTTGCAGATAATCTGTACACTAGTTGATTATATATTTTAAGGAAATGGTGGATTCGATTGTTCTGGATTGGCAAGCCGCTTACATGATAAAAGCATAATATATTGCTTGTTCGATTTACTGTAGGCATTAAAATCTTCTCACAATATTCCAGATGTCATGTTTGTTGGTGCCTAAAAGGTCGACACTACTTTTGTCATCAGTGTTGATCAGACAAATAAAGATACATGTATTTAACTGTATGGTTAGCGAAAGCGACTATAAACAGACAGAATAAAACAATTGCTTTCTGTTGGATCATTTAAGGCTAATGGATGTAGAAGAAACCTTAACTTTGTACACACACGTGTTATTAATGAAACATATATGGAACAGAGCTGACACCGTCTATTCAATATGCAGTTATAGATACACCGTCAGAATGTCCTCCACAACAAACATAGTGTTTACGGCTTTTGATGTTGATTCTTTTATTGCAATTAAATATTTTGCTGTTCGTTTACATCTACTGGACTTCTCAACATATGTTTTTCATTTCAATGTTGAGTCATTTATTATTAAACCTGGAAGAACGTTTTTATCACAAAAATAATTTTTTTGGAGATTAAGAAGCAAATACAGTCGAACGACTTTCGTCACTAATATGTGTTGAGGCATGCTTATAACGCGTTTAATGCTACACCGACACCTGTCAATTTCTTCGAAAGTGTTGTATCTAAAATAGAAATCCATTTAATTTACGTACGTTTACATCGTAAACGTAAGTTTGTGTCTCTAAACGATGAAGTTGTCTGTGCTACGCAGACGTTTGATCACGTTCATCTCACGTGAGCCAAAATATTTTCAATACGATCGGACTTTAATTTGGCGTTTTTCTTGGCAATGCCTTTACTTGATGATGCAATGCTTTACCATGGACTAGTTTCAACGGGATGCGCCAGATTCCCAAGTGTTATTCCTAACTACTGACGTTACGATATCGACGTTAGGATGCACATCATTCTCAATTGCAAATGTTAAAATGTTGGATACAGACTCAGATCTATCGGAAATGCTAAGCCAGATTAAAGCTAGATATGAAATCTGATAACTTCGCTGTGCTTTGCTCGTTAAATGACTAGGCTGACATTTAAAGACTACATTTACCATTACAATATATTTTCAAATTGCGTTTAAGGTATCCTATTTACAATTATGTGATTCATGGATACCTCATGACCCAGTATATTTCCGGGTCATTTGAATGGAATTGATGAATAAGAAAAGATAAACGGAAAACAATCCAAATTAAATATTACAAATAGCATTCGTTTATCTATGAGATATAGTTGTTTTACTTCCGATTTCAGTTGAAGTAATGAACCACAATATACACAATACTTTTATCTGTTATCATTTTTCTTCCTTTTATTTTACAAAATACAACCCTTTCATTTTGGGTAACCAGGCATCACAACATAACATTATAAATGCTCGATGCTATGACAAATTAATCTTATTTGTACATCATATACCTTTATCACTAAAGGAGAATGTTGTTTTGACAATTATCTATAATATACGCAATAGTTTAGAACTTCTTTGTTTTTATACGTCGTATACTAGTATCCTTGTAACCATACTTTGTCTAACATTGTTTTTACATTTGAAACTTGAAATAATGCAAAAACCGTTGCAAATAACAAACTGTTACTGCTTCAGCTTTTTTAACACACACACGCAACTCGTATTGTAAATATGTGCATACTTACTCTTGTGTCATCATAGACCGTTGCTTGTTCTATTCGTGTAGAGTCACAACTTTTTTCTAAAGACATCTGGATCTCGTGTTGTGTCAATTAATTCCTCTGTAGCAATTAGGATTAAATAATTAGAGAAAGGAAATAAAAGTGGTTATATAACTATAATAGAGTCTCATAAAATGTCTGGTAAATTCCCGAAGTTGACGAATGCTTTATTACAAAGAAATATTCGGGACTTAATTTATGCTACCGAAAACCTAATAAAATGAATATGGCTATTCAAAGACAATCTTGAAAGAACGTATTTTTTATCATCTAATTGATCATTACTTATTTCTACTTCTTTAACACTTTGTTAAATGTATGGTTCTTTACTCGTTGATTGAACAGTTTAGCAGTCATAAATTTACTACGGGAAGTAAAAAACGCCTTCCAAATAGTTGTTGTCACCAATTTAATTTAAATTCCTCCACTTAATTGTACAGTTATATGGTCAGTTTTCCATCTTAAACTAAAAGTTTAAGTTTTTAAAATGAATTGTCTTAAAAATACATGATTGATTTATTAAATATAATGGTGGAAATATGAAAGTTTAATATCTACTGCAAATGAGTGTCCATGTTTAAAATGTTTCTAATAAGTATTAATAAATTTCGTCAAAATCGTCAGAGATAAATAAATTGAGAATGTATTCACTCTTATAATAGTGTTCAACATATCTGCGAGTAAACATGCATAGTTAGAACCTATATGTTACCTACTGTTTAATTATATATTTTTTTCTTGAAGCATTGTCGCGAAAACACACACCTCAAAACAAAACCAATTGACAAAGTTGTCAAAATAAGCATAAGTAAATATTTATAATTTATTATACATTCAGAAAATACAGCTACAAAACGGAAATGCATTTTGTTTACCCAAAATTCTCGTTCTTGGCTTTATATTTCATCATATTAAACAAAAACCATTCGACTTCAACGCCTATAAAATGAAAAATATCGAATGGTCTGATATAGTATATAATGCTTTAAATCGGCACCATGAACAAACAAAAGGGACAAAGAACTACGTGTTTTAAGTGTGCAGTCTCATTAATTGTTTTATGATTAGTCTTTTCATGCAAAGTATTTGACGTAATGCAAATGAGGCCTAAAAAAAATATGTCTGTTTCCTGTAACCCGACCGACCGTAATTTTTTACCGCCGACCGCAATTTTTTTATGCTCCAAAATTCGAAAAGTCAGATTTTTAGCGATCTCTGGCCTATGATGACAACGATAATTTAAATATTTTGGTAGTGTCCGAATCGTTGCATAGTTACAAACGTTTCCGGTTTGGCAAGTTGAAACAATGGCAAAAACCTTAATGACTGTGACATTAAACTGCAGGGCTTTCAATTGACCCGAGCTCCCGGGTTTTGACGCACGGGAATCGTAAATGACCCGAAATCAACGCATCATCCATTTGTAATATGCATCAGTTTTGACACGGGATATTTCGGTGTGAGAGTCGGTATCATCTGAAAGGAGCCTCAATGCATGATCTGAATGTTTGTTTAACCCGCAAGAGCAATTTACACCCGAAGTGACAAGTGATTATCGATCTGGAATCTGATCGGTAACCTTGTCAATTAGCAGCACTCAAACTCAATGACGTAATATTAACTCCGCCCATTATGCAAATTAACGGATACCTTCCGCTTTTTCGCTAAGTGCAATGGTTTTGAAAAACAACAATGCTAGGATATATTTTGTTCATTTATTTTAAGTTTTTTTTATTATATCTCCAGTTAATTAAAAAATATTCTTATAAGTTTTTAATGAGTTAACAGAAAAATAAACATTTTTCATACCACATGGTCTAAAAATCACGGAAAACAGGTGCACGCTTACTTCCTGTCAATTTTAATGAAAGTGAAAGGAGAACTACGTAGATCGTTGTCAGTGTTATAGTTTAGTTCTATCACGGACCTGGTTTATAGGTCCGTGGTTCTATAACAAAACTGTTATGGTTTTGCCATTTATGAAAAATACGATGTTGCAATACTGGCAATAGGAACGTTAAATGTTTTTGTTTACTTCCGGAAAAAAAGATAAACCTGAAAGTGAAAGTTAAAGTAAGAAAGATGTCGTTGCAACTAAACAATCGCTGGTGCATATTGGAATTTGACAAGGATGCACTGGATTACATAACGAAGATGCATTAACTAAATAATATGTTCGTCAGAGTCAGAACATATTTTACCAAGTTTTGACTCTGGGAATGTTTTAACCCCCGTAGTCCAGTCAAGTCCAGAAAAGGAAAAAACAAAAAGATATTCTATTGAAAGTTACATTGATTATCGTGCTTGAGATTTTTACAGAATGAACAGTGGATCTAATACAGCAGATCTTTTTAAAACACTGAAAATTGTTAAAAAAAATAAGTTGTGGAAACTATTTAAGGTACTGTACGTGTACTAGTTTTGCTGTTTTACTGTTTAAAAAAGAAAATGGTATTACTTTTTATTAGTCAGTCTAAGCTTTTTAATACTGATTCTAGTCTATTCAAACATATTCCAGTCCAATCTGTTATTTTACACTGTTCGCTGTCGAGTCAGCAGGTAAGGTTTAAGTGTCCAAGCAGTGAACAGCGTAGACCATGGGTCTACACTGGTCCCAAAGATCTGTACAATTCTGACAGCCTCTAAGAGTTAAATGGTTTAGTCATTGATTCTAGTCATTTATCAATCGAAGTATTGATTTTATATAAAATAATGTTTTGTGGAGATTCTTGCCTGTTCTTGTTGTAACAGCATTTTATTTTATAATAGTTGGCATGTACATTTAATTGTAATACAACTTGATATTATTACACAGTCTATCTTAAAATAGTCTGTGCAATAATATCATGTTTTATTATTAGAAAATGTATGCATTTTGAAAGTTTTGTTTAAAACATTTGCCAAAAATAAATTGTCTAAATGTTCTTTGATTCACTCTTTCACTGGGTTATATTTGCAAAGTCTAAAGATGAACTGCTTCCCTGGTGAACATAATGACAATGCTCAAAATTGCACATAATGTTTCCACCGCTGGGAGTCGAACCCATGGCTTGCCCTTCAACAGGATGCATTCTACAACTGAAATACATGTACCATGGCTAAAAAAAACTGATAAACAATGCTGTTTCTTTGTCAAGCTTCACCTATATATAGATGTGAAAAAATCACTTAGTCTTGATTTATTACAATGATGATGTATTTTATGCTTTGATGGCTGTCAAGCTAGCAGTTTTAGCTTATAAGTGGCAGAAAGATTGAATCTATATATCACACTGAATTCTTATTAAAATAATTCACTTGAAATAAACTTGAATATTGGATCATTCTGACATTTAAAAAAAAAAAAAAAAAAAAAAATCCCTACCTACCGACCCATCTTTTTTTCAGCATGTTACAGGAAACAGACATATATTTTTTTAGGCCTGAGGGATAATTTTTTATAACTACTCTTTAACCAAGATCCTGTTTTACGCACACCGACTAAGGCCAAACAAACGCCAAACATGAGACGCAACACTAGAACAAAACACATGTAAAAACTCATATCAAATTAGTGTTATTTGTAAGTTATGGGATAAACGCCTTTGCCCTGTCAGTGAAAAGAGCACACTTTGAATATAAACCGGTTAACGGACTCTCAACCCATCACCTGCACGTATTGCCGTTGTTTGTGGTTCACAATCAGCAAACTATATTTCCGATTACGTGTTCTACTTACGTGTTTCTATATTGTTGGTATACAGAGTCGATGAAGTTACACATGTTTTTGTACAGTTTCAAAGATGACTCCTGGTTCTAAATTTAAATATTCATTTATTTTTACTTCAGAAATCGAGTCTAGAATACACCATTTGATTTAAAGTTGACACATAAGAGTTGCGCCCCTTACCGGATATGATGTAGGCGAGGATTAAAACTTTCCCAAAACGGGGATTCATGCTTTGACTACCGCTGAACATAACAGAAAATCAATCATATGCGCATTATATCTTGCTAAATATGGTAAGTGTGTTGCTTTTATTTTGCTATAACGTATATTATACTGATAATTAACTTTGTCTCAAAATAAAATTAACACCGTATTTTATCAGAAATCCTGCAATCGTTGTGGTTTTTGGATTTCGGATTTTTTTTACTATTTCTTTTCAATAGGATTTCATCAAAATCAATTGAATAATTTCGAGTGAAGCGGGTTTTCCTTTTTTCATGTTTCGTTTGATATCATGTTTAAACATTTATTTTCTCTACTGTACACTGCTTTATTCACTTCTTAATCCATGTTTACTTTTACAGCAATGATGCTGGGCTATACTACATACATAACTACAGAGCTGCAGGGTGGAATGTGGAAAAATGTATTGTCACAATGAGTATTAAATAAATAAAGCTTCGGTGACGTAACCAAGATTTTGCATTAAATTGAAAACAATGACAGATGTATGTGTATGCGAAAAAACTCTTGTTCAAATCAGCTATTTCGGCAAATAAGTTGCTTAAAAAGATTACTAGTGAATAGCTTATAGCAGGAAATGAGAACTTCTGGTGTTCTTGTTAAAGAATGTTTTATCTGGAAGTGCTGTAAAAAATTATATAAAATCTAATGTATTGTTGTTTTTTACTGGAATGTCTATATGTGGTTTTTATTTTACTGAACTTATATGTTCTATTCTTGTTTCACTGAAATATGTTTGTTCGATTATTATTTTACTGCCAGCGTTCCTGTCTGATCATTTAAATTTCTTGTTTTCAAGTTAAAAATCCATGATTCTGGATTTGGAATATATGTGTATGTATTTGTTTAACACTTTGGTTTATGGTACCTATTTTAAAAATTAACCCCATATTCATAATCATATAGTTTTTCATTGTAATAACATACATGTACGTGCATAACAACAGTAAACACAATAATGCATTTCGATGTATCTATTTGTTTGCTAGTTCATGCTGTGCAATTAACTCATATTCATATACCTTTTGTTTTAGTTATTGCTAAACAGCAACCTAATTCCAGCTTATCTTTTTTTAGCTTATCTGTTAATAATCCCCAGAGTAGGATTCTAAAAATATGAAAAGAAATGAATTGAAAAATAGTATACTGAAGCCATTTTAATGTTATCTACAGACATGTTGTAATTGTTTGAAGCTAGATTTGAAAAAAAGGTATATATTTAGCAGCATTAATATAGTACCATAAGGCCGATATATACTGCAACATGTAACCAACATAAAACACATTCAAATAACAAACAAAACATGTACCTTGATAGTTTAATATACAAATTCCGTTAAATAACACAAAATCTACCACTTGACCCGCCCAAACATGTGAGATTAAAATCATAACATTTTAATACTCCGGTGTGCACATTTCAATGTTTACAAATTTCAAAGACAAGACATAACTGCATGGGTCCTCTTATAACGTTTATTTAATAGAGGAATGATTAAATCGGATTGGCGCAATTAAATCACCTGGTCAAAGATGCGACAATTCTTAACTTTATTAATTGCTCTCTCTCCACATGAACCATTTCAGCCGCAAAACTTCGCGTCCTTTTTGCTTTAATGTCAGTCATTTGACAGGTATTTCATAATAGCATGTTGAATGGCTTTCAAGAACACAACAGATTCTGTTTGACTGCAAACAGACGACAGAAATGAAGAAAAACAGTATATTTTATATTAATCCATGTGTAAAATTTTATATTTAACCATTTATGTATTGTATGATAACATATACTCTCGACTGGGTTTGTTTAATGTTTATTACTAAATACTAAATACTCACAGAAGTCGCCAACCAATCATTATCTTAAAAGCGCGACTGTTTCGGTTAAATAATACAAGAAACTTTTTCAGCTTCAATAAATAAATATATTTCAAAAGAGAACAAATCTTTTCTTTACCTTATATCACATTCCACCGCTGAAAATTGATCATCTCGCATAAATAGTGCTCTGTTATCGCCTATCCTCACGTGACGTCATCAAAGGTTAGATCATTTCAAACACGGTATAATTGAAAGGGTGTGTATTATTGTTAATACTTTATATACAAGTTGTATCTTGACAGATTTCCTTCCCCTTCAAATCAATTCAATAATGATCAAATGATTGCATCGGTTCATGTTCATTTTCGTTGTCGATCAACAATTTCGCATTGTAAATTGTATTTCTTAAAACAAACGTATCTCATTCCCCCCACCCTCGGACATGTTTACTTTGCATGATGTCGATGGAATCGTCTAAAACGAACACGAAACATTTCATTTGTCCGATTGTTAGTTCAATATTTCTGAGATTTTCATCTACTACCTCATAATTTATTTGGTTTGAGACATACTGTTGATAGCTGTTGATGTGACTGCTTTTTTACTTTATGCATCCATAACCCGAGCTTATTGAATTATACACTAACTTGACACATACACGTGAATAGAGTTGTAGCATATTAAAAATGGCGAGTATTGCAAGGTCATGATTACCATGAAATAGCACGGTACTAGTTACTCTGAAATAATATGATAACTTACCAATGGATTCATACAATAAATAAATACTTCTCAACATGGAAAACAATCTAATTCCCGCTAATAAAAACAATCAAAAACAATAATCCATTCGATTATGATATTGGTGGAAAAACTACGCCGTAAACATTTAGTACAAACATTTTTTGGTACTATTTGCATGTATTCACTATCACTCACATGGATGATCACATTTGACCTCATGATATTAGGTACAAACCACTCAAATGGAAGTTATTAACTTCTACTCAATATATAGTAATATATACCACTCAAATGGAAGTAATTAACTTCTACTCAATATATAGTAATATATACCACTCAAATGGAAGTAATTAACTTCTACTCAATATATAGTAATATATACCACTCAAATGGAAGTAATTAACTTCTACTCAATATATAGTAATATATACCACTCAAATGGAAGTAATTAACTTCTACTCAATATATAGTAATATATACCACTCAAATGGAAGTAATTAACTTCTACTCAATATATAGTAATATATACCACTCAAATGGAAGTAATTAACTTCTACTCAATATATAGTAATATATACCACTCAAATGGAAGTAATTAACTTCTACTCAATATATAGTAATATAGTAATAATTAAATATAACTCAAACTTAAATCAAAACCTTAAAAATTCCTTTTTCATTATCGCACTATTTTAAACATTTGAAACAAGTCCTTGTGTTGTGACTGACAATGAAGATAAAGTATCGATGAAATCATACGATATTACACGCGTGTCTGAAAGTCACATCATATTTAAACCAGTTTGTTCGTAAATTAAGGCGCAACGATCTAAAATACCAGCATATTCTACATGTTCCCTGTTTTAAGAAATACAAATACAAATGAACACTTAACGGATCCGATAATGCAAACTGTATTTATATTACAATTTAAGGTACAGGGTCAGATTCATTAGTTTACAATATAACACTCGTCTGGTTCACAGGCACAAGCGTAAAAACCAAACATACATTGAAGAGGACATACATAGTCATGGTGAGACCCTCTATGAAGAGGATGGTTTTTTTAGTGTTTTTTATTGAAATATTGACATGAGATCTTCTCCAAAGTTATCAGATTGGTCAAGGGGGGGGGGGGTTAAAAAGTCGTCATTATCGAACATGTACGGAATCCCATGTATTTGTTCAACACTGAGATACACACATCCGTCATTAAAAGCCTAAAATGTTAGGTTTTTTTTAAGACAAACACATTTTTTGCTTAAACACAGTTCAAGATTCTCTTTCTTATTAGACACACATAATAAGTTATACCAAATAGATAGAGAAATCTAATAGTCAAGCCTAAACTTAACCCAAAACATACTATTTGATGTTCAGCCGTTACTTTATCCCTATCGCGTGCGTATTCTTGGTGCCCGGCCGACCATACAGTATTTCAGTGACATCCTTATGCAAATACACCATTGGCTGGTTGCATGTTTTAGAATAACAGGGCAAGCAAAATAACAAACTTTAATTGAGATAAAGCCCCTTGAAACATGATAAACAATGAGCAGCGTTGTCTTTAGAACATATTTGGCATAATAATCCCAGTTGTCGTGACATGTATGTCAATACACATCTCACAAATAATTTATAGCCTGTGTCAAATGTATTAGTTGCACAACCTATACTACATACGCTATCCCATACTTCACTGAAAAAGACCTAGTATCATATTTGCTACTCATAAAATATTGAATACCCTTTCATCTACCATCAATGGTGCATTTGCTATAAATGCACGTTGAACACGGTAACGTTTATTCGCCTTCAAAATAAACATGTTTACAGTTTCAGTTTTATTTTCCGAATATTATGGACATTTCAAAGGATATAATGTCAACCATTTAACAGTAAAATATCCATGTAACAGCACTAAGCACATTTGATAAATAAGATAAACTTCAAACATTATTTTAAATACATGTATGAAACCAAAATTTGGAACGTAGAGATTATATGTAGTTTATTAGAAACATAATTATAACAATTATCAGCATAAGGGCATTTAATTTGAATAAAACATACGTAAATACAATATCTACATACCTTTTCTGCATGCACATATTCAATGAAAAGCAGATACATGTAACATGAGTTTTAATCATTATTTGCTCATTTTTAAACGAGTACAAATACAAGTCAATCATCATTCAAAACTCTGAAATATTAAGGTTTTAAAGTAGTGATGAGGAACTACAAATATTTGTTTAATGTTCTACTCTAATTGAAACAACACATCCGTAATGCTATCTGATATTAAAATAGATGGGTTGGCATAATGTGATTGCGCAAGATCAATTTCGCTTATTTAAAGGAACCTGAGCAAACTGCAGCTTGGGCGAAAATTTCTCGCGCTACTCTTCCACAGACACAAATCCTTCATAGTAATATTGCTATATAATTTGATTTATAATTATGAAACTCTCTGCTTTATTAGTGTCTTCGGTCTGTAGCAGAACTGTTAGTATGTGACCGCGGTTTTTCGATCCCTGTCGACATGTGGAAACATTATATATTTTCAATTTTTTCTTACATTATATAAATTGCACTATTTATAAAAATCGCATATTTTTACACCTTCGAGCAGATAATTTACAATGGGTCCATATTATAAATTTCTCCCTACATCTTGAATCATCGCTATAGATATGACGTAGCAAATAAGGCTAGATTTTAGACCCAAATTTATCAAAAGGAATTTTCAGCAGTGTAACAGTTAAAGCATGTTCAACAAAAAGAAATGTAATAGATTAAGGATATAAATCTGAACTCTCGAGCCCAGATTAAGGCGTAAGCAAATATTGGCATGTACTCGCTGCCTGAATTGATACATTCACTACCTACATCTAGATTAGAACACTTCACTTTTTAAAAGGGAAGTACATACCTTACAACAAAATATTATAATTTAAAACAAACTACCATCTAACACAAATAATTAATATAAATCAAAGGAAAGTTCATGTGTTTTCAAAGGGTGACTTTGTACTATACATTTCTTGTACTTTACCTAGGGCAACTTGTGTACAATACATATCAATGAGAGTTGTCATAAAGTCCGAAAGGAACAGCTCACATATTCATCTGGTTTGGCGAAATCAATCATAATGAAAAACATTGTGTATCAAACAATTGGAATTGTCACAAGAACAGATCCCCCTTCATACTGGTACAACATTCAGACAGGAAATCCTAGTTATGTTCAAGCATTGACAAGCGTTTGTATAAATGATTCCCATTCATTGGAACAATATCATTGGATCAGTTTTTCCTCATTTTCCGAATCAGTGGACTCACTTTTTTCATATTTGGTTTATCGCACGAATCCATTCTCAGCTAAGCTGTTGTCGTTTTACTAGCTTTTTTAAATTAGTTTAAGCATCCGATACACTTGATATTCTAGCTGTGAAATTCGCATATTGACTGTATTCAAAAGACTTCACGTAGGTAAACACGCATTCGTGGCAGAATTCAAACTGAGCCTGAAGATAAATAACAGTATTCGTGTGTAAATATGTAGGAATATTTCAAAAGGTAATATAGCAATGTCATAAATACTTGTAGTTAACCAAACAATTAGATAACCTCCTTAAATACGTGCACGAAATTTACTTCTTGCAGAAAAATATTCAAACTGTCACTTCATTTTATCAAATAATATACCAATAAAACCAATATATATTCTTAAAATGTCAGATTACAAACGTCTGAAAATGATCAATGAATGCTGAAGTATAAATTAGACGTATTGCTCACTTATATTAAACAACAATGGTACTAAACAGTACCTTGGTAGGGATTGCTGATTTCCGTATTGACTTGACCTTCCTGATTGTGTTTACTACGCTGACTTCCTGGTATATATCCATCTTTTCAACCAGAATGGAAACAGCACAATACAATGCGCTTTTACCTGCCCCGTCTCTGAAATGAAATAGAATAACAGTCAAATATTTCATAAAAAAACTTATATATTAATTTATTAAAAAGCTAGATGATAACTGATTAGTTCCATTTTAAGCTTTGACTTGCAACTATAGTTTTGGCTTCGTCTTAAAAAATTGTGCCATTGCATAAGATCGCAGTGAGTTTTTTGTCCGTTGGGTTTGTTTCCGATGTATTGAGAAACGCCATAACGCAAAGGTTTTTTTTTCCGAATAAACCACCGGTTTCCAAATTTCTGGTTTAATACGCTTTTTGTTGACTCACAACGGCTTTGTCTGACTCAATGATCCTGATGGATGCCCTCAACATATCCCGGTTATCAAAATAAATTGTTTAAATATACAAATAACAATTAACAAACACTGACGACTGATTGTTGAAAATTTTTGATTTCAATACCTTTGTAGATTAAATGGAAATTACAACATGATAAATGAAAACACACAAATGCATGTTGAAGAGATTATATTTAATGGCATTCTATAGTAAATTAATGTATAAAAACGGTACTCACAAACAATGAACAAGAACCGGGCCTCGGTTAGAAACTTCTCTTAAGCTTGCGTCCACGCTTTTGATAAGATCAAGGTAATCTTTAGTTGATCTCGGGATGTCACTGGTATTATCCCATGCATTGAATTCAAAGTGAGTGACTTCCCTTTCAGAACAGTGCTTTTTAAAATTCAAGCTTTGAGACTCAGCAAAATATTTGTATTGATGTAGTGTTTGTAAGCAGTAATTTATAAAACATTTTAAATATTCGCTTATAAGAATATGTGCCAGCTGAAGTGGCACATCTAATCAATTCTAGGAAAATCAACCGTTGTTTTTAATATGTCTTTACACAAACTGATCGGTTATAATATCTTAAAAAATGAATATTTACCCCATTGGGTTCATTGTGTTTGATCGTAAGGAGTCTTTTTGTGCAATAGCCGTGGTTTTCTTGTTTGGTCCAGCTGACTTGAAACATGCCTTGTTTTAAAACGTTGTTTCCAGCAGGATAATACAATCCAACATTTTGTTTCTGAAATATTGGGATTTCCAGTATGATTAACTAAAGTCACAGGTGCCAGTTTCAGGTAGAAATGCTAAGTTTTAATATATGTTATTATATCCAAAAACGCTTTTCACCATCACTGACTGATTTTGTTACCTTTGACTAAAGTAAAAATTATGATATAGCAAAAGAAAGCGACATCTACTGTTAACAATGTTATCATTTATGAGTTTAATATGTATAAATAAATAACAATATATAGCTTATGCTTAAAGGCCTATTTTAAGGAATGTTTGACATGTTAATCCCCTGCTGTGCATCTCCTGTTAACTGTTTTCACAGTAGTGGCAAATTTCCTGTGTATTCGTTTATTTGCTCAGGGCCATTTAGGGTCCATTTTCATAATAAATATTTCAAAACTGCACAGCAGGTTACTCAGATCGGAGATCTGATAAGAGGAATCGAGGCAAGTAGATTAAGATCAATAAACAGAGGTTGTGTACTATACACAGTTTGTTTGTTGTTTATTTTTGGTGGGGGAGGGTCACTTATAGAAGGCTTAACTTAGGCTTTTAACATAAATCATTCTTACAACTTTATCGTAAATTAAGATAACCATACTTTTTGATTTTGTGTTGCAGGTTCAAAACATACGACACATGTACACTTTTCCTGGAACAGCAGTGTCAAAAAGTCAATCACAGTTTCTTTCATAGGAGTTTGTACAACCAAGAAGTGATTCTTCTCTTTCAAGCTCTGAAAAAAGGAATTTCTTTAGTGGCTGATTGATTGATTCTGATGCGCTTGGCTCATTGAACTTGTCAATATTATTTCAACACTCACTGCAGTGCCTATTGGTTAGCATTATTTTGATATATTCTAGTAAATGGTTATCATGATTTGATCACATAATGTAAATCAATCAAGGTCTAAATGTTACTTACATCGATGTAAACTGCATTTATATATCCAGAAGCACCTGGTGGATTATTGAGGAACAGACAAGGTCTGTTGCGATCTTCTGCAATATACTCGTATACCATTAATGCAGCTTAAGTATTTATGTTTTTATTCTATAGTCAGTTTCTATGCATTTCCATCAAATTAAAATTGAACGGGTAATACAATATCATTTTAGAGGAATGTAGCAAGAAATGCAAATTAAACGATCACATTTTATTACAGAAAAATATTCGCACTATAGCAAATTCGAACAAATTCTAATTAAGCTTCATTTTGTATAATTTTATAATAAATTTAACAGAAGAAAGATTTGGCTATCAATATATATCTCAGATATATACGATAGACATGTTTATGCCCCCAGGATTAGAACATTACTACCCAACTTTCATCAGACTAAAAACGTTCAACTGTTTGAAATTCATTTAATATTTGGCATTTCGGAGCTTAATTCTGCTTACATTGCTCATATACGAGTAAACGCGTCAATGACTGCGATTAGAACAATATCTGTTGTATGACAATGTGGGCAAATGTGAATTAATGCTTTTTAAAATCTTAACAAGTTATAAAATATTGCCTTATATACTTCACAAAATTCGCAAAATATGCAGGAAACCCATGGCATGCCAACATGGTGAAGCAATTTTATTGAAGTGTCGATCATGCACTTGATTCGATTGTTATAACTTTTAAATGAATATAGTTTTTGTTCTTACAAATATACAATTTGAAAGTGTCGCAGTTTTATTTTGGTTCGTGCACGTATAACGAAGACCAGTGAAACCAATGAAAGTCCTGGAATTTAAGTAGTTTATAGCTTGTTCTGTAAAAAGGTAAATATGAATCCATAACGAAAACATACAAATCTTAACAATTGAAATTTAACTTAATATATCAACTCAAAATATTAAAATGATGAACAAGCGTCAGTTTTATCATACGAAATGTCTGACAGACAGTATATTTGAAGTAGACCACATGAAGTAGCTTTGTTTTATGTCATTAAGACCTCCGTTAAGGTTTGTAAGTTATACATATAATTGGTACACACATTGTATTCAGTATATATTATTGATTATAACACATCATCCATAAATAATGAAGTTACCTCCTTCATCTGACCACAGAAAATAATAATTGATTCTCTATTCCATCAAATGTAATAAAAAATCACACACTAGTGCATTAAGCAACACCATACTACCTGGTATGTCTGCAAATGGTCTGTTCTTGCCTTTCATTATCTTATTCCTCTCAACGGCATGCATTTCATTATCTGATGGCTTTTCTAAAACGGTTTGCATCTCCTGCATAATCACATAAATAGCTCTCTTTGCTTTATTGATAATTTTTACAGATTTGTTAATATGCAAAACTGGTTTAATATTGTCTACATCAGGGTGGTGAATAACGAATGCGTTGAATAGTGTTACATTTGCAGTAATTGTATTTGAATAATCATATCGATGATAACAGTGCCAATAAGTTAAGTTAAAAGGCGACAACGTTTAAACCTGAAATTGTCCGTCGAAGTCTTCATCCCCCATCTGCCTCATGTACTGGCGAAAATATTTCCCTCTTATTGGTTTGCTGATATCACTCAGTGAACAGACAAGCGCTCTATGTAAGAACTCGTACTGGTTCTAAATAGAAACATCCACTACGAGCTTGACTTTTGTTATACTCAACTTAATTTCACAGATTTTAAACAAAATTCAATCAGATGAAGTTTTGATGGGTTGATCTTAAAAATAAACAGTGTATGATCACGCACACAAATATTTGGAGGGGCGTGAAATCATATTTTGAACAAACAATAAACAGCGTCGTTAACATGAAGGACCTTAACAGAACTCAAACAAGCATGATTTAGACACTAACATTAGCCGTTAAAAATATGCAACAATCAACAAAATTACTGTACCGGTTACTAGTGTGAAGGTATATACATAAATGGTTCAAAAGCAATGAAGATATTTATTTTGGAATGCCAAATTTATTGTAAGACATATAGTCTGTTAGGCTTAAGCAACACAACTATTATTGACCTGTTGCATTATACGAAAAATTAATATACTTCTTATATCACAAATATGAATACTGGCACTAAAGGCATTGTCAACAGTATCTGAGGAATTTAAGATATATATCTTATCATAATGCACCTTGGTCTGTATCATATTGGCCCTATCGTGTCTCATGTTAATCACACAGCCAGGGATGTGTATTGATCCCTCACTCTCTCCCTCCTTTGTTAAAATATCTTGAGCGATGTATGTTCCAGTTCTTCCGACCCCAGCACTGAATGAGCCAATGACAAATGTTTTGAAATACGTGCATGCACAAGAGGTACGACGACAGTATTGTTTCTATGAAACTTCAACACACATAAATAGTGAAATGTTAAGAATACAGTATTTCATATACAAGTGTGTTTTTATAATTAATGGAATGATGAAAGAACTGTCTTATCAAAAAAAATCCATAACGTTCTAACAATTAATATTGCTGAAAATCATTAATATAATTTTAATCAAAGCAAACACATGAAGGCTTAGTTTGCTCGAACGGGTGGTGGTTATGCTACCTGTATATACTTGTAGTAACATTGGAGCTATTCCAAATAGAGCAACATTTACCTGCAGTGAACGAGAACAGGACCATCAAATTGGCTAGGTATGTTTTGCACTCTCTGTCTGAACTCAGTGATTCCTGTCACATCCTCCGGTACATCTTTGTCAGGCCAGCAGGTAAAGTGCAGGTGATGAAGTTCTCTGGTCTCGCGACCCTTGACAATTTGCAATGAACAAGAGATAATTATGTTTGTTAACCTTAATTGTTTGCATAATGTTCACTAAATGAAATATATAAGTGCACTATTTGTACAACTGTTCAAGTTTACAAATCAAATTTATAATACAGTTGTGTAAGTCTTGTAGGATGGTTCATCGATGCTCCTTCAGCAAATTAAGCTTAAAATGATTTTTCATATACGCAGTGACATTTCAAATGATTATTTATTTCTTTTGCTGTTATGATTCATTTGAAGGCCTAAATGCTCGTTTCCGTAAATGTAATTATAATTACAAAAGCAATAATATTATCGTTTTGTTATCGTCTAAAAAATCTTCCTTAACTTTAACTTAAGAATTTGAATGTAAAATATGGTTCACAGCATGTACATTGAATACGGAAGTTTTATTTGAAGATTGATATTTTGCTTTAAAATACTGCACACTTGTGAGATAACATTGTAATTTATCATACGATCGCAGTCGAAAGATAAGTTTGTTTGAATAACAAAATATTAAACTGAAGTAATCTTTGATAACCTTGATTTCACTCGAAAGAAAAGTTTGTTTGCATACATAAAAAATATTTAAACTCTTTGCAACTGAAGTAATCTTTACGATGTGCATTGTATTGATTTAGTTCTAAAACAAGGAAGATAGGTTGATTACTGAATATCGTCCACAAGCATTTTAAACGTAGCATTCGGATAGCTTTTTTTAAACAAATAATGTATTTAACGAGATTAAATTCCAACCAATCTGTCTAAGGTAGAAGACCTATCTGAACGTGTTGCGTATATTATATATAGGAATGTGACCCATATGATTGTTCTTTCACTTATAATGCAGAACTGCTATACTATGATATATAAACTAATTATATAACTGAACACTATTGTTTGTTGCAATTACAACACCTTTGAAATTGTGAATTCCCTCCTCTTATAGTCGGCATATACATTCTCGTTAAGACAGGAAACGGAATACATTCCGTAGTTTTTACTGGTTCCAGGATGGGGCCAATATTGCTCGCATTTGTCTTTCTGTAAGTTAATGCAAAATTGTAGTTAACAGTGATGCGAATGGAGTGATCCGCATAAGGAATAAACCTTTGTTTGACAATCATTTTTAAAAGGGGTCTAATTATATGCCATATTGGTGAAAACAATTGCGAATGAAACAAGGAATATAACTTTGTGATTGCAAATAAATCTTACCCCATCTTCAACAAGGTTGGTCAGCATAACAATTTTCTCCACTTTCTCTTGCCAGATCATCTGCCAAAATGGACTGAAATCTCCGAGCTGTTTTGACATGGGACCTTTAAGTATACAGTGAAGATAATAACAGCTGAGTATTAAAGTAGACATGAACTCAATAATATCCTTAATGTATTTATTATGCTAACAGTTTTGAGTATCCTTGAAGTACAAAATAACCTACTTGTAACTATATGTTCATAGTACGAAATTATATTGCAGCATGAGTTAGAAATCGTGTTATCATTGGGGCGATTAGAAACTATCAATTGCCTTATATATTTAAAGTAAAAATTCAAACATTTGAAAGCCCATATATTACCTAGAGCTGCAATGTACGCATGTCGTTTATTATACCCCTGAAATAAACGTATAGTCTATGAGTTAATTCAATAACACCTCAATCATTACTTTCGATACGAGAAAGAAATGTTAGATACTTGATGAAATGCTGTCAATACTTTATATCTAATTTTATTAATGTTTGAAATATGTATCGTTCACTTAATATAAAATAAAGGCTGATAGGCATCACATACCCAACACAAATACGCTCACTTACATTTATGAAACTAGCATTGATGTAATCTGTCTGACAGTCGCGTAGCTTGACCCTTGTGTCGTCGTCTGTAAATAGATACTAATATGTATCCAAAAACATACAATAAACATTCCCATAGTTGATGAATTGATATTGTGATTAAATACGTACATATTTTAACTACACTTACATATGACACATACACCTCAAAGCATAAGCATGGCAAATTCGTAGACAAGAGCAGCTCGGTTACATAGAGAAAGAGACATGACTTGCCAAATGCATTTTTAAAATGATATCTCTTTACGCAATGATTTTATCAAAACACAAACCATACATGGATAAATTCCTTTATATCTGTTTCGATGACTATGCTCGAGCTTCTGCGACACGGCGTATGATTTTGTCAATCCATAAGGAAATTTCTGCAAGAAAACGGGAACTGTCATACTATGCAATAAAATAAAAGTCAATTAAAAAACAATCTAATTAGTTCCACAGTTCTATTCAGTTGTGGAATGTGTTTACCGAGCGGAAAAAAAAGTTTAAAAAAAATGAAATATTTAACGAATGATGGGTAGGTGTTAGGGCCTAAAACAGGAAAAAGGAAAACGTTTTTACCTCGAATTCTTCTTCAATATCTATGTCAGTTTTCTCGATCACGTATTTCGTTAAGTTGTTGACAGCGACTTTTTGATTATTGATTTTATCAGCGCTGTTGTAATATATACCGCCTTTCTCTTCAAATGTAATTGCTCTTGCTCGAGCTATTTGTTCATCATCATCTAAATGATTGTTATGGTATTATTATAACAGTGAAAAAGTACGCTTTAAAAGTATAAGACAATTGTAAGTCAATGTACAGTGTATATTTTTTTGAACTCTTTAAAATATCGAATTAATATACACATAAATATAACGAATACACAGTAAAACCATAAAAGCATATCTTAACACAATGCAATATGTGAAGAAATATTGTACATTCTAAAGTATACCAATTTCAAGGCCATCATCTTCAGTAGTTTCGTCTGTCATCACCAGTTCAACGTGATGTGTTTGTATGTTTACTCTGTGTCCTGCTTCTTGTTTGGCCTTCTTTTGAACAATGCCTGAATCATCAGTTCCATTTGATATGTCTTCGTATAATTTGTTTCCTTTACGGCAAATAAATGTTGACATTGCTTAAGTCATAGACATGTAAGGATATGCAGTTTTTATCAAGTTACAGGTAAGTTATATCCAGGGTAGAAGTGTAATATCAACTTGGGGCCCACCGCTCAACCAAAGGGTCTTCGGTTCCAGGCAAATGGCCACACATACATACATGGTTTCTATTGTCTATCCAGAACCCTGATTCGAAAATGATGCATATAAGTTTGTAACTGTTTTCACAATAAATCTTAACAACACACTTTTACGTTTGATTGTTTTACCAGTTTCAGCAGGGTGATCGAACAATGAAGTGTGAGGATGATGTGCCTGATTGTCTCGACTTGACTCCATTTGCTGAGAGAGAACAGATGAGTGTCCTAAAATTAACAGACTGAGTATAGGCTTTAAGAAGTTGATAAATATATAAAATCACGATGCTTATTTGTTTTAGTGCTGTTTTTGCCACTGATTTCCGTTTTATAATATACACCAACCAAACTCTTAAATGATGTTCAAACCTTAACATAAATACATAATTATGGCTATAATGAGATGAAATGGTAATACAGATACGACTATATAACATTACTATTTTTCTGCACTGTAGCGTACACAACTGGCCGGGGTGTATGTGTTTCTTCGCTGTGTTGTTCTTCACCTCGTGGCTTTTCCCAGCATAACTCATTTCTTTGAAATGCAAATATGTCAAAAATGATATTTAATCTTTGATAACATTTGAATATATTATTGAGATTAACCTTTCTGTTCAATATAAAAGTTCTTAGTAACAAAATATGTAAAGGCTTTGTTACAAATAATTATCATTAAATCATACCTTCGTTTGAGAATGATGACAACAACGACAACCGTTACAGCTACAAGAACAGTACCAATTACCCCACCGACAAGCGCACCAATGATTGGTTTATCTGTTTCTGCCTGTTCATTCCTTGTTGCTGAAAACATATATTATTGCACCTGTTGCGATTTTTCATCAGGTATTTTCATAATGTATTCTAAACAAATCACACATAACATATAATGTTTCAATAGTTACAAAATAGTTAGTTTTTCATGACTAATTAAAGACACGAAACCGGAAACGGGGTATTTTATAGTGTGTCTTAATACGCACATTTTAATTCGATTGAATCACAAGAAAATTAAGTTTCCATCAGTGTTTCCTTGAAAATAAATGCACTTTTGCCTTATTTTGTTTGTTAAATCGAGCCTGCTAGTCTTGTATCATACTGCAAACAATATTGTCTTATATCATAAGATATTATTAGAGATAATGAGCTCTTAACTTAAAGACATTTTATATGAATAGCAGAACTTACATGCATTCACACATCCGTCATCGTATCGCCCATTTACACAAATGTCACATGTATCTCCTGTGTACAAGTTCTTGCAATCACACTTTCCATCAGAAGAAGAGCAGTTATTTTCTAAACAACCCAGGCTACATGGTTTGGAACAGTCCTCCCCATACCGCCCGTCTTCACAAACGTCACATTTATCCCTGGTGTAAAACTCTTTGCAATCACAGTTTCCATCGCTAGAAGAGCACGTATTTTCTAAACAACCTAGGCTACATGGTTTGGAACAGTCCTCCCCATACCGCCCGTCTTCACAAACGTCACATTTATCCCTGGTGTAAAAATCTTTGCAATAACACTTTCCATCAGTAGAAGAGCACGTATTTTCTAAACAACCCAGACTACATGGTTCGGAACAGTCCTCTCCATACCGATCTGCAATACAACTATCACACTTTTTACCACTATAATATTCCCTACAGGTGCATGATCCATCGATTTGACTGCAATTGTTCCCCTCACAACCTCGGCTGCATTGCATTGAGCAATTTGTTCTAGAATTGCCGTCTACACACGAGTCACATGTATTTCCAGTAAAATTAGGCTTACACAAACACGTTCCATCGTTGTTACATTTTTGGCTATTGCAACCAGATGAGCAATTCCGATCACAATTACTGTCTATTCCATAAGTTCCGTCTTTACAAGAGAGACAGTCAAAATGGTTAGTACACGTACACGTTGGTGAAACACAAGTATAACTACATTTCAAGGTAACGTTCCAAAATCCTGCTTTGCACTCTTCACAAATAGACAGCTCATTGCACTTTTCACAGCGTTCACCATATACAGATGTACAATTTTTACAAACCACGGCATTTATTAAAAATAATACCATATACATAATTACCATTATGATTAAAAATTTATTTTCAGGTAAAGTATAAAGATATTAGATATTACTAAAATCTAACGCGAACCTGAAACATTCGTCATTTATTACCGCGCAGAAGATATTTACTACCTTGATAGATAATCGAAACCAATGTTTAAGCTGTGAAGAATACGAAGTTAAACGATCTGAAATACCGAATATCTGCCTTATGCTGCCCCATAATAAATGAGATATAAACCAGTCGTTTGTTTTGATGTAGAATATTTACTCCTATACAGCGGTAATAAAAGTTATCATACATTGGATGTAATTCTACATCTTATATATGACATCGTTATAAGAGTCTAAACAGTCAACGGCAAACAATACAAAAACAACATATGATTGTATATATCATAACGTCAAGATGATTCTTGTCACTTTTAATAATTTAGTCAATTGAACTATTGGATTGGGCACAACGAACAAAGAGTAACGATTTGGAGAATGTCTGAGCACCTTTCCACCCATGACTACGTTTACATTTACATTTACTTGTGTTTTCAGGGAAAGTAGACAAATTTATATATAAAGTGCAAAACAGTATCAACTACTTAAAGTGCAGCCTTTTAATCTTTTAAAGAATATGACTAAAGAATGACCAGATACATAAAACCATAAATTGTATTAGCAATACGTCAAAGAGTAAACATGAAGCTACAAAATAAGAATGTTTACACACATTTCATTCACAATGTCATGAAAACACTGCCATGTTAATGATTCTTAAACCATTTCGACTTTTTTAAATGTCTCGTATACAACTTCACGTTATAGCAACCACAGGTAAAATGACTGATGTAAACATAGTAACACAAATTGGATTAAAGTTATATACTGAACGATATTGGGTTTTAAATAACCCAATAATAACACTGTGGTAGTGTTGTGCAACATTTAATCGCATAATTCACTTGCGATGAACTGATTTTCACTCGAAATTTAAACCAAAACATATTTGTGTTCTGTCAATACCTAACTAAACGCCAGAACTTCCGAATAGTCCTGATCGCTTTTCGGGATATGACGGAAGCGATCACATTCGAAAATGAAGTATGTGTGGAAAGGAAAACAGACATGAAAAACTTTAATATTTTAATGTGCCTATTAATACTTCATATTACTACTGTTGGTCTTGAACACTAAATCATTGTTTAAATGCCTGGTTAACAACTTCTAACATACTTTAGCAAAACGATAAGAAAACTCATCATGACTTAAACAAAACACCTGGATATTATATAAAAGTAGCACTTGATCACGTATCTGTACATACGTGCCGCTACTAGTTTGCTGTGAAATTATGGGCTCAATAGGACATTCCAAACTGCATGTTGTCCTAATGCCCAATGTATATTATTCACAGTTATATACAAAATGGGTTTATGAACAATTACACATCCTTAAGTCAACAACCCAAATGTCTGTTACTTATTATATTTCGGAAAGTGTTCACCTTCGGTTCTATAAAAAGGTTAACATTGTATGTTCCCCCGCTTGAATGTGGTGCTATAATACAAACAATATACTTATGATATCCTTAAGGGAGTCTTTGCTTAAGTAACATTAAAGTTGCGCTTAAATGAGCGATACAGCGAGACATAAGAGTCAACTTAACTAAACCTTAAGAGAAAATCTTACTAAGTTACAAACGATATTTGCAAGTAGGTCTAGTATTAAAACATATAGTTCAAATAAAACCAGTCCTACCCATATAATGATATTTTTTAAACATTTGTAATCAGAAATGAATGCACTCCAAGAAAGCGAAACATTCAATTAACAGAAATTTGGTTAGACAGTTCGGACTGTCTTCCTGGTCTAACGCCTACTTTTACACATCCCTTCGCAAATAAAGATAAACGAGAACATTAAACTAATACGTTATCGAGCCCTGTTAGTTCTACCGATCGATCCAGCCACTAAAACATACCAATCTTGTTACCAATCTTCGGTCAAGCTGTATCGAACTACATTTTTATCTTGATCGTGTGTCTAAATTTTACTTTAAGACTACTTTAAGTGAAGAAATGATAAGATTAATATAATTTTAGATCACTCGACCAGTTAAAATTATCACTGGAAATGTCATTTTTTTTATTATTTGTTATGAAATATTATAAGTGTTTTGCGTTACTTTCTTTAATAGGCTGCAATTTTACCTTTCAAATATTAAAGCATTCATAATTATTTCAAAATGAACATTATTCCTTTTAACAGGCATTTTATTATAACATGTTTTGAGAATTCATAAGTAATATTTACGGCACCCACTACACGAATTTCAGTCATAATGACTACGCGTGACGTAACTATGCTGAATCATGTTGTCAAGGACAACGTCCAAAAAATAGCTTAGGGTATAAGTAAATATCGCAAGAACTTGTACACAGGAGATACATGTGACATCCACGCGGTAGGTATATAACGGCTTAACCCTTCGACTTAATACAGGTTTGGTATGGAAGATTTTGCTACGTTTAAAAAGAATATCCAGCGTTATTTTATCAAAAAAAATCTATTAAGTATGCTAGAATTTCTTTTGGGTAAGTAATGGCAACTAAACTATATAGATAAATATTGAAAAAAATCACTCCTCGTATTTTTGTTAACCAAATAAAAATCGCAAACATGTTTTACTAGTCCTACTTTCAGTGTTAAATAATATACTGGAGCTGCTACATAAAATGAGAAACAATATTTATGCAAAAAACTGCAGAAACAAGCTCAGTTGCAAAAAGTAAAAAAAAACACATGTGTATGGCACTGGGTAAACGCCAAAGACATAGAACATAACATCAAAAAAAAGAAACATAGAAGAATACATCAAAACTCCACAAACAGCACAGTGCATATATACTATATATAAACAAGAGGCCCAAGAGGGCATATTCTCTACTGGCATGGCTCTTGTGGTCATTTTCAATCCGGAGCATGCACGTATAGGTAATAGGCAATAAATATATAGTTCACTTTTTGTGTTTGTGTTAGCTGAAAACGCTACACGCTCAACATGTGAGGACAGAATATGTTGTAAGCAGATTAGTTGCATGACCTATTTTAATGAGTGCCACAACAAGCTCCAAAACAAATGTCAAAGGTATAGACCTTGTGGATTGAAACAAGTAGATTTTTAAAAAAATACTTAAATAGGTCTCTAGGAAACTTGTGACCCCCAGGCCAGGTTTGACCATAGGGGCGTAATTTGAACAACCATGGTAGTTGACTTAATTAAGCCTGGTTCAAAAAAGCAATGATCTGCATAGCTGTTTAAGACAAAAGGTTTTAATCATTTCCCAATTTAAGTATACCAAACCTGTGAACCTTGCGGAGGAGGGGGCAAGGGCTTAGGGGCAGAATTTTGCCCAGGAGCAGAATTTGAACAAACATTCATAAGTAATTGTGACCTTACATGTAAACTCGGCTAAAAATGACTTCGCTCAAATAGACTTGGCTAAAAATAGACTTAGCGGAAAAATCATTATTTTTTATACATTTAAGGCCCATAATCTAGGCATTCATGGGTGGATCAGGCTGGTTTTCACATGGAACCAAGCTTTAATGGATATCTAAATACTGTAAAAGTTTCATCGAGATACAATCAAAACTGAAGACTGTATCATGTTCACAAGCAATTGTTTACAGACGCACTTATTTTAAAACTTTCAAGGCCCATAATTCAGGCATGCAAGGGCGGATCTGGTTTTCGAAAAGAACCGAGCTCTTATAGTTATCTTAATACTGTACAAGTTTCATCGAGATACAATAAAAAATGTATCATGTTCAAAAGCAATTGTTTACAGATGCACGGACGAACAGACGCACAGACGCACGGATGCACATACTACGTACACATTACCATCGCATAAGCTCTTCTGGCATTTGGCCAGTAGAGCTAAAAACTAAGCATGTTTATCAAGAATTGTTAGGTACCGCCTTGGAACGGTCATTAAAATGTAAATTTACTGGGGGTTTAAACCAGTGTGTGTGCACAACCTCACTCTTATCCTAACAATACCGAATAAATCAATAATGTAAACGTTTGAACGCCATCATATTTCAAGGTACTTCCTCAAACATTTGCCTCTGAAATTATTGCCATCATCTTGTTTAAATAAGTAATTCTTAAATTTTTATTTTAATATAAAAATACTAGGCGTGTCTATCAAGAATTGTTAGGTACCGCCTTGGAACGGTCATTAAATGTAAATTTACTGGGGGCTTAAACCAGTTTATGTGCACAAACCTCACTCTTATCCCAACAATCCTTAATAAAGATAAAACGCAAAAGGTAAATCTTATCAAAGTATGCATTAACTTGAGGAAACTTATCAATAAAACAAATACTAGTAAACGTATAGGTAAACCCCAAGTACTTCTATGATTAGAGATCCAAACTCTATCTGCAGACGAAGTGATACACCTAATGCATAAACTTTTCAAAGATATGATGCAGTTGTTTGAAACTAATAACATCACACACAGTCTGCCTTATAAAATAAAAGGTTTAAAACTGTGTCATCATAGAGTTTCATAATAAAAAGCATCATTGTACTAAAACAAATGGGAACAAATAAGGTATTCATTTATAAAAATAAAAGCGACATCTAATAGCTAATCTTTCCTTCCAAGTGATTTGAAAATGTAAAATATTTGAAGTAAATGAAGTCACATGCCAAAACACTCCGAGTCAGCCAAAAACGTGTTCGCCAAATACGGTTTAAAAGATAACATGAATAAGCAAAATGTTCATAATTTTAAAGGACTGAAAGCTTAGTTATGAAAGGATGCTATATTCAATCCTATATTTTGTTTCAGATATTCATCTTCAAAATATTGCCTTTATATCCACGGTTTAAATAAAATCCAAGTAATTCATTAAGTCTATCTGCCCAACTACCTGCTGGAAACATTTTTATTTTACGAATTTTCTTTAAAACATCACCATAAAAATCGGGAGGAGCAATACTATTAGCAATCTGCGATATAAGACTACTATTGTACTTTAATATGAGAATATATTGACCATTTACAATTTTTTAGAAAGTTTTCCTTAATTTATTATATCTGAAACCCTGTTTGAGAAGTTTTTAGGTAAAAGTATACTGCGAGAGCTGATTTTTTTACATCTGTACATATTCTAGCAAAACTTATCAACTGTGCAAAAACACAACACCATATGATAGTAATTTATTATTTTAAAATTCAAATCATCACGTAAATTATCATAAAGATTGATACTCAATATATCTTCCTTTACTTCGAGTTGCAGATCTAAATAGGCTGGTTTTAAAACGGATGTATTATATTTATTAAGTTGCAATTGTGAAGGATAAATCGAATGAATAATATCTGTAAACACAGGATTATCTAAAATTAGAATATCATCAATATATCTAAAAGTGCTATTGAATTTATCAACAAGAGCTAGTTCTCCAGACTTAGACAAACCACTTTAATATCAATCATAAGGGGGTATGTGTATTTTGTAGATTTTATGTTTGAATATGAATGGAGTTGACAGTCCAATGAGAGGAAGTTTTAAAACGTGATAAAATTAAATCAAGAGATACGATGTCCACATGATAGCTTCCTAGAAGTAGGTATTGTAAATCATATGTTTTGTTTGAGTTTACTGGTACAGCTTCCACCGCTATCTGTTTTAAGGGCACTTGTTATACCGATTACACGGATATTTTCAGTAAACGTTTAGTTATGATAGTTTTAGGATTTGATATTTTAAGAGTATTCCGTTATACTCCGTTTATGATATGTCATATATTATTTCGATAGAGCAATTCCTTTTCAGTCGTTAGTCTGTGAATGTAAATTATTGTGTACAAGAATAAAAAGACGAAAATACATTTGAACGTTACTTATTTTATTTGTTATAATAAACAAACACTATAGCAATATAGTTACATTTGCGACACCATTCGTAGTAGTCTTAGATTTAGTTAGTTACTTAGTTTTGTTAGTACGGTATAAATTTCGATGTTGTCAGGCCTAAAAAAATGCAAAAAGAGACCCCTTTCGTCTGCACGTTCCTCTTTTATATCCCGCTCTTGGATAAATCTTCTGTAGCCACCGTAGGAGTACTTCGTCAGCTCCCACCAATGAAAACGCTGCATTCGCCAATTTCCCTCTTCTCAGCCGATCAAAAAGACGCGGCAAAAGTCTGCTACCTTGTGTCAGTCCGCTGTCCAAGAAATAGCTAGAGGCCAAACATTATAGATTTTGCTAATTTCGATATTTAATATACTAAAACTGTTCTGTTATATTATACTTTAATATATAATCATAGTGTAGATTAACCTTACATAATTTACTGTATTACTTCGCAAATCTCACGAACCAATATTTCGTAAACAGACAAGTTAAGATGGCGTCACATATAAACAAGTGATTGAAAAACAAATTTCAATAGAACTATGACGTTACCAATGTGATACGAATAGTGTAAGATATACTCGGTCACAAGTGACAATATATTTATAGTGCATGAAACCTTCTTCAATGGTTATTTACATGCAAATGTCAAATATTTCTGCGACCTGTCAAAACTGTCAGAAACTTGGCACATATAAAATCTATAGATATCGTAAAAAGTATGTATGTATGGTTAAAGTTATTGTTCATCGTTATTTTCAATCCATGTCAAGAAGCAGTGCCAGTCCCTCTCATTATAATATAATTATGAAAACGACGTTTCACAATGTTATATGCATGCAATTGGTATGTGCTTTTAAAGAGTGGATATCAACTTTCGTACACCTTCTTTAAGGAATGCAGTTTGAATCCGTTATAATGGAAGTTATCAAATTGCTGCCTAAATTAATGTGTAAAGTCTTTAAGTTGTTGTTTTTTCCTCTGCTATATTTAAAAGTGTGTGCTCACATTGACTTGTTATGTCCTCCATTTATGCAAAGCAAACAAAACACGACAAAAATAAGAAAGAAATTACAATTGACGCTGTATAAATGCAGTCTGAATAGTAATTATTAGTGAACTTGCAGAGTATCATAACGAGATATATGTGCACATGTCATATTGCCATTTCAACAGCAGCATTTACTGCTCACACAGGGCTTCTATAAAACTTTTAATTTAATATGACATAGAACTTAAATTATATTACACAATTATGTGGAACGGACAGGGGGGGGGGGGGGGGGGTTCTCATTGATTTGAGTATTTGTTGTAGGCTTACGGTTAGAAGCATCCGTTTTAATTTAGCATAAGTGTATCTAATCAAGTGCAATACTGACACCATGTGATCTAACCAATCAGTTAATGAATAGCCACATCGTCATTGAGTCTGCATTGCTTCGGAGAAAACGTTTTGAATTACCTCCTCAGAAGTAAAGAATTTAAAGGCATAAGCCTTTGTCAACTCTGTTCGATTACTAGAATATTTTTGACATAAATATTTAAAAAGAAGAAGAAGTAATTCATAACACTGGTTTATGTAGTAGAGCGTTGCGCAATTTTGAACAAACTTAAGCGATATGTCTCATTACCAGAAGGACATATTGTTTAAACTTACATATATTAAGTGACATATCTTATCACTGAAATTAAAACAGTCATATTTTAAGTTTGAAACCAACTAGAACACATAGACAACACGATTACAGTCCGTTTGACGTAAGCCTGAAATATGATAAGCGTCTAAGAGGTGATGAAGCTAGGGGACGATTCAATTGGACCTAAGCAAAAGTGTTCATGATATCGTATCAGTTTAATTGTCAGCAATGTGGCCATGTGTTGTTAAACTATCCCTTCATCATAACCCTATGTTTGCTAAGAAAGGAATGTAGCTCATAAGCCCGTAAAACAAGACTGACATATTTAGGATTCGTTTAAGATTCAAATCTAATTCATTACCTGTGTTGTCATTTTCCGACCTATGTTGCATCTTTTGTTTACCTTTCGTAAGGTCCGGCCTGACTTCCTTCCAGCCTTTGACATATATAAAACCAAACTCGTATTCAAAATATTTCTTTTATATTCTTTTATCTTATGTTCATCTTATCTTATTTATCTACCAATGACTCATTTGCAGTTCCTCAGTCAGTAAACCATCGGGTTTAATATATTGGCAAAACGAGATCAGTCGAATGTTCAAGTGGGTGAAATGAGAATAATATATTGACACTAGTACGTTATTGTGCACCAAACACCACCAATCACTAACGCAGTTACATATACAACTTAAACAATTATGCATAATTGTGTGTCCTTTTGTAATAATTTGAACTTGTATTTGTAAAAATCCTACAAACCAGTAATTTTGTTTCATTTGTAATTAACCGGACTCAAAAGTATAAAAGTTTTACGATAACATGATTAGGAAATAAGAACATAACAGGGATAAATGCATCTATATTTGTGACAATGATTGATCTACAAATGATCTATGTTAGGACAAAATCAATGAAATAATGGACAATAATGATATTGATGTGAATTTTAATTAAACCCATTTAAACAAAATTAAGTGGAGAACAAAAAAACTTAAAAGGGATTATTATTATAACGAACTCTAGTCTGACCAAGACAGTAAATGTAGCATCTAGCACAACAACTGAACCAATAACTCCTGTACGTGTAACTGTTGTAAAGATGTCTGTTTTGCTTGTTTTGTTGGGATAATTGGTTCAACTGAAATGTAGAGATGGGTTTAAAAGTCAATTCCATGTAATCAATATCATGATATTACCTTAAATACCTCTAGTTAAATTACAGCTTGAGGTGTTGAAGCGGAATCCTAATATTGATGTTATTTATTTCGTATTTTCCAGTGGTTTATTAGACATAAACGGATCATTCTAATATGACCAAAACACTGTTCCAAAAATGACAGTTTCAAAATATAATAAAACGTCTTTTAAATTTAAACGCTTTTAATTACTACAGAACATAAACGTAATTGCACACGGTGGTGGGTATAAAGTATGACTTTCATACGCGCAGTTTCTAAATTTGTTATTAATTTAAAATTTATTCAATGAAAAACAAGCAAACAATAAAACGGCATGTTCTTCTATTTAGTGTAAGGCTGAGATATATCGCCGTGTTAAACCCAAACGTTTATATTGCACTTTTGAAATATATAAATGTTGCTCCTCCATGGAAACATTTTAAAGCATGTGATCACCATTGAACAAAAAAGTTAACATGCTTCATTTTGTTAAACGTGTTTCTTTCGCAATTAATTACTAGACTTTTTGTGCATAATAGACAGTGCATAGGTTTACGAAGACAATCGTTGCCGAACCTAACATACACACCAGCATCGCACGTATCACCTTCATAATAGTCTTCAAAAATCCACTGTCTTTGACTAATGAGACGTTTGTTCGCAGACATCTCGGATTACATACTTTAGAACAAGTATGTTCAAATCGGTCATCATTGGACTCAGACGGTGCATTTATCACCTGCATATAGTCTTTACAGTCTCACTTTCCACCTGCAAACACCATACATTAAACCAATTTAAACGGTCATGTTCTTATCTACCATCGATATACGTTTGCATTTCATACCTTTAAATAATTTAAACTGTTACATGAGCTGTCTATGCAAGCGTTCCTCTGGCAAACTTGAATGCTGTTCAAAACGTTCTTCAACAAAACAATGTTACATATTTTTATTATAAAATGGAACATACATGCCAGTTCAGTCATTGTTAGATTTCTGATTATATTTATACCAAACAATACATTGAAAACTACGGGGACAAACCAAGTCCACAAGTTCCGAGCTTGCCCGATAAACTGTTTGTGTCATTGATACAATTGCAGATTGTAGAAACGCTAGTCGGCGTTCAGTTTGCACTATTGTTGACACTCAACATTAAGCTAGTGAAATGCATGTAGACGTGCAAATTGTGTTTGTGTCCCAATGTCATGCTTCGCACAACCCACAATGCTAATATGAATCACAGATACATTTTGGATATTTGCAAGCACGTTTAAAGCTGTTACAATATTTCCCAGGTTGACATCTTCATTAATCTAAGATATTTATTAACCCAATAATATTCAAACGATTACTATTGAGGAAGTATATTTTACGTTCAAGTACACTATAAAGATATAAGATTTCCAACTCTATTCTAAATTGAAGTATTCCCTATTCATTAACCTCTCTTTTAACTACTTCAATTGATATTCAAAACCAATTATCTTGCTGTGACTCAATGTCAGATTAAATGTTAGCCAGTTTTTTGTATTTTTTGTAATCTTTGTAATGATTCAGTTAAATCCAGCGGTAAAACATTCACAACCATATTCCCTGTTTGTCATTTTTTCACAAAACGGGCCGAATAACAGGCACACGTTTTTGTTTACAACTGTATTTCACCAAATAGCAAAAGGTATATTTACAATTCTAATCATCTTCATTAAGTAAAGCGGTTAAAATATGAGTTGTGAAGAGGCAAATAATTAGTGAGACTTGCCAAACCTGTTTCAACCCGACCAAATGGAAAAACAATGCCCGAACTTACCACAACCAGTATTATACACGATCATGTCGTTTAATTGTGTTTAAAACAATAAGGTGTTATCCCAATATTTATATTTTTGTGATTTTATTAAAATGTTCTATGTTTAACTATCTCAACATTTCAATACAGAATTTATATCCAGTTTATTTACCTTCATTAAACATAATGTTAAACAGACACAAAGAAAAAGTCATAGTTACTTCACACATTATTCTCGTTCTCAAAATTATACAAAAAACGAGAGAGGCGCGAGTAATAGATAGCTCTGATGTAGCAACTGTTTGTATGATAAACACATCTCGTTTAAAAAAACACAACTTACCAAAGTGCAATAATAATACATTAAAACTAACTTTATATTGTTACCTAATTTTTATTCTATTGGTGAACGATATATTGCAATGATTTCACATAACGTCATTGGTCTGATAAAACAATTTCTGAATTAGTATTTGATATATACTAATGATTAATAAAAAACATAAAGTGTACGAAAATATTAAAAAGAAATGAATATGAAAAATATGTATAAACTCTGTTCTCGAACAGGAACCCCTAAATTATCTACGGCATCTGATCTTTATTGTATTTAATTTCTTTGAAAAGGTTGAGTAGCAAGAGTACCAAAACATAAAACTTGTTTACATACGATTGTCTTCCTTGTTTTTTCATCACTGTAACTGTAAATTAGTTTTATTCTTTTTGGGCAGTGTAGTCTAGTGATTTCAATTTGATGCCCCTTTTAATGTAAACCAAACTGTTTTGTGTGCTCAAACGCATATTGTCATTGCTTGCACTATGTCGTCATTTCTTCACCTGTGCTTTCATTTCCCGACCGGTGTCGAAATTTCTTGACCGTTGCCCTCATATCCGGACCGCTGTTGTCATTTACTGAGCATCATGTTTGCATATGAGTGACAATCCGGACTTTTTGTTTGAGTGTCTATTAAAATATTGTCGGAATCGCAACTCTCTGTAACTCCAGCTTTGCCTGCCATTAACAACATTGTGTAGGTATCATTCCTACCACTGTCCCTCAAATGGGTGGCATTAAGTGTTTGATATGGTCCAGATTGGGCTACATTACCTCCATCAAGATTCATGGAAATATTGTCGGGGCTGACACATTCTGTCATCTGAGCTTGCCCTGTCATAGCCAGCGTGTTGTAGGTATCACTCTTGTGGTTTTCCTCTATGTAGCTGGTATTTAATGTTTCGTAGAGCCCACGTTGAGTTGCTTCTCTTCCTATAATATTTATTAAATCGACATTTGTAACACAATGGTTTAGGAACATAAGTGTATGGTAGCTATTTACATTAATACATACTATGTGTTGAAGTATTTGTACTGCATCAAACTCCACCAATTAAGAAATACAACTTAAAATATTCCTTCAATTGTTCTAACATGATCAATACCGAGCCGATGTTACTGATATACTTTTGAATAAATGTAAACAAATAAATATGATTAAGTGTATTGTATACCTGCGTGTGTAGTATCTTGCTCAACGTTATGCCCATGCGATTCCCTTTGTGATGATTTAAAATGGAATTGTTTATAACTAAAACGATCTAAATGTTTCTTTCAATTAACAAAAAGCAATAGTTGTATGATAAGGACAACAGAAGAATGAACAACAAAGTACACTTGAAGTAAAATTAGTTACAATTAGCTTATATATCTCCATATAACAGATATCTATGCGCAAACATGATCAGAGGTAATATACGGAATCAACTATAAAAAACACAGGTAGGCGAATAGCGCCAAAATAATATAGTTGTATAAACAATAAACCTTCGTCTGACAAAAACAGTTATAACGACAGCAGCACTAAACGCTACTACAGCACCAATAACTCCCCATGTAAGTGCACCAGTTGGAAAGTTGTCTGTTTTGTTGGGACGTTTCGATTCAACTGAAACATAAAGATGCTTTTAAAGTAAACTACATACAATTCAGTTCGTGAAGTGAGATGCACCACATTTCAGTGTGATATCTTAAAGCAATATTAATAATCTTATTTTAAAGATATTTCATTTCATTTTGGTTCTGTTCTACTGACAAATACAGTTGCAATGTTATGAACTAACTGTGTGAAATAGAGATTTAATCAAATCAATTCAACCTATTAAGACGTTCAAAGTTCAATTTGCCCGTTTTACAGTAAGCATTACACATAGTAACTCATGGTGCTAGGAGTAAGAATGTTTTCTGCACTGTTTCTCAATTGAATATATTTTTACTTTTATGAAGAACAAGCATGACATAAAATAAACAGTTGTTCATATCGAGTGCACGATTCTGCAAAATAGTTCATATTGTGACAATTACAAGAAAATTGTTCACTCGTTTGTTGAAACTTTTAATACTTTATAACAATTTCGAGGTCTTATGTTTTTGTGGAAATCAGACTACCCGGCGAAAACCCACTTGCCCAGCTTGGGGATCATTTACCAAACTCACATGCGCCCAGGCCGGGAAACGAACCCGGGTTGCTATGGTGACACTTTAATAATAACAAACGCTTTATATTCTTAAATGTATCATTCTTCAATCATCCATTTCACCTTTATCTTTCTTATTCTTTTCAGTTAACGCAATCATATTTGACTGAATTTGAATGATGTTTAGTTGATACATCAATGGCACGATAAACATGGCCGAAATGTTAGAAATACGAGTGACTATTTTACTCTTTGCTACCTAGTTGCGTACACATTTATTCCAGGCAGTGCATTTGTGTAAGCATTTGTAAGCCGACCATCCACACAACCTTCATAAGAATCACATTAATTGTCTTTACATTCAGACATTACTTCGACTCGCGTTCAGTGCATACATGTGCTTAGCATTGTGCCTTTAAAAGAGGTACTTGTTAAACTGGGCTTGACCATGCAGTTTACATTTCTACCATTGTTTTATTACACTCGCATATCCCGACATTATAACATTTGTTTCGACTTCCTTCCCCCAGATTACCAACTTTGATATAAGATGCTTTCCTATCTATAAATTACATTTCAATATACTTGTTGACATAACGCACTGTTTGATTTGGAAGTACACAGCTAAAACTAAAATTTTAAAAGGAACAACTCGCACGAACTATGACTACTAAAGCCCAGGCAAGGATTATCACACCGACAGAAAAAAAACATGTTTGCTTATGACTTGAGTATGGTTAAATAAATTATTCTTATTTACTAAAAAAAAACGTCTTCGAAAATGAGCGAATAAAGTTAGTTATTTATGTCTATTACTTTATTATGATAAAACGATTGTTTATTTTATTGTAAACTATGTCAACATGTTATTTGTTATAATCCTTCCTTATTGAATGCAAAAATGTTAATATTTTACCAGGAAGTTTACCATACGATTTTATTTGACTATTGTAATTGGGTCTTTTTTACGCAGATACTAGTTCTTATATGTTTTATTTTCGTTTATTGTCAACGGGGACAACGATAGTATCATGTACATAAATACGAAATATTTTATTTGAATTAAATACCTGTGTGTAAATTATGATCCGAACACGTCGGTACACGTTGTTTCCATGAATATCTCAGGCGTTGATATGAACAAAATATGTAACACATTATGTATATTGTATTTAAAACAACAACTTTGTTTTACACACAATACATAAACCCAATGTGCATTTCACTTTAATAGCATTTTTTACACTACATGTAACCACACATACGTACGCCACTATTCCTATTCGTGCTTTTGTTTGAAGATTTGTTTTGAAAACGAATTACAACAAATGCCACGTCGATTTTGCAGTAAATAATTAATAAATTTTAATAACTGAATAAAACTGTCACGATTTATCTGATAGGTTAATTTCATTCTTTATTTGCATTAGTAGCTTTGAAATTTGCCACGATGGAATACAGCATATTTACCTTTATCTCAGCAGATAATGCATTTTGCAAAACATCTAAACTAATTGAATGTGTCGGTCTTTTCTATGTTCGAAGTCAAACTTTGATAATAATTAGAACATCCGTCTTTGACAAAACATATATAACATGCACCATTTGATTTTACTACGTGCACATATCTTAAAACGTAGTTCAATTGAGTTCAAATTATATAGTTCCATAGCTCCATAATTATTAACACACACACACACACACACACGCGCGCGCGCGCGCGCGCCCGCACGAACGCACGTACGCACGCACGCACGCACCCACGCACGCACGCACACACCCACGCACGCACGCACGCACATACACACTTTGTTGATTAAATGCAAGTGACAGAAAAATAAAGAAGTAAACTCACTTCATTATGTTTACCTACTGTCCAAACAAAACTTCCACAACATTTGTTATTTATGCTTTTAAGCTGTGAACAATTAAAAGTTACATTTTTTAAGTAAATATTTTAAAAAAGATAATCGAATCTTCAATAAAGGTACATAACAAAGTTGACATAACTCACGTTTATTTAAACAATTGTCACCGTATTGTCCAACTTCACAAACGTCACAGGTATCTCCTGTGTAAAAGTCTTTACAAGCACACTTTCCATCAGTAGCAGAGCACGTAGATTTTAAGCAGCCAGGACTACATGTTGCCGAACAGTTAATCCCATATCTACCTGCGATATATTTTTCACATGTTTCACCTCTATAATTTCTGCTGCAGTTGCACGATCCATCATTTGATTTGCAGATACTGCCTTCACAACCGATGCTGTATTTCAAAGAACACTTTGCTCCATACTTGCCATCTACACACGAGTCACATGTATTATTGGTAAAACCAGGCTTATATGTGCACGTTCCATCACGGTAACATATGTTACCATCACACCCAAAAGAGCATTTCTGATCACAGTTAATTGTGCTATACCGCCCATCTTCACAAACGTCACATTTATCTCCTATGAAAAAGTATCTACAGTCACACTTTCCATCAATAGCAGAGCAAGTGCTTTCTAAGCAGCCAGGACTAAATATATTTGAACAATCATTCCCATACCGATCTGCGATACAGTGTTTACATTTTTCACCACTGTAATTACTACTGCAGTTGCATGATCCAACTGATGGATTGCAAATGTCCCCGGCACAGCCTCTGCTGCATTACAAAGAACAGTTTACACCATACTTACCAGCAACACAAGTGTTGCATGTACTTCCAGTAAATTCAGGCTTACATATACACGTTCCGTTACGGTTACATGTTACGCTTCTGCAGCCAGAAGAACATTTCTGATTACAATCATTTTCGCCAAACCGTCCGTTTTCACAAACGTCACATTTACCTCCTGCATAAAAGTCTTTGCAATCACACTTCCCATCAGAAGTAGAGCAAGAAAGATTTAAACAACCCTGACTACATGGTTTTAAACAGTCTTCTCCATACCAACCTACGATACAGTTTTCACATTTCACTCCACTATAATATTCACTACAGGTGCATGATCCATCGGTTGGACTGCAATTATTTCCCACACAACCTCGGCTACATTGCATTGAGCAATTTGCTCCAAACTTGCCATCTACGCATGAGTCACATGAGGTTCCAGTGAAATTAGACTTACACAAACACGTTCCATCGTTGTTACATGTTTGGCCATTGCAACCAGAAGAAAATTTCTTATCACAGTTACTGTCTATTCCATAAGTTCCATTTTTACAAGAGATACAGTCATGATGGTTGGTACACGTACACGTTGGTGAATCACAAGTATATCTACATTCCATGGTAACGTTCCAAACTCCTGCTATGCACTCGTCACAAATCGACACCTCATTGCACTTTTCACAGCGGTCACCATAAAAGGGTATACAACTTTTACAAACCACGGCATTTATCAAAAATAATATCATATACATAAATAACCATTATGGTAAAAAGCATATGTTCAGGTAAATTTTAAAGATATTAGATATTAGTCCAATTTTACTCAGACCTGAAACATATGTCATTTATTACCGCGCAGTAGATATTTACTACCTTGATAGATAATCGAAACCAATGTTTTAGCTGTAATGAATAGAAAGCTTAACAATCTGAAATACCGTATATCTGCCTTATGCTCCCCCATATTAAATGAAATATAAACCAGTCGGTTGTTTTCAGGTAGAATATTTATAAATAAATAAAGGTAAAAGAATGTTCTATGTCTTATATATTACTTCGTTATGAGAGTATAAATAGTCAAGGCAAAAAACAACAACATATAATTGTATATATATAATTACGTTAAGATGATTTTTGTCATTTTTAATAACTTATACGATTGATCTATTGGATTGAGCATAATAAAAAAAAACGATTAACCCTTTGGGCACCGATCCACCCATGACTACGCCAAAAAATAAATAAAAAAGTACCAAAGTTAGGTTGAGTCGTTAACATTGTCAAAAACATGTAGTACAATTTTCAATATTCATTTAAATGTAAATTTTACAATAGTGTTGACATAGAGAGCGTTATGACGATATTTTGTCAATGTTTTTGGTTAAATCAAATGTATGTGTGTCATTCTGTTAGTGTATTTTCCTTCGATAAACATAAAGTTAAGGAGATGCTAAAGCGAAAATGTAACCCGTGCTAAATATATTTGTGTTTACAGCGAAAGTAGACAAATTTATATATGAAATGCAAAAAATATATAAAACCTTTTAGTGTAGTCTTTTAGTCTTATCATGAATATGACTACAGATTAAACAGATTGGGCGCATATGAGTTTGTTTGGTGGTCATTAAGCCGGACAAGTGAGTCCCCTGGTATTCCGGTTATCCACAGAACTCAAAACCACACTCTCGCCCAACATCGTGCCATTGAAAGTTACTTTGTATAAATAAATATAACTTTCTTAAAAACCATTATAAAATAAAAATAAATACGTTCAAACTAACACTCACGATGATTTGCCACAAGTTCGTCTTGCAGAAAAAGATATGCATTTTACAAAACATGAGCAAGTGCCTTTAAAATCTAAAATAAGTGGCAATATTTATATGTCTTTATTTTATTAAGTGTCGTTAAAGCAAATACATCTGTTATATAACTTGCATGCATGCTTAAAAATGAAAATAGCTAATCTAGCGCCAGAATGAAGTTTTAAGACGTAATAAAACTATTTTAAGTGGTGCAATGTCCTGATAAGGAACTATAAATCATTTGTTTTGTTTGAGTTTTCTTGTACACTTTACACCGCTATCGGATTTAAGGGCATTTGCAATACCGCTGACACACAGGTATAAAAGTAAACGCTTAAGATTGATAGGCTTAGGGTTTGATATAAACACACACATAAAATTGATATATGATTACAAGTGCATAACAGTAGAAATATAAAAAACTCGTGTAGTCTGGAGTCACATTTACTCATGGCGGTTTCATCTCATTGCTTCCTTTGTTCTGTTACAAAATGTGTTAAAGAGTTAAAATATTTTCGAAATTTGCAGTTCGAAGCAGCATTTTATATAAATATTTTCTAAAAAACTTAAGCTTCGTTCGCGACTATCCTCGCACTTATGATTTATTTGATCAACAAATTAAAGGTCTCAATCTGTTTTATGAAAACTAACTAGAAATGTTCACGACTTTTACAGTCATTTTGTGAGATGTCTACATGTATGTATCGAAATTAGGATATAAAAAACAAAGTCACTCTATCATTGGTGGGCAGTGAACACCGTAAGTAGGCTCACACTACTGTAATTCATTTTCATTCTGTGACAAACCGGGAAGTAAATATACGAAAGATTTCATTATTAGCTTTAAGTGTTAAATAAGATATAAACCAGCCGCCTGCACTGCATTTCAATGTTTACTACTATGCAGCGGAATAAAATACATATCAATTGTACCCCTTGACAAAAGTAATACAAACACAAACATTAATAAAGCCGACTCAATAATGAGGTTATAATACTAGCTGTATTATTATTATTCCAATGTAACAGGAACCTGTCGAGCAGTCTAAAATTAAACTGTGCGCTGTTTGAAATCACAATGGTTTTACAGACATTAAACAAGGGACACTCACAGTCACAATTAATTATTTTCCATTACATGTTTCGATACCAATGCAACTCAAAAAAGTTCAATGTTATAGTGCTAACGAACTCAATTTGTTTCATTAAGATATTAATCGATTGGGAAAAATCAGATATACTGTAATTGATCTCAAATGAGGACAATGTCGAAAACCATTCTGTAACAGGCGTGTAACAGTTTTCCCGATATAAGAGGATTAATATACCACTGAAAATAAGGGATAAAAAGACAGCAAAACATGCTTTTGACATTGGGAGATGCAATAGTATATTGTATTTACTGTCATTATACCTTGGTTGACTTTTCTACATTCTATATATATCTACGTTTGAACAATGAAGTTTGGCGTAACAATTTACCCTTAAGCCTTTGGGTATGTTAAACCCCTTTACGAAGAGTGGTACGGCGTCATTTTGTACATGGAAGTAACATTTAACATACTATTTGGTTAAACATTCCTATACATACATACCGTACTTGTTCCAATATTCGTTTAGATAATTTGATAATTGAGTTATTCTACAGTTATTGGGTTAATCAGAAATGTATATTGATGTACACAGTAAATGTACCTACATGATAACCTGTTTTGTCATCTACCATACTGAGCTTACCGGGTGGCTGGTTCTTACTAACACAAACTATACTCCTCCCCCATTGGCTGACAGAGGCACTCCTGTCGTAAACTGCTGCCACCATTTAATTTAATGGCAGCTGATTTTTACCCCAAACCAGAACATTTCCATATTAACGGGTAAGATAAGTATCCGTACTTTTAAGCGTAACTTGAAAAATCAAGAAATAAAGGAAGCCAAGAGACATATTATTTGCGGCAGGAGTTTTTAAGATGACATCATTTTCTAATATAATTGATAAGGATGAAATTTTAGTTTTGATCATAGGTCATTCTTGTGAATTCCTTGGGTTTTTTTTTTCAAGTAAGCCTTGCATTAAATTAAATAATTCATGCATATGTGTTCATTAATAAATATTCATTGATTCATTCATTTATTCATTAATTAATTTATTCATTCTTTCATTCGTTGATTCGTTCATTATTTTATTTATTCGTTCGTTCGTTCGTTCGTCCGTCCCTCCGTCCGTCCATTCGTCCGTCCTTCCGTTCGTTTGTTCGTTCGTTCATTCATTCATTCAGTGTGGAATACGTCCGTATTACATTGGGATGGAATACGGACAACTGTGTTTTGCGACAAATATTGTTTGTGGATATAGGGTGGGTAAAATAAGAAAACTATTATTTCAATTAATATTTTCCGTTGTCAAAAATATAAGTGGAATGACAAATAACTAAATAATGTAACCTTAAATTTGCAAGCTTTTCGTAGTTTTATCCTTACCATATATTGCAATAATTGTACATTATGTTAAACAGTTAGTTTATTTAATTTAGTATTTATTCGTGAACATACACATGCAATTTGTTATCGTCGAAGAGGGATGTTTGTTACCACTCATTGCCAACTTTGGAGCTATTTGGTTATTGGCTCAGGGCCAGGTTCATTTCTATAATAGAACCTCTAAAACTGTACGGCAGGATATTCATAATTGAGATCTGATAAGACAATTTGGCATTTAGATTAAGATCAACACACAGAGGTTGTGTACAATACATGTTTGTTTTTTTGTTGTGGTTGTTTTTTGTGTGTTTTTTAGGGGGGTGGGGGCAAGAATTGGGCATGATTGAACAGAACTGCTCTTCAGGGGAAACAATAATTGATAAAGTACTATAATCTCGAATCATCGCTGATAAACTTCATCTTATAATCCGTGTCTCTTTGAAGTCTATAATTGTTCCTTAACAAAGACGATTAACTAAAGCCATATTACATCTGTATTATAACATTTTGTTATGTTTTTTTCTTTGCAGTGTTAAACAAAATTGATTGTGAAATTTCGGAAAGGGACAGATAAAATGAAATAATAACTGCTGTTGCTATCATTTAGTATCGGCCTTTTACGTTTACAAGTTTAAGTGTCATTAATGTTCATTCTCATTCATCAGAGGTGTGATAATGATAAATCTATGGCATTCATATAGCATTATCACTCTGGTGAACGAGAATGTTTATGTTGAGAGAATGTGAAAACATTAATTATAAACATATGCATGAAGAAGAGAACATTCCATGTTCAACATTATAATAAATGACACCCACATTTCCGGATTAGTACGCTTTTTGCACTTTTATAATTCAAAAGGAATCCATGTAGTTGTGTTCTATGGAATCAATAATTAAATGAAAAGGTTCGCATATGCAGGTGTCCATGAATTATTACCTATGGCTTCATGGACTTCTATCCTGTGTATTGTCAATTTGACAGGTATACCCTGATTATTTCATAGCACGTTGATTTAATGACATTTTTGAAATCGACGCATACTTAGAGCTCTCGTTAACTAAACATGCTGACAAAATGTGATGTAATAATTTTTTGGCCAATTAAGAAAATAATATTTACGATATATTGGCTAGGTTGAGGGCAAAAATGTAGACCAAAATGTATACAACTAAGGATAAGAACTTAAGCATAACAAATGAACATGTTGACTCAATGTAGATAAGCAAATTACTATCTTTCAATACCGTTATTTATTATCTTCCATAACCCATATCTATTTTCAATATTGCCAATTATTATTTAAACACTAAAATTTTATAAGAAAGGTGTTTAATTTTAACTGTCTCACATCGAGTATTATTATTTCAATTAAATAATAATGATATAAGAACATACAGTCAAGCATAAATCACAAACTGTTTTTAGATCGAACATAGGATCACATTCCATACCCAAAGTGTCATTACCATGCCAACCTGCTGTAATAATGCCACAGGAGGGACATTAAAACCATAACGATACAGTTGAATACACAATTTCTGGGCATCGATATTCTTCTTATTTTTACATAAATGTTCTAAAGGACCATATCCCCTAGAAGCTAAGCGATCGAATGTCTATAAATAACTTTAAATAGCAAAGCAACTTTAGTTCCTTCTTTATTCAATGTAACTTTTTGTAATCAAAAATCCTAAAAAGGACCAGAATGTAAAAATCATACAATTCAAACAAAATTATCATCTTCAAGGGCATGTCTATATATTAACCAAGAATCCACTATTGTATAAATAAATGTCACTATAACTGTATAGTATTCTGTACTAGAACTTTTAAAGAATAGTGCTTCGAAAGTTAAACACCTCGAACAGTAAAACAATAGTTTTATTATTGTTTGACCTGCGTTGCGTTTCTTGACCTCTGTGATTTCTACACATTTGTTGTCATTCTTTAGCCGGTGTTGTCATTTCCGGAACGACGCTGTCATTTCTTTAGCATCACGTTCGAGTATGAGTGAGACTCTGGATTTATTGTAAGATAATCCATTGAAATATTTTCGGAATTTTCACTGTTTGAACTTCCAGCGTGTCCTGTCCGCGGGAATGCTTAGCGCAAGTATAAAGAAATCGGTCCTTTCCATCCGGTTCGAGCCAACGATAACTTCGAGCCAAACGAGTTCGAGCCAACGGGGATTGACTGTTAACGTCATTTTGAACAATTACTGAAGCATTAGGAAATAAAACAAATACAAACATAAAATGTTAGTCAAAATTATTGATACATACTGACGTTCCTGTTTTACTATTTTAATACATAATAACAAACACACTAATTATGACGTATACTTTATACCAGGAGTTGCAGTATCTTGCTCGTTTTCATAGCCTTGTGCTTTCTTATGTGATATTCTGAAGTTGAAAGTTTAACACGTTTAAACCAATGCTGATGTGTCATTTGCAATTAAACAGCATTTAAAGTAAAATATTCTTACCATTATTTCAACAAAGTAACAACTACACTCGGATCATTCAGTGAAATTTGTAGGAACATTCGACATATCTGCAAAAGGTATATAACTGGACATGATCAGTGAAATGAACGAATATTGAAATCAACATATTATAATATAAAATCCCATTTGAGCGAATGGTGCAAAAGAAAGTAGGAGAAAAACGCCAAAAATAGTAATTTTATTATAACGACTAACCTTCGTCTGACCAAAACAGTTAAAGCGACAGCAGCCACTAGCACTACTACGGCACCAGTAACCCCCCCCCTCCAGTAAGTGCACCAGTTGGAAAGTTGTCTGTTTTGTTGGGGTGATTCGTCTCAGCTAATATATATATATATATATATATATATATATATATATATATATATGTTTTTTACTGCAAGCAAAATCACATACATTTTGTGGTGATAACTTTTGCACCTTACGGAATGCAGAGCGGGAGGTCTTAAAGCAATATAAAGAATCTGATAGTTTATGGGTTTTTTTCATGTTTTCGGTAATGTTACTGTAAGTATCAACAGTAAACGCACACGGTGCTCGGATAAAACTTTGGCATCGTAAAGTAAGAATTCGGAGCAGTTTTTCAAAGTTCAGTTCCCATTTTCATGTTTAACAAGCATAAAATAAAATGAATATTTGTTTATTTGAGTGAACGATTGCATTACATTTCCCACTGTGACAACAAAAATAAATAGTTCACTAATTATTTAGTCCAACATTTGTCGGTCACTTGTGCAAATCTATATTTAACTGAAACCAAACAGCATTCACTATGTTAGCGTTTTACTTAAATTGATTTAGAAAAATAAACGCGTCATATTCTAAGATATGTCATTTTGTCAATCGTTTATTTCAACTTTATCTTGCTTACACTTAGTGTTTACAATATCACAATATACATGACCTTAGTCGTATGTAAACTAGCGACTTTGGTATTTTTAGCAATCTTGTTGAGTACACAGCTGGTTTAACGACAGTGTATATGTGTACACAACTACTCGTCGCCAAACCGACCATGAACATGTTTCATCTTCGTGACAGTTTTACAATCACACGTTCCCTCGATTGAAAGGCAAGGGATTTGCAGACTTGCCGGAGTGTATACCTTAAACAGTTACGTCTGTATATATCAATATGAACACATACATTGCATTAACACCAAAATATTCATAACTGTCACACTTTCCATCTACTGAGTATATATAGATTAACCTGTTTTAAACAGCCATTTCGATATGTACTATCGATTAAAGCTTCGCATTTCACACATTCTAAATATTTTGAAATAAAACCATAAGCTGTCCATGGACTTTCAAGTTTCCGTCTCGCAATCATGACAGCATGACAAAAATCAGTTTCGTGAATAACATTCTTCAGCACAAATAAAACACACACTCTCAGTACAAAACAGGCGTTTGCATTGATTTATTGTCGTATGTGAGTGCCTGTCTCTCGTGCTGTGTATACAACGGCTTAGAATTAAGCCATTTACCAGTGTGTTTGATAGATTGTTGGCTACTTGGCTTGTCATTGTAACCAGTTTTCCATTTTTTAATATCTCTTAATATGCTATATCAGTACATCTATGTCTACTTAACCCTGACGAAAACGTCTGATAACAGATATTTTGTAATTCGTTCTTAATAAAGAGACAGGTAGTATAATTGGTGCACATGCAGATTCTAGAATTACAATTCGTCGTACAGTTTTACCATTTCTTCAAATGTTAAAATTGGCACTAAACACACTTTCATTGGTAAGTCAAACAAAATTATAGTGATAATTTCTAGAGGCCTCACAAGTTTATCAAAGCGAAAAAGAACTTGCCAATGTCTGAACATATTCATTATTCTCTTTTTTTAAAAAGACACAACACGTTTTCAAATATATATGAATAACGTAATCTGCGTAGATGTAGTACTATAATACGAACTGTTTGGTTCAAAACTATGTCAGATGTTATTATCCTGCCTTATTTACGGCAAACAGCTTGCACGATAAACCTTCACAGGAAGAAAATCACTCAACTTTATTCAATCATTTCTAGTATAATCAGATTTATTTTTACGCAGTTATTCAATCGTATATGTTCAAGGTAGTTTATAATCGTTTATTGTAAATGGGGACAATTTTTGAATCAGTAGTTTAATGTCAATCAAGGCGTATGTGTTTTATATATGTAGGTGCAATTTATAATCAAAACACGTTGTTATACTCTGCCTTTGGTTATCTCAAAAGTTAGTTTCAACAAAATATATATTATATAATGCTAATTGACTTAAGAAACCTAGTTTTATACATGAAACAGATACACAATACGTGTTTCACTTAAATTGCCTTTGTCACATTTCACATATATGACACTACCCGTACACTAGCTTCTGTTTAAAATTGATTTGTGAACTTAAAACACTAATTTGCACACACATCATGCAATAAATAATTATTAATAATACTGACTGAATAAGGACAATCACTATGTTCTAAACGGTTTTTAAATAATTCTATATTTCAGATTGTAAATTGGATATTTGACTCGGTGGTTCAGGATATATGATCTATTTGAAAGACATATTTGAACGGTATTGTTGTATGGTTGTTTATATGTTTCAAGGCATATTTTGATTGTGAACTGTACATGTTATTTAACCTTAACTTAAATCATAAGCAATACATTTGTTTAAAAAGTGACAAAAATGCATAAAGGACATATGCCTGAGCGAGTCGCTGTGAATTCTTCTTTGCCGCAATATTAACGAGTTTCCGTGATGTCAAAAGTTGACACTCTGTCGAATAAATGCAGAAGTGACATGTAAGACAATCTAAAAAGGGGTATGCATGACGTTATCTTTAAGGTAACAAATAACAGAAAGGTAAATAACATCGATGACGAAACTTTCCTAAGCAGCCCCGACTACATGTTTTTGAACAATCATCTCCGCATCGACCTGTGATACAATGTTCACAATGTTTACCATTATAATGCACACTGCAGATGCATCATCCGTCTGTTGAACTGCAGGTGTTCCCCTCGCAACCTCGGCTGCATTGCAAAAAGAGCAGTTTGCTCCATTCTTGCCATCCACACAAGAGTCACATGTATTTCCAGTAAAATTAGGATTATTCGCCATTGCATCCAGAAGAACATTTCTGATCACAGTTATTTACACCGTACCGCCCTTCTACACATATGTCACATCTAACTCCTTTGTAAAATATTTTACAATCTCACTTCCCGTCCGAAGATAAGCAAGTATTTTGTATGCAGCCCGGACTACATTGTTTTGAACAGTCTTCTCCATACCGATCTGCAATACAGTTTTCACATTTATCACCACTATAATTACTGCTGCATTTGCATGATCCATCTCTTGATTTGAAAATATTCCCCTCACAACCCGGATTACATTGTAAAGCACAGTTTGCTCCATATCGACCATTTACACACATGTCACAATTACTTCCGGAAAAATAAGGCTTACAAATAGCACAGGTTCCGTTATTGTAGCATTTAGTTCCATGGCAATCAGCAGAACAGCTGTTTTTGCATTTACTCTCCAATCCATAATACCCGTCTATGCAAGAATGGCAATTTGTATAGGCGGAACATGTGCATGTTGGAGGCAAACATGTATACGTGCAGTTTGTACTTGTGTTAAAAAATCCTCGCTCGCATGACTCACACTGATAATATGAATTACAGAAACAACGAGGATATCTGCATTGCATTTCACATTTGTCACCATATTTCCCAGGTGGACATTTTTCACAAACCACGACACTTATTAAACTAAACGATATTAAAATGATTAGCATTTTGATATGTATTTTATGTTCATCTAATCTATCGATAGACTTCAAACTACAGTCAGAACGGATACATTCTTTATTCATCACCGCACAATATGTTTGAATTACTTCGACTGATATCCGAAACGAATCGTTTCGTTATGTCAAACCGGGAAGTTAAATGTCAAAGTTTAAAGAATACTGTGAAATCATTAATGTTCGTGGGGCATTAATAGTCGTGGTTTTCGTGGGTAGGGTGATCCACGAATTAAAGATCCCACGAAATATAGACCCTTTATTCACCTTTTCAACTGCCATGTTGTGCATACTAGTTTATTCGTTAAAGAAGTCGCAGTATACAGCGTTTATACCTGTCTCACTGTGTATATTACTATCTTTGTTTTGTTAATAAATTATATCTGCCTTTAACAAATAATAAACCAAATCAATTAAATGTGTTTTTTATGAACCAAATGACAGAAGCACGTGTTTAAACGTGTGCTGTTAATAAAATCTCCAGGTTTACAAGATGTGCGTGATGAGTGTCGGTTATTTTTTTATTTAATGAAATAATTAATCGATTACATTGGAGGTTACTGAGCACCCAACGTGACAAAGTACAAAACAACGCGTTCAATATGTTTATTAAACAAAAACGTGTGAATAAATATTGAAATTATCCTGTTAATAAAATATAAGCACCTTTTCGGTGTTTTCACAGTTTGCAAAATTCTTAATTGGCATTCAATGGCTTCCCTTATCTGTATTTATCATCAGGAAGCATCTTCTTTTATGACCTTAATTCCCAATTAAATCGATAATTGACATCGGTATATGCACTAATTGGCATCTCGTACCACTTTAGCGAGTGTCATAAACCGTGTTTTGGAGAAGACGAAAATCACGGGCCAGCGCGCGGAGATTATGCAGACGATCTAGGACGATTATTTTTTTCAAAAATGAAAAAGCACGAATTCAAGTACCCACGAAATTGTATTTTTTCGGCAAACCACGAAATTTCATGCCAACGAATATAAATGATTTCACAGTATTTGACTAAATCTCCTTTCAAGATCAGAGATGAGATAAGATATAAATCAGTTGTATGTATTTAAGTCGAAGATAATCTTTAATGTAGCTGTTCAAATACCCCCCATTTCTTTGTTTCCTTGTCCAGAACTAATACAGTTGCAATTGTTCATTGATTGAACCGGATAATAGGTGCATACTATTAACTGTAATATTTAAATGTATACTTCAGGGACTAACACATCAGTTTAAAATTTGAACTTATTAAAATGTCTAATATACTGTCCCTGTATACAGCCTATCATAAATCTGTGCGCTTGTTTCAAGCACATGGGTCAACACAGACATTCAACGATACTGTACGCATAGTTGCAAGTCAACAAAAAACACAATATTTTTTCACGACAAATTCGGTACCAGGAAGAAATTGAAATGCCACAATGTAGGGGAATTTGGATTGGTTCAATAAGTTTTTGATTGGCTGTGTGTTTATGAGATGAAGAAGAACTGCAAATAATCGTAAAAAGGCAAAGTTCAATGCCATTTTGCAACGTAAAACAGTTTCCCCTATCGTCACTAGCGCATCCGGGGGGGGGAGGGGGGGCGCACCCTCCTCCTGAAAACGTCCAAGTTTATATTTTTATTTCAAGAAAGGTGATAAAAAGTAATAACATATCAAATCTTAAACCCCCTGCCACCACTTTAAACCAAATAAATTTCGGTTCTGAGGAAGAGGTGCAAGTATAAAGTGTGGGGCGAATTGATTTATGTGAGGGGAGAGTTTGAAGGCAAGACATGCTTGTAAAAAGGTGGAATAGTACAAGTTCAATAAAATTTGTTTGACTTCAACCTTAGTTAAACAATCTAAATTGTATAAACATGTGTATTGTGACAGTCAATCAATTGTGTGGTAGCATGGTATTATATTTGACCCTAATCACGTAGATATTAGAAAACTGTCTGGCACTACAGTTCATATTTCATGAATTAAATTGATATGCAAATATCAATATTACTTCATGAGTTATTTCATTCTTAGAAATAAACATTATTTCTCAAGTCAAGCCAAATACCAGTGTAATCTCATAAAATGACTATGCATACAGCCTAAGAGTTCTTATTTTGTAATCCCAATATTGAATATACAACCTGACTCAGTAAACTTTCTTGCCAGAACCCCTGATAATAGAAAACAAAAACAAAAAAGCAATGGTATGTATACATAAAATCAGCGTAACTGTGCGGAAAATAGCGTAAAACTGCATTTTTTTAATTAAAGAAAGTGAGGCTGCGAAAAATGGAGGAAGTTGGTAGCGGAATTCCGCAGAACACGGCGGAAATATATGCCAGAATGTACTGAACTTATTGAAACATATGCAATTTTGGCTTGCAACTAACCATCAGTATATTAATACATTTACTTGTGTAAAGGCATTTTTTCACAAGATGAAATCTAAATCTAAATCATCAAATAGTAAGTTGACAGTAATAGCGTTCTGTACATAAAATCCTACTTCATCATAATTATTTGTAAGAATACTGTAACCGTAAACATTCTGAACAATTCTGAGTCAGAAAAAGCCTATTCTCACAGTATATGATATTATAGGGTTAATACACCTTTTTGAGGTCGTTACAATCTGCAAAGGCCCGCAAAATGGTTTACAGCCCGAGTGCCTAGCATAAAATACAGACCATGAGAACCGTTTATGTTTAAAAAGGCTGTTAAATGTCACGAAAATGTAAAAAAATAGTTCAAAATAACCTCCAAAACAGGTGCTTGTGTGATGTCATTAGTGATGTTATTGAAAAAGTTTTACACTAAGCTCGATTCGGGCCCAACATAACTCGGCAGTTGCATTTTTGTTTCGACGCCCTTGTTTGTAGCGTTCATTCGTTTGGAAAGTGTTGTTTTAATGGAAATTGACCGGATTACTGGGGGGTTTTACACACAATACCTATTGTGAAATTGATTAATTACCAACATAGTCCTACTTTAACCATTTTTTTGTTTTGACAATTAATGGAATCATGTCCATATTCGTCGTATGCTCTAAGTGAAATCGACAGAAATAAGTTCGAAGGAGTTGAAGTGAAACATAGTCAATAGTCAAAACAACTGCAGAAAATGCAATCTAGTAAACACACATCTAATTGCCAGGAAAAGACAACCAAAAAAATGTAAGTTGGATGCGGTTTATTTAATTTGTTGATATTTGTATAAAGCTATATATGCTGAAATTTGTTTTTGTTCTAACTTTGGCATCGTCGACCCACTTAAGTTCAGAAACCAGGTCGCTCAGCTGCCACTGTTATGATGCGAGCCCTGAAAGCGCTTATGTAAAACAAAAAGCCGATCGTTTAACGGCACGTGAATTTACTGAATAATGCACGTTTTCTACCGATAACGCCCGGGTTTTTGCGTTTAATCACACCACGATTACGGACCGAAAACACACATTTTATGCAATAAATATGTTTAAAAGCTGATTGCAGTTACTTTCAATATCTTATACGGTTAAAAGCTGATTGCAGTTACTTTCAATAACTTATACGGTTGAACAATGAGATGGGACAACACAAATTAGAAGTATGGCATGCTCAACTGGTTTTGGCCAAGTTTGAATTGTGTCCCCATGTCTCCACCAAGTGCTACGCCAAACGATAATTCCGTATACTGAAGAACAGATCGTTTAGTTCAACATTCATAAATATATAGGGTATTTGTTCCAATATTTCTTTAAACGATTCGATGGCGTTGGTTTAAATGACATACTTTATTGAAAATGCAAATCAGCTGATTTTGTTTGATATAAGTAAGGCACAGTAATACTGTTACACAAAGCATACAGATAAAAATTTAAGATTCAAGGAATAATTAGTGTTCTTCGATTTTATACTGGATTGGAAATCCCCTCCAGTGACGTGATAGCAGTCCCTAACTTATGCTTCATGGGGTTCCGCTATGGAATCAATGATTAATTGGAGCTATTATTTGGATTATATTTATCAAATCACGAGAATTATACATCAATAAACTTGTTTACCTCAACTATGTAAATAGTGCATTGATTGAAGTAATATGGATAGATCGGTGCTTAGATTAATTACCCCACAAAAGCCGCATTCAGAGCATCGATATAGCTGTCCTTTCCTGCTTGCAGGGTGAAGTTCACATTTATGTTTAAACACTGTCGGAAATACGGAGGTATCTTTTATCATTGTCCGAAAATGTCGAGAGAAGCTTTCCCTCTCAATCATTGAAAATGAACGAAAAATAAAATATATAAACGACATCACATGGGTGGATCGTAATTTTCTTGGCAAACCGGTTTCCCTTCACTCTTTACATGGCTTATTACAAAAGCAAAATTGTGTCGGTGCTATGTTGAGTACTTTACGAAGCATCGACACCATTTCGTTACGGTGAATTACCCTCAAGAGCATGAAGTCAAACCGGTTGGCAGATAACGCTTATTTTTATTCAAAATTTTCTTAAACCTGTACCCCTTCAAACTTGCATTGTATAATTATAGACAATTACGAGATAAATCATCAAAATATATTTCCAAATAAGTGTCTTGTACCTATTCAATTTGTTAATTTCATTTTCGACCAACTTTGGCCTAAAAGTCTATCGCCAAGATATTTATAACCACTCTACAATATGGTAAAACTTACGTTTTGTATTTTTGCTGCACACAAGCACACGCACGCACGCACGCACGCACACACGCACGCACACACACACAGACACACACCCGCGGACACATCTGATAAAACATGGTACATTAAAGCATGCTTATATGCAAGCAACTGGGATATGTCAAACGTAATAACCAAAACAAAATATTGATTGATTTATTGACATTTTTGGTAATACATATTAAACTAGGTTATAAATTTATGACTAAATATTCTTGAAGATAAATTTTCCTAACAAGGTACAATTCTAAGACAGTCAGTCGTGGAATTATGGATGTCGAAGCAATTACGAAGAAATCGATGGTTTTATGGATTTCAAACATCAATGATAGTGGTAGAAATGTGCGATATTATCACTAATATATTTTCATACAGAACAGAACCGATACGTATCAGTACGTACTGGCGTTATTATTTACATATCGTTTTATTTATTTATTTTTATTTATTTTTTAAATGCATACACTACTCAGATATGTAAAGGAAAATATGGATCATTTAGAAATTGACTACATAAAAAATAAAAAACGGATATGTTGACTGTTTATTCTATATTTGATTGCAGTTCAATTCATAATCTTACACGGATTTTGGTCAGTCCGGAAAAAAAGTTCAGTCTAGTTCCGTTAAGAAAATAGGTTCATATGTATAATTGTCACATTCTATTTACAAGTTTACTTTTACTTATTTTTTGTTGGACATTTTCAATATGTATCCAAATATCTTTTGTTTTTAATAATTTAAATAATAAGTATTCATTGACAAACGTGAAAGGAAATGGCCAAAAGTGAAAAGATGATGACTTAAAACAAATTGTAATACTAACTTATATTATACGTTATTTTGCTTGTGTTTACCAACGATAAACTGCAAACTTTAACTTTTCATATACTGTAACCTGTGGGATAAAACAGTTCGGTTATAAGCATTTGATCCGTTTACAATATAATCTGTAAGCGAATATCTGGAAGGAAAATGTACAAAACATATATATATATATATATATATATATATATATATATATATATATATATATATATATATATATATATATATATATATATATCTTGGTATACAGTATACTAGGATCTTTGGTAGCCGATCATTTTAATTGTATTGTATTTCTTTAATAAATTCGAAAAATAACAAGACAAGAACATTGATGTACAAGTAAACGCTCGTGGGCTATTCCTTTCCCTACTGCTACTGTGCGACTGCTACTGTGCAACTGTTACTGCTACTGCGCAACTGTTACTGCGCAACTGCTACTGCGCAACTGCTTCTGCGCGACTGCTACTGTGCAACTGCTTATGCTACTGCGCAACTGCTACTGCACAACTGCTACTGCACAACTGCTACTGCGCAACTGCTACTGCGCAACTGCTACTTCTACTGCGCAACTGCAACTGCTACTGCGCAACTGCTACTGCGCAACTGCTACTGCGCAACTGCTACTGTGCAACTGCTACTTCCCAACTTCTTCTGCACAACTGCTACTGCTACTGTGCTACTGCGCAACTGCTACTGCTTCTGCACAACTGCTACTGCGCTACTACGCAACTGCTACTGCGCAACAGCTACTGCAACTGCAAATGCTACTGCGCAACTGCTACTGCTACTGCTGCTGCAACTGCTACTGCTACTGCTACTGCTACCACAACTGCTTCTGCTACCTCGCAACTGCTACTAAACAACTGCTTCTGCAACTGCTACTGCTACTGCAACTGCTACTGCGAAACTGCTACTGCGCAACTGCTACTGCGCAACTGCAACTGCGCAACTTCTACTGCTACTGCGTAACTGCTAATGGAACAACAAGAACATCTACTACTACTACTACTACTACTACTACTACTACTACTACTACTACTACTACTACTACTACTACTACTACTACTACTTTTTCTACTACTTCTACTACTACTACTACTTCTTCTGCTAATGAAACAACAAGTTCATGATATTTACAATAATCACATTAAACCAAAGTATAACTCATTTACACAGTGATGATATTCATTATGAAACGCAAGCTTCAACAGTCATTATATTGCAACAGACATTTATTATATCAATACAAGCTTCATTCGAAAAAATAGTGAAAGATATGAAATATATTGTACAATGTGTGTGTGGGGGATTTGTTTTCACTTTTAATATCTTACTGAGATCTAGACAAACAAGTAGGTAAAACAATTTTAAAAAAGCCGATATATTCCATCATAAGGCCACAACAAATGGATCATTTGTTCGTCGGATTTGCCGCCTAAAATTCGAAAAAAGAAAACACCCTTTTTTTGCTCCCGCACATACTTTTTGGCCGCGCAAATTACTTTTTTGTTTACTTCTGAATTTTCTCTGTTTCTGACGTTCTTTTACATAGAAATTAAACCTGCAACGTCGACTTCGCCTTTTTTGAAGGTTTTTCAATGCCTTACATTTTTCGCGACCAAAATTTCCTCGTGTCAGTACAAAATCAGGTCCGGATAACCGCAAAACAGCCGATATTTGTTGACATGTTTTCGTGAGTTATTTTTTAAATTCTACAATGCATTTCTCAGTTTTCTTATACTCATACTGCTTTTAACAGATAAAAATAGAAGGACTTGTAAATGTTTTTAAATGTCCCCACCCTGGGTCCGGGGGTATACCAGGGATAGCCGGGGAAATAGGCCGTGTTTTTACCCTCCGGTGCCGGATGACTGCGGTGGATTAACCAGGGGTTGGCTGGACCGAACGTCCAGTAAATTGGCCTGTGATTACAGTTGCCTGTTCCTTACATGCCGTCATGATATTCTTTTTCAAGGCACGGACCTATAAACCATAGGTTCATGGTCAAGGCGAGGTCTTGAAAGGGAAGCATCTTTATTCCGCCATCTGCTCTAGTATAATGACCGGTGCCACATTTGTGGTGCTGCTTTAATTATGTTGTCCCGCAATTCAATCCACATAGTCTTTTTTAGAAATGTTCTCTGTGTTATTTACATTTTCAATCTTCTGCAATGTCAAAGTCACTATAATTTTTTCATGTGCTCAAATTTAGACCTGACCCAATATTTGGAAATGCTCAAATGATGAATTACTCTTACAAGTCTAAAATGTTTTTGTGATAGTAAGTTACGGAATGAATACAATAGTTTTCTATTTGGTCTTCGAATAATTGCAGATTACTATGAGGAATGTTGTTTACAATATATCCACGTTTAAATTAAAGTTAATAGTTAAGCACTGGATCTCATTGCCATTTGTTAAATATTGATACAATCAAAACTTTTTCAGCTATGTTTGCAATTACAAAGCATTTCTTGACATAATTGTATGATAAATTTGGTGAGAAATAATCTTTTTTTATTTTTATTTTTTATTTTTCGATTTGCGCTCGCCTCTAAATTGCCTCAAATTTAAAAAAAAGTTGTTGTTTTTTATTCGCTCACTCGCTCCGACTTTTTTTGGCAAAATCCGTAGAACAAATGATCAATTGTCATGGCCTAAAGCAATAAATATTATAATGTCATTCCTTAACATGAGTTCGCATTTCTTGACCTGTGTTGTTATTTTCTGACCGATGTTATCATCGTGTTTGCGTATGAAGGAGAATCCTGACTAATTGTTGCTCTGTTGCTTGCAATTAGTTATTATATTTTCGTAATTGTCACTCTCTGGCACTCCAGCTTGCCCTGTCGTAAATGGAACTGCGTAGGTATCCCTGTCACGTTCCTCCATGCTGGCGGTATTCAATGTTTCGTATAGTCCGAGTTGAGTCGCTGCCCCTCCTAGAACATTTAAAGAATCGTTATATTAAACGAAATTCTTTCAGCAAACATATGCTTTCTTGGCTGTGTTTGAGAATCCCGTATAACTGAGAAGAGTAAAAGAAACATTTTGTGATGACCATGCATACGTCCAAATGCATACGTCTTATGTCCATCCCACATTCTAACAAGGACAGTATTTGCAGTTTCAGTAATAAGTTGGACTTCCAATATTTGCAGATATATTGAGGTCAGTCAGAAGAACAATAAAATTACAGGCACAAGCTAGATAGTCAAAATTCAAGTATAAATTCTTTAAGAGGTACAAAATAAGAGCTCAATCGGCACTGAACGAGAGACACAAACGTACAATCACTTCAAACAGACCAGATACGCATTAAAATAATTTCAATACCTTTTGCAGACTTAAAGGTGGGTGAAGGAGCAAAATATGTTGATACATACTTGTCATTGTTCACCAATTTCTACGATTACTAACGCACATAGTAAATATATACTGTACTCATAAGATAGTGATGGCATGCGTTCTGCATTTCCGAAACTATTTTATTTGATATTTTACAAATACAACTTTAAGTGTATTTCATACCAAGGTTTGTATTCTCTCGCTCGTCGTTGTGGCCTTGTGCTTCACTTCGTAATAATCTGAAAATTTTATTGTAAAAAACCTTCAAACGGGTATTTATATTTCAATTGTAATTAATAGAAGCAACACTATAATAGTTTAACTATCAGATCAACGATAGCTAGAATAACACATAGACAACTGCAGTAAAATTTGATACATTAATTATACGTGTATATAACGTGGCATTCGCGATGAAAAACAAATTGATACCAAAAAACAACTTCAGTAACATAACGCTGACAGTATTATCATTACAACAAACCTTCGTGTGACAAAGACAGTTATAACGACAGCAACACCCAACACTATAACACCAATAACTCCCCCTGTAAGGGCACCCGTTGGAAAATTATTTGATTTGACTGTGTCAGGATGATTCGGTTCAGCTGAAATATAGAATTGTTTTTTGTTAAAAAAAATATTTTAAATCGTATTGTGAAATAAGCTTTAGTACTGTATGGTGTGTATAGCGAGACCTCTCGAGGTGATTATAGCGAATCGGAGGTTGATGATATTCAATTTATATCGGTGGTTTATTGACAAAATAACGCATCATTGATACATGATTAGCCTAATGTTTAAAACTGCGAACTGATCAAGGAATGAATTAACGTGTTCTGACATTTTAACCCATTTTATTATATTACCGTGTCCTTATTAATGCAATGATATTTTGCACTGTTTATATATCAAGTGTGTGCAAAAACATAAATAATATTTGATATGTTAATCCATACCTTACTTACATCGACTTGAATACCTTTTTATTTCAATAAAACCGTCGCAACAAACACTAATCGAAAAAAATGACCAATCACAACAATCATGGAATCACAACCAAAAACACCATTTTTAAGATACCTTGATATATATTTTTTTATTAAGAATAGAAAGGATCCATAGTAGTAAGTTTGAATAATATAATTTTTTTAAACCTGTTCGTCTTAGTTTATATTGACGTAATCAAATAAGTTTTGATTAATTTCAAGTGAGAACTCAAGGTAGACATTATTGTATGCAGAGGTTTAACGATATTTCTTTTCATCCTCATCATATTTAATTGTATTACTCATATTATTTATATACTAGTATTTCATAATTTGTATTACCTGTTCTGTTCTATTCTGATTATGGGCAATTCACGTATCGGAATACACGAACAAAATCGGTCGTTTACACGTATATGTACAAAACAATATTAATTTCGAGTGTCACATTATCGTACGTATTCTTATAACAGCTCGTACAAATACTGATCGGTTTCATATACAAATAGGTTTACCTATGCAAAAAGATGTAACGAGTGTGGGGCTCGAAAAACTGACCCCACAGTATGATTTAAAAGCGCTACTGACTGAGCAATCTTGTCCACTTGTTCATTTAATAGCAAATTCGGGTTATAAACAGACATAATCAACTTGGATGTTTACGATTTTACAACGGCTTATGATAGGATTACCTTTAATAACACTGGCATAGTACATTAAATATAATTAAGCTTAATTTACAATCAGATACTCATATAAAACAGCAGAATCTATCCAAAATATATATGTAGGAAACATACAGAGCTGATGATTGACTAATTCGTTGGAGCAATTTAACTATATTTGCTCTTACTGAGTAAACGAGCTTTCGAGACCCTGGATTTCCAAGAAGTTGGCAATGATACGTTAACACTTAACTCAGTGTTAGATTTTATTTCGACTGTAATTATTGTTAATGCCAATCACAAAAGAGTCTAGGAGGATTTGAGGCTGTTTCACATTGCTACAACATTTGAAAATGATTCATCTCTGTTGAAATTCCTCACTCTCAACATAAGGTTGACAATTGGCTCCACTGTATTTCTCGCGGAAGACTAAGATGTTAATGAAAAAAGTTGGAAAACCGATAAAAAATAAATTATTCAGATTTCACAACAATATGTTCATGTTTTTAAAAGTTTCAGATGAACGTATACACTTATTTGCTATGTTTTGTTCTTGTCTAATCATGGCATAGTATGCAACTTTTAAACTTTAGTTAGCCTGCTATGCACGTGCAGTGCCCGGTTATTCGATTACATGATTTAGTTGAATTATCCATGCACGTCCGGTTCTCCCCGCAATCGACGCCATATGTGAAGTATGTACACTCTGAATTGGCATTAAAAAAGTGGAGCAATAAGGAAACTAAGTCTCCAATTAACAATTATAACATACAAGGGATCGTGCGAAACGGTTATAAAATACAATTTGAAAACGGCAAACATATATAAGAACTGATGGTAATCGCAACGAATCGGCTTAACATTATTACCTGCTACTGGGATGCAGTATCTTTTGTATCGTACTACAAATGTTCATTCAGACTAATTGAATAAAGATTGAGTAATATATAAACTGCGCGAAAATTTCTTCAAAATAATACTTCGCCTAGTGATCGGGATTCCCGGGTATATATAAATTGACTGCATTCGCATTTAGATCATACCGTTCAGCTTAAGTGTGATTGTTGATTGATATCAATTTGAATAAGCGTTGATCATAGAAAATCTTAAAAAAAATAAAACGCACGCGAGGTTGATATGAAAAATGGTCACATCTAACATTACTAAATATCTAGTGATTACTAAAATAATATTACAACAGCAAAGTCACGTTGAAAAAAAAGAAGATAAAAACAACAGGCGCATCATTGTCGAAATTCCAACATGAACTTGTCGAAAGAAAAGGTAATTGCAGAAAATAGTATCATACTTATTATACCTTCTGTGCAGTTTGGACCAATTAGTCCCGACATGCAGGTGCACCGGCCGGTCAATTGGTCACATGTCTGGTTTTCGCTACACGTGCAAGTGTGTTGGCAATCTATGCCGAAAGAACCAGTATCACATTCTGAAATAAATATTTACATACTGAAAGGAGTTTGGCATGCACATATAGAATGGTAATCCTTGACAACAATGTCAGCACCACATTTTGAAATTGGCATGAACATTCTGAATGGTAATCCTTGATTAAATGCCCAAAAAAATAATAGTGAATTGTAATTCTTGATTTTAATCCTAGCACCACATTAACGAATTGGCATGCAAATAGTGAATGGTTATCCTTGACAACAATGCCAGCACCACATTCTGAAATGGGCATGTAAATAGTGAATGGTTATCCTTGATTTCAATATCAGCACCACATTCACGAGGTACGCAAACATTGAATGGTTGTCCTTGATTTTAATGCCAGCATCACAATCTGAAAATGGCCTGAACGTACTGAACAGTAATCCTTGACAACAATGCCAGAATCACAATCTGAAAATAGCATGAACATTCTGAATGTTAATCCTTGAATAAATGCCAGCATCACAATCTCAAAATGACATGAAAATACTGAATGGTAATTTTTGCCGTAAGTACCAGCATCTAATTTCGAACAAATTGAAACCTTAACAGCGATGCCAAAAGGACTATCTTTATTTTGAAATTACAGTAGAACTATCGTTAATCCTAATGAAAACACGTTTTAGTGCAGACATTTCGCTTCAAGTCCATTATATCGCAGTATATAAGAAATATTTAGTTTGTTCGAAAAATTACCGCCCAAATATCCTGCGTGGGTCAGTACTGTTTTGACGCAAGGAGGTTACGAATCATGTAATTCTGACAATAAACCTACATGTTGTATTCAAATACATAATTCAGTACGTGATTACCTAATTAATATAGCACGAGTATGTACTGGTAAAACGTTACCTTTCCCACAGAAAGATCCCGTCCACCCGGGGGCGGCTGAACAGTTACACTTTCCGGTCGACGCGTCGCATGTTGAGTTATTCTGGCACATTATATGTGCAATTCGAGCCAAAATGTCCAACAGGACAGACTGTAAATATAAGATTGATTTTAGTATACCATTTGTAGAGACAATAGCCCTTGTCATGGTCACAATGCTCGAATGCTTGCTGTGGGCAGCTACAGTTGGAAGTGCAGTGAACGTCGTACATCAGAATGAACATTATATCTGCTGTGAAATTGATTAAGATTTAGAAAGACACAAATGTATATATAAGCTATACATGTATTGACCGCACACCACCCTGTGAATAAATGAATAAAATAAGGTATTTTAGGCCTAATTATATTAACAAAATTTTGGGGCTACTAAAAGGTTGTATTTAAGCGAAGCTTGAATGCTCTTATACAATCTCTCTAAATTTGGTCACTAAATATATTGCCATGTGTTTGGACAAGAGGTATATCCCACTATTAGATCGAGAGGTTTGACCCTTTAATTGTAAAAAAATGCCCAAACACATATTGTGTGCTCTGACCACATTGTATCCATCTTCCAAAATCAAAAAATGTTAATTGTACTGTAAGATCTACACATATAACGACCGGCAGTTAGATTGATGTATTCACTCTAAAGATATGGCACGTGAATTTCCAAAATTGGACCGAATTTGAATTCCCTACTCTTTCATGGTGCATTTTATTCATTCTTAGCCAATATTAGTTATAGTGTAAATCCGTAAAATATCTTGAAGTGTTCGATCAACAATCATAATACATTATCCATTCTAGAGTTCCTTCGATTGTTAAAATTTGACCGAAAACATTTTGTCTGCACTTTCATAGTTCTTCCTCAAATATTCACCAAACTTTGTTACGATATTTATGGGCATACTATCTTGACTGTTTGATCAGCAGCTTGATATAATGTTTAACTTTAGATAATGATATTTGTAAAATTTTAACCAATGAACATTGACTGCCCTCTAACTTGAGCATTTATTATTTCTACAAAGGAAACATATTTTTTTATGAAATACAATGTACAATATAACACTTTTTCGCTCTCGAATTATGGGACTTGAATTGCCAATCTTTGACCAATTTTACTAAGTCCGCTTTACAATTTGAGCATTTCTTATTCAATATTTACAATTTGTATTCCACTTTAGGTATGATTTTTCGACAATGTTGAATCAACCGCCAAATCGCATTATTAACTATCTTATAAAATCTTTACAAATTTGAAACTTATATACAGTGTTATAAGCATGATATATTGAAACTTAGATGAACGCATATATTCTTGCAACAACATTCGAATGCATTTTGAAATAGAGTAAATGTAGCTTCTTTAGAATTTCCCTGATATTACAAAAACGTTTGTGACTGGACAAAAAACGTCGTATTACGGTACAATGTAAGTGATGCCGATAAAATAAGTGACGTCATTGAAACAAACGCTGTTCAAACAGCCAAAACTATGCTACGTTCAATTGTCTTTGAAGAGTTATTTTCTAGCGCGTTAGTTGGTTTTATATGTTTTTATAAGTATGTTTGAAATAATGAGTATAAATACAAGCATTGAATATTAAGGAACTGCTCTTCATCTGAGTATCGTCAGGTCACGAAAAATTATGAAGCCATCTCTACTGTCTTTTCTCTGACCAAATGATTTATTAATTATTTACAGATGAACCGAATACTTCAACATGCTTTAGTCTTTAAGTGTTCTTTTTTAAACTGCTCAAAATTCACTTTACAAAGTTCATATACGATTTGTATCAGATGTGTTAGTAATGTTAGTAAGGTATATTGCATGTCAAAATTTTCATATATCAGATTCCAACATTTTGACCATATACATGAATATTAAACTGTTAGTTTGAGCTAGCTTCATTAAGTTGCTTTGAATTTGCTGCAAGGGACAGTCTGTCAACAAGATGGAACACTCTCGACCGTGGCCTGAGTCGAGGGTTTCTTATGGAACTTGACAAAATCTCCCTCAAGGAAGTCATTTTGTTTTTACCAAACAGCTTGAGGACTTCTCTACTTAATTTGGTGACCGCAGTATTTCCTTTATATAAGCACAAACAATCGTAACAGTAATAATTTTGAATACATATCTTCTATACATACATAAGAAATAAACAAAAACTACGGTTATTTTGCCTACATTTCTAGAGAAAATGTATGGCCTTTGTATACTAACTAAAAGCAGTAAGACTCGTTTTGGTTTCGTACTGCCTTTGACGGCAGCTGGTGACAGTGTGAAAGTAGGTACCATTGCAAATAAACAAAAGAAGGGAGGAATAATAATATAATGTATCGTTCTAATTAGAGGCAAAACAGTCGATATCTTCAATTCACGAATTTCTAGTTTGATATACTAGCTAAAAGAACCAAATACTCAATTATGTTTCTTGTATATATACAACATATTAATACAAACGAGATGTAGTCGAAGTAAGACTTGAAACTAATTTTACCTTTAACACAGTTATCATCATCCCTTATGAAGCCCGGACAACACTTCGTCACATTGGTGGTGGAGACAATGACATCATACGTCAGCGCAGAGTAAGACACAATTCTATAATGCTCGCATCAAAACAAATAAGTGATAGGAAAGCTCAATCCCCTGGACAAGATCACCATTTACTACAATACAAATTATGCATACACGGAAAAAATGTCTGTTTTGAGTAGTGTAGTAAAATGTAATAAAACGAAATTGTTCTGGCGCTACCTGTACTGATATATTGGCTACAATGTTCTGCTTTTAACTTTCCAAAAAACTCAAAACTTTGTCTTACCAGTCAAAACATGTTTATTTTCAACGTTTCAAGTGATATATTTATGAAATGTGCCCATACCATTCGAATAATAATTGTAAGTTATTGGTGTCTTTGCATTTCTCTGCAAGAGTTTGATTGAGTAGATTTGTTCGCAAGGGGTTGTGTATGTGTTAAAATATTGGTGTATTGTCGGAGGGTGTGGCGGGACCCTAGGGAAGCAATTTTGTCAGCAAGTGCAAATATTATTGTGCGATATTTTTTTATGCCAGGACAAAAAATTTCCTCAATAACTAAATGAAGGTTTTGATTGGTTGAAGACGGAATATTTTAAATATCAACAAAGGTTCACCTTCTACACGAAGAAAACTTGCGCTTACACCAGGTACTCAAGATTTGAATTGCGGTTTAAACCATGAATTAACGAAAAGGACTTTAAAAGAGTTTAGTATTTTGGATGATTCAACTATTTTTACCGAGAAAGAATAAATAATATTGCTCGGAAAACTGTTTCATTAGCGCTTAGCGATTGATGATCGATATTATTTTTTCCAGTTTGTTTAGTAATACTAACGTATGTCTGTCTGAAATGCATGTAAGTGGGTGATTGGATCAAAATATCATTGTATGCATTAAATAATTAATAAATAATGCCCGGACATAATCAAGAGCTAATATGGATAATCAATAATCTAATCATTGTGTCAGTGTATTTCAAATATCACCGGAACAGAAAACAGCCAATTATATTGTCATACCAAGGTGACACGAGCTCCGAAGATCTACGGGAAATGAAATGATTTTTTATTTTTCTAAGAAACCGGAAAATAAGTGAGGAAATCTACTACTTATAAACCGTAGGAAAACCTACCAAATTTAGTCGAAAACATTTATCATATGGCTTACGTTACTGCGTTCTTTTTCCGGCGGACTGATATCGATAGGGCACTGTGAACATACCTTATTTCTTTTTTTACATTTTTAATGGAAAAATACGAAAAAACTGCGAAAAATAAATTGTAAACTTTGTGGTACTTCAATTAGTAAGTTTCAATGCAGAGTACACATCGATTCCAAGTTTATGTCAGTTTTCGGCAATTTTCTTTTTCTATTTGCTATTTCATACTGAGTACAGCCCTTTAATAATAGCAATCCTAGAAAAAGAAATGATCTGTCTTAATCTGAAAAGTGTGTTCCCCATAACAGGTCGTATGTAACAATTTTATTTAATAAGAACACTTTCGCAATGTTTTACATCAACATGATCCAGTTTTGCTCAAAGCAATTACATACTTCGCAAGTATTATTGCGAGGTTAAATCGGATGTAAAAGTCAAGTGACCAAAGGCTATTGGTTGGCGTTTATTTCTACGCTCGACAACGATCCGAACGGTTAACTTTTATTAGTTTTAAACATGGCGACGTCCGAAGTTGTGGACCAAAATATTGAACAAAACATCATGGAAGTGATGAGTTCAACCAGGAGTTACTCGGAAGTATCAGCGGGATGATTACTGAGATAAGTGAAAAACCCTCGTCTTGTCTCGACGTCCCTACATTTAAAAGAAAAAAAATACGAGGAACAATATAAGATTAATACAAGGGTATAAGAGAAAATTGAAACGGCAGGGGCAAAATTTAACTGCCGCCTAAGAGGCTATGTTCGAGGTAAACATAACATTGATATGTTTTTACTTTTGATAACAATTTGTCTGTGTACATAACATGTATTATAGTGACCACATTCATGGACATTTATCAGATGGAAAACATTGTGTATCTTGATACATAGACAAATGTTTAAATAATAAGTAACACACATGTAGCCCTTTATCATGCCAAATGTGTTGTGTTTTTCAGCTACCAAATTGCTGAAACACCGCTAAAATTGATGCTTTTGGCAGACACGTCAGCGTTGGGTTGCTGTGTTGTTTCCGAATACCAATTGCCGACGACAAACAAGAAGTGGCCGAGTAAAAAACGGCCGTAACGCAGACCGGAACAGCAGCCGTGATTACAACAGGCGTCGTATACCGCACAGACGAGCAAGCAGCGTCCTGGACTATGTTTCATGTGTGGGAAGTCTGGCCATTGGAAAATTGAGTGCACGCATAACAGCAGAATGACAAGATAACTGATTTTATGAATTGCTTTGTTATTGATGTAAAATATTCAGTTACGAATCATTCGGATAACGTACATACTCAACCGGAAGTGGAGAGGCAAGTTAGTGCTTCTATAGATATTAACCCTTTGAAAGCAGATAGCATAAGTAATGATGTTATAACTCCAGTTGGTAGTTTAAAGAGACACTTACGTTAGTGGTCGAAAACGTCCGATAATCAGTACAAGTTTTATGTGGTTACTAATGGTTACCGTTTGGTGTGATTCCAGAGAGTATCGAGCTGAGAAATAATAAATCTTCAAGATCACATCCAAGTTTCTTAGATTGAAAAATAGGTTCGCTGGTTGAAAAGGGGTGTTTCGGGGGTTAAGGGGAAACCTCATAATTATAATGTATCCTCTTACAGCAACGTATACTATAAATGGTAATATGCCAAGACTCGTATCAGATTGTAGACACATAAATAAATTTTTGCATTTGTTTAGAATGAAATACGAGGATATTTAGGTTGCAGAAATTCTATTTGAAAAAGGCACATACATATTCACATTCGATTTAAAAAGCGTTTATCACCATATTGATATATTCCCAGATCATTGTATATATCTCGGATTATGTTGGGATGATAAGTGGTATGTATATACTTCTTTGTCATTCGGTATTTCCACCGCTAGGTATATTTTTATTACAACTTTAAGAGTCACAATATTATTATGTTCCTTGATGACGGCAATTGGTATCAAAATCGCATCGGTAACTGATAAGGTCCCACGCTAGACTTTTAATCAACTATAAGATCATTTTGTGAACGGATAGATAGGCTAGAATCGCGATAGACTCAATAAAGTTTTTGCTCGCAAGCGATAAGCTGGATCTGGTCACAGTGCGTTTTTTGGCAGGCATCATTGGCCAAATTTTTTCATAACAAAGCCTTCCGGTAAGATCTTTTGTAGAATGATCAGATATTTGCATCGTTGTATCGATAGTAGACCTAGTCAAGGTAAACAAGACGCTTTAAATGAATTGACGTTTTGGCATGAAAGTGTTAGAAGATTGAACATAAAGCAAGTCTTTGGTGTATGACAAGACGACTGAGGTTAGACTTTGGTCAGACGCAAGCAGTTTGGGTAACGGCGGATTTGTGGTAAGCGAAGTAGTGTTTGGTAACGTGTAGATTTCTATCATGACAATATTTGTACCTCGGGTTTACTAGTCAGTACGGATGTGACGTCATCAGATGACGCAATGGATTGCAGCTCACGCACAAATTGTGATTGTTATGGTTTTCTCTTGGAAGAGAGGTATTTTACGAATACTTGCTTAGTTTATTCGAACATAGCACCCGGAATCGGGCAGATGCGCTTAGATAGCGCAAAACCGGTTGCGTCTCAGAGGTAAGCTCCTAGACATGACTGTGTTTACTATGTTAGCGAGAGACGGTTTCTATATCAAAGACAGGCTCCCGGGTGTGAGCCTAAGTGTTAAGAGTTATCGGGAACGATTTCACACGTTACAGTACATAATGTAGTAGAACATTCGAAAGTACACGGGATTTAGACTGATACAGAGAAGGTAAAAAGTTCTACCTTCCATGTACGCTGAATCATGCTTAGATACCTGCACAATTTTGTGGGGGAAAATGTTCCGGTTTTCACAGATAATGTGAAGTACCGTTCAGGAAGCCATAAAGACGATTTAGATTCAGCTGAGTGGTCAATTCGTGATGATAATTTTAATGTGTTCGACTCAAAATGTGGACTATTTCAATTATACGTAATGATTGTAGTTGTGCTGTGAAATTATGAGTTCAATAGGCAATTCCAACCTGCATACTATCCTTATGTAAATTATGCATAGTTACATACAAAATGAGTTTATGGACAATTACATCAATCTGAGTCAAAAGCGCATATGTCTGTTACTTATAATATAAGGAAAGTTTTGGCCTTCGCTACGAAAGAAAACAAAAAATCAAATACTTTCATGTTCCTGCCCTTATATTTGGTGCAATAATAAAATTCAATACAAACACTATATTGATTTAAACATATTTTATTCAACATATACAAACAAACTACACAGAATATACACACACACACAAGTTGTCTATAATATTGAAATGGATTGGAACGAAAGCAAGCTTATAGAGTTCTTATCCAAAGGAATTAAATTACTCATTTCCAGAAAAATGCGTATGATTGACGATTAGACGATATATATCATTTATGCGAGAAAGGTTGTGTCTAATGCTAAAAAAATAGGAATAAGTTTGTTTTATTTTTTAGATATGGATTCAATAGTTCAAACATGATACATAATAGATACAAAATAAGCACAAGTGACAGTATAAAGGATATATAAGTATATAAACACTATATTTACAACATCCTTAAGATTGTGTTTTCTTAAGTAGCATGAAGGATGCGTTTGAATAAGAGAAATCGCGAGTCATTAAAGCTGCACGCTCACAGATTTGCCGTTTTTAAAACTTTTTTTTGTCTTGGAAAGAGCCAATTTTTGCGTATCTGCAAACCAATGATAAAAGTTTGCTGACAAAAGATGAGATCGCAGATTTGCATATTTCCGTTCGAAATTAATGTTTAATGGCTTAAACCGCTACGTTACTAACGGTTTAAGAAAAATGCATAAAACATTAATATTTGAACTTCAGTATAAAAATCTGTGGTCTAATTTTTTGTCAGCAGTCTTATATCACTTGTTTCCATGGATATCCATGGAATTTTGTTTTGTTCCAAGACAAAAATTAAAAAGTTGTCAAAACGTTCAATCTGTGAGAGTGCAGCTTTTACGTCACCTAAAATCGACCTTAAGAGAAAATATTTTCATTAAGAAATGACGATACTCCAAGCAAGCTGCAAGTTTAAAAAATAGAAGTATGGATAAATACTTGGGACTTTGTGTTCATTAATTTATTGTAAGCCATCCCTACATACTGTAATATCTCAAAATGAGTCAGGCTACCGGTAAACGAATTATGGGCATTTATAGTACCACTGATCACAGCTCTTTTTCTTCCTGGTCTAACGCCTCCTTTCACATCCGTTCGCAAATAGAGATAAACGAGGACATTATATGAAAAGGTTTTGAGCCCAGTAATTTCTCCCGATCGAGCATGTTACTCAAACTTATCAAGTTTGTTATCATTATAACAATCTTCTTTCATACTGTATCGAATTACATTATATGTTGATCGTGTGTGTGATTTTTATATGATTCAATTTTCCCTATAGATATAATCATATTATTACAGTTTAGATCACTCAACTGGTTATAATTATCACCGGAAACGTCATATGATCTTTTCTAGCAATCAAGTGTTTTGTTTGATTTCTATTTTAAAAGGCTGCCATTTGACCCATTTGATACGGATGACGTATCTATGCTGCATCATGTTTCTCAAGGACAACGTCCAATAAATAACATACGGTATCAGTAAATATCGTTGTGATTCATCCACACGGTAGTTATGTAACAGTTACACCCCTTCGACTTATTAGAGTTCTTAAATGGAAATTAAGGTGTTGACAAAACAAAAGAAAACAATGTCCAACATGATACATTCCATCTTATAACACAGTTTTCATTTACGAGCTAAAACGTTTTTGTTTTGTTTAACAGAACACCTAACGTTATCATATCGAAGTGTCTACTACTTTCTAAGCTTGAATAATTTTTGCACATATTGAAAAAAAAGATCCTTCTCACAAATTTGTTGACCAAAATATAAAAAGCGAACATTTTACTGAAATCTCTTTCATTGTTAAGATACTAACATAAGATACTAGTAATCACAAGATATTAATTTTAGCGAGAGTCCCTTTTAAATATAAATATTCGTCACGTTTTCCTGTTGAACAGTTTGTTAAAAAATAAAAATACAAAATGATAACTATACATAATGATACCCAACTAGTTTCATTTTCAATAATGAGTAGATATGTGCATTGTTTGAGTTTTATGATTGAACACGAACGGTATTAAGAACTTTGTTGACAGTCATATAAGAGTATTCAAACCAAAACTTGTATGTGAACGTGTACGTGTTGGGCACTTTATCATCAAGGTACGTATACTTTATGTGCACCATGCCATAGAGGTACGTGTAAGTGATGTGCACTATATCATAAAGAAACATGTACGTGATGTGCACTACGTCAGAAAGGAACATGTACGTGATGTGCATACAGTTACTTGTACATGTCGTGTCATACAGCTACGTGTAGGTGAAGTGCTCTTTGTCATAAAGGTATGTGTACTTGTCGTGCACTATGTCATATAGGTACGATTTGAGCACTATTTCATACATGTTCATGTACGTGATGTGCACTATGTCAGACAAGTACACCTACGTGTTTGAAATATGGCATAAAGGAACGTGTAGATGATTACTCTATTGCATATAGGTACGTGTTCGTGTTGTCCACAATGTCATTCAGATCATTGTTCGTGTTGTGGATTATGTCTTACAGGTCCTTGTACGTGTTGTGGGCTATGTCATACAGGTCCTTGTACGTGTTGTGGACTATGTCTTACAGATTCGCGTACGTAATGTACACTATGTAATACCGGTACGAGTAAGTGATGTGCACTGTGTCATATAGATACGTTTACATGATGAGCTCTATGTCATACAGGTAGGTGTACATGTTTGCACTATGTCATACAGGTAGGTGTACGTGTTTGCACTTTTTCATACAGGTACGTGTACGTGTTTGCACTTTTTCATACAGGTATGTGTACGTGTTTACACTCTGCCATACAGGTACGTGTACGTGCTGTGGACTATGTCATACAGGTTCGTGTACATATCGGCACTATGTCATACATGTACGTGTTCGTGTTGTGGACTATGCCATACAGGTACTTGTACGTATTTTGGACTATGTACAATAAGGTTCATGTTCGTGATTTGCGCTTTCTCATACAGATCCGTGTCCGTGTTGTTCATTATGTCATACAGGTTCGTTTACGTGATGTGTACTATGCCATAAAGGTACGTGTACATGATGTACACCATGTCATGCAGGTACGTGTATGTTTTGTGCACCATGTCATATAGGGTCCGTGTACATAAAGTGCACTATGTCATGAAGGTACGTGTACGTGATGTGTACTATGTCATAAGCTAACATGTACGTGTTGTATACTTTGACATACATGTACGTATACTTGATGTGCACTATGTTATACAGGTACGTATACGTGATGTGATGTATGTCACAAAGGTACGTGTACTTGATTTGCACTATGTCATTAACGTACGTGTACGTGTTGTGCACTATGTCATTAAGGTCATACAGTTACGTATATGTGTTTGGTTACACTTTGTAATCCACGTCATTCATGTATTGTACAATATTAAAATGACGTTGAACAAGGAAATATTTCTGCGAGTGTCAGGGATCCGAAATACAAGTATAAACCAGCATTAAACTCAGATGCCACGTTTACGCCTACGTGTTCGAAGCCTCTAGTTTCACTCAATTAAGTATTGTCATAATCGTAACTCTTACACATCCACGGTACACAGATCCTAAACCTAGATAGTTCATACTTACTTATTTTGGCTCTGTAAGTTCCCTCTATAAAGACTATACTCATGGTTATTTTGGATAAGGGGCAAACTGTACATCTAGAAAACTTGTACCTTACACGAGCTAATTATGGGCATAATGAGTAACCTATTATTCAATAATGTCGTTGTTTTTTTTGACGACCCTTTACATATTTACTTTGTTATTATTACACAGGAGGGTATACAGTCTGTAATATCTGGATAATTATCTTTTAAAGTTTTAAATGAGACGAAATTAGTGTTCAATTATGGGAACTAGTACGATTTCAATGCAATTTATTAAAATCAACTGAAGATGGAAGAAGCAATATATGCTTAGTCTATATGAAACATAAACAAGGCAGGTTTCCGCGAACTCTCATTGATTTGTTTTGATTTTATCTTATTCCATTATGTGTGCTTTCACCTGTGTACTTTCATTAAACCTAATGCATCACAAATCTTACATAAAACTTGATTGCATGCTTTAAAAATTGAAAAAAGCAAATCTAGTCCATGAAGTTTTAAGACGTAATAAAAATGGTTCAAGATATTCGATGTTCACATGGGAGTTTTTTTGAGTGGGTATTGTAAATCATATGTTTTGCTTGAGTATACATGTACACTTTCCAAGGCTGTCTGATAAACGGGTATTTATTATACGGATGACATACAGGTTTTAAGTAGACGCATATAAATGCTTGGCTTAGGTTTCATATAATGATGAAAACGATGGTTTACATCGATATATGCACTCAATCGTTATGTGCTTTTAAATATTTGATATCACTATTCGAATATGCTGGGTCGTCTTTAATTTTGTCATACTGTACAGAAACACAGTAAGTTGATATTGCATTGCATTGCAATAGAACAAAAGAACTTTTTACCAAACACTCGACAAATGTATTTTGCCATCGCACCCGTGTAGTCTGCTCGTGGTCTTAAATGCCTCATCATTTACGCATTGCAGTTTCATCTCCCTCCTACGTGCGTTCATTCACAAATTTTGTCTAAACAGTTGAAATGCTTTTTAAAAATGCTACCCATTTTTAAAGTTCGAAGCAGCAAAGCCCAACATTTTATGCAATATCAACCTATACATACAAATAAGTGATACGCTTCTTGTACTGTACATTTCATAACAGAATTAAAAAAAATATTAAAAAAATATAAAGCGGTAAACAATATATGGAATGTCAATTCTCTTTTAAATGATTGAAATACAACATATACTGCATGCACTATAGCTCAATCAACGAGTAAATGTTCTTAATATGTTTGATAAATATATGTTATATTGAAATTAGGATATTTAAAAAAATAACCATTGTGCCTTTGCACAGTGAAATCTTAGTCGAATGAATTTGAATGAATGAGATCCACAGTTTATATTAATATTTTACTTCCTGGTCTATCAAGGGAAAGTATTTGTTTAGACTATTGAATTGATGTATGAAATTTCCGGTATGACTTAAAGATGCACTCTTACTCCCAAATAAGAAATACCACAATTAATATGATAATGTTTTGATTTACAAAAATGGATGAATAAATGTCGAAAACAATGGTTCTTATGAACGATACCAAGCTAAATTTGAACGAAAGGTGCAGAAGACACGGTATTTCTACCTTATGACATGATATTAGATCATAGTTAATCTTTTTGCATTCACCAATCATTTAATATTTTTGCGATTTCATCTATAAAATACACGACTACAATCTTGTTATTAGTAGTTAATATTTTTCAACAATGCATTATTTAGTAAGTAGTTTAAGGTTTATCACTCAAAATTTATGTTTGTTATACATGTGTATGTATTGATATTGAAAAAGAATGTCACTTTAACATTGAAATCCATGGAAAAGCGAGGCCAAATGCACGGAAATGCAGTGAAAAGCAAATTTGGTTTATAAAAAGCACGGCATTTCGCACTGAAAGCTCTGAAAAGCGTGATAAGCGAGAAATCATAAAAATAAAGGCCAAATATATAGAAAGATTGCTTTTGCGAATTTTTCGAGTGGTTTTAGCTATTCTTTTCAGTAATTTTCGTGCTTTCTGCCTTTTACATAAACACAAAATCGCAAAAAGGCAAGGAAATCATTAAAAAGCAAATGCTATTTACATAAGGTTAAGAAAATAGCGAAGAGCAATACTCACATTTTATGTTGTTTCAATTTCCAGTCTTACTGAGACAGAGTCCGGTAGTTCTTTATTCAAATACTCCTACGACGTTTGAGCCTTTGTCCCGTGCCTCTTATAACAGGGATTATTTTTTTAATATTCGACTACTGGACTTATTCGATGTTAATTGTATCATTGATATTCACAGCTGTTTTGTTGATGCCATGTGGAGGCAATCAAATTTCTGTTTCTGTAGTAATATTAATTTTGAGTGATTTCAAGATTGAAATGGGAAACAAGGGTTGCAAAGAATTTGAAAAATATTTTGCCATTTTCTTTTCGTTCATTGTTCAATTTTGGGTTAATTAGGGAAACGACGTACGTTTAATCAACATCAGCGGACAAGGACAGTTTTAGACAAATACATCTTTTAACAGTTAGATAGACAAAAGGCATGTTAGGTACATGTCATGTAAGTTTGTTGTTAGTTTAAGCAATCTGTAAACTATGTCATCATCACTGAACAGGGAAGATCGAAGTCATCGATAGTGCATATTTTGGAATTATAAAGTGATGATTTTATTTGAGCAGTAAATAATGAAAAAGAACAAACTGTACCATTTATTGTCATGAAAGTTTTGTCTCGTTAACTAAACATTTCCCTTTTGAAATGTTTTCTGAATTTTCTCGTGCAAGGTGTCGGCAAGAATATTTTCGACACCGTGACCACGATTCCACTTTTATTGTGTATATCTCCAACACGCCGATAAAGCCAATATTTCACTACTTTAAATGAAACCATATCGACTTCTAAGTGCAAGAACTCAATATCTGATTATATTTCCATATTTCTATATGCAGTTATTGAGTTATTGCACTAAGTTGACGATATATACATTTGTATTTCAAACATTTAAACCACCGCCAACAAGTTTGAAGCAAATTTTGCGTAACATAACGCTATTTCAATACCGTCGTAAACTGTCACATTTTCAGAAAGAAGTCTTAATTTCTGTTTTGAAGTTTCATACAAGTAGACAAATTATCAATTCATGATAGAAAGTTTAATATAATGGCTTAACGCTGGGTTTAAACGTCCAGCAAGTGAATGGATAGGGTAAAACAGTAATCGTTAACCAGTTTCAAAGACATTTAAAACCTATACGCGTACTGAAGTGCATTGAATATAAACCTGCTATAGAAGCATATACATTTGATCAAAGTTTAGCTGCATGCGGATATTCTTTTTTTGCCAAGGTGTATTGTCACGATGATCGCGGTTTTAACACATGGAAAACGAATGTAGTTTGTTTTAACTATTTGCAAATGTTATTTAGTGAAAGGTTTTAAAAAACTCCAAATAGGATATTACACGCTGTAAAGAAAGGTGAGGTACTTCGCCATACATTTGTCTATTATGTGTTAAGTTAATTAACAAGGTTTGTATAAACATGTCTCAATTCAGTTTGTTTAATTTATTTTAAGATCTTGTCGATCTAAATCGTTACCTCTTTGCCGTGTTGTGTGAAATTATCTATAAAGGGTAAGGGCCCTCTAAATCGTAAACAGTGTCCAACTCTTAAACGAAAGGGTTTGGGTTTTCGCTTTACTAGGACGTTCTCTTGCTCTTCATCTTTGTTTATACTCGGTAAAGGATCTCAAGAATAATTATTCTTACCATTTTTAAAAGCAGCTAAGAACCAGAATAGGTGAACATAAACTTAACCAATTATTGTATAAAGTAACAGCTTAGCCATTTATAATTTAGTTATTTAGCCTTTAAGATAGTGTACGAGTATGCACAAAACGGAAATCAATTCTAGAAACAATGTTGTTAATCGTCCGATACGGTTTATATATGTAGTGTTTTGTTCAAAGTATATCGCAGGGTCGAAAAGGAAAGACAACCAAAAGAAGAACTTTCGATCTAACTTTTGAAAATGGCGAGAATTTATTTAAAGCTTTTCAAGTTCTGGTGAATTCCGTTTTAAATGAAACTAGTAAATGTCATATTAAGGTACAATACTTTTTTAAGTGTGAATTTTGAACAACTGTTTAAAGTCAGCTTAAGGTACAGACTTATTGAAAACCAAATTAAGATACGCTGTATATTTAATGTCAGATAAAGTTACAACCCCTATTTAAATTCAGAATAAGGTAAATAACTTATGTCAGACTAATTTGCGCAGTTTTTTTTAAGCTTAGATTAAATTACAACATTATTAAGGTACAATGGAATGATTGACCAGATTAAGGCAACTCATGCAACTGAGCCGCACGTGTGCGATATTACAATTCACACGGAACATGTCGTAAAGGGCTGAGCCATGAAACATTACAACATTTCGCATTTGTGCTTCAACGCCGCATTCTGGTACGACTAAACAACTAAAAAACCGTTATTTATTCCCCGACAAAGCATCTGTGTATGCGATTGACGCTAATCTCTTTTCTGCCGTACTTCAATCTGTGACGTCACTGTGCAGAATCATTTACATTATAATCGCTTCAATGAATTTTGGCTGAATGACTGATTGCTTTAAAATGAAAGTTGTCAGATTTATCATCTATGGCTGCTCGACCGCTTTCGAAAAATCGATAAATTACTGTAGAAAAGATTTTCAAATACACTGGAATTCTTACATATGCCTTACCATTAAGAGTATAATTTATAATTATTATAGAAATTGAACACATACTGAAAGTGAATTGGCAGGATTAGAACAGTGTTAAAACTTAAAAAAGGATAAACCGAACGTTTTTAAACAGAAAAATAATAACAACATCAGGACAACTCAACATTGACTACGAAATAAAACATTTCTTCAATGTTTTCATGTTTGATTAATGACTTTCACTCAAAATAGGGCTCTTTCAAACATATCAAAGATAAAGATATGAACACGTTAACCTAGAAATACCCACTGTGATGGAACTGGTGAATCTGGAAAAAAGATCAAAGCTGAGCCAAGTGAAACATCATGAAATAAAACTTTTTGAACATAATGCATTTAATTAGTTTAGAACTGGTCTTATACTATTGAAATACTGCCTTCATATAGTGTTGATAGATTCTGATAAAAAATACGATAAATATTTAGTAAAATTGCCAGTACAAACATAAAAAAGGGACAACGATATTCCAACGTGACGGTTGGCTACTACTCAAAAAAGGTAATTCGAAGTAAACAAAGCATGTAGTGAAAATAAAATATTAAGATATATTAACCTAAAGTCGTAATTATACAAATTTAACATTATGTTCCTGCGTTTCTTTTCACGTTTGAACTGTTACGAATTAGCGAATTGTATTAACCATCAAGACGGATATGATATATAATCCATATTGTATATTTTGCATTCAGAAATGTTTACAACTCAATGTGTTGTGACAACGACTTTAAATAAAAAATATCGGTTTGATACAGTCGAGAAAGAATGTTTGACATTATATTTTATTACACATATCAAACATGTGATATACAAATTGACTTTTCGTTCGTTATCGTCATCATGGTTATTGCCTTGTCAAACCTTTAGCATTCAAGATCGCATAAAAGTCACTGAAAATAAATGCTACACTTAAAACTGTATTACAATACGATTCCATACATATACATTATTCCTTACATTGTTCTGTAGATAATGAATTAGCGTTCGAGCTACCCCGTCGGATCTACAAAATCTTCAGCAGCAAAAGAAAAAGGATCAGCATCGCCAGAAGTTGTCGTTATTTATAGCAAAAAGAACCACGAATGCCATTATTATGACTATGACGAAATTCAGACGCCAAAATTCAACAACTATAGAGGTAAAAGTTGTGTCTTAATCATGACTTTACTTAAGTTTTAAACTGTTATAATTCAGAAGATTCTGTTTCTTCTGCAATAATTAAGAGTGGTTATTTATAGCTAATTTACCTCGAGGCTAACAATTTTCGTCAATTAGGAAGCACAAATAAGACAACACTGCCATACTTGGAAACGAAACCAATCATCATTATAAATGTCATTGCGGAGACAATAATAAAACGGATGGATGCACGGACGCACAGACGGACGCGCACCGGACGGATAATGCGATTATCAAATGCCACCTTTATTCATGTGTACTCTGGCTGTTATGACACACTATTTATGCCAGCTTACTGTTATAGTAATAATCTTACTAATCATTTGTTTTCGAATTGGCAATAACCCCAGTTACCATGTAAAGATGTTTATGATACAACACCTTTTTTTACCCGTACGCCATATCGTGCGCATATATTTTATACATTTGACCTCTCATCTGTTCGGATATGTCTAGAACCACATTATGATATTCATTGACAAGCACACGTAGCTTTACAGTCGCCAAACTAAACATTCGTGATAATTCTATATATATTTGAACATACCCGAGCTTCTACTGACATAACCTGTCATAACGCACTTCGCAATTTGCGTCATTGTTTTCAATCTCGTTCACCACTCACTAAATCGTAAACTTGTCTTACATTTTTAAATGTAGTCGCCGTATTATTTCCAATTCATGTTACCACTTACTAAGACATGCATTTGTCTTACACTTTTAAAATATAAATTCCAGTTATAACCTTTTAAAAACCATTACTGTTTAAATCAGCTTCAAAGGGCGACAGGGCTCTAATAGTAATCATTCTGTCAGTTCGTCAATTCATCCGACTATTCATCTAACATTGTATTCTAAAATTACACTGGCGAACCATATAAGGTAAGCTTGGAATAGATAGTGATGTGAGCTTGTTCACAGTGCAAGGACTTTAGTTATTTAAAACCTTCTAAAACATATATGCCTTTTTTCATTATTATCTTCTCTCGGTTTATATGCACATATGGTTATTTGAACTTTTTACAAGAACTTTCTATATAAATATTTGTATTAAGTACAATTTCGCAATATTTCGCAGGAAATGATAACGAGTTTTTCTCAACTTTTTAATGCAGTTAAATACTTGCATAGTCACCCCATATCACTTTTTGCATCCTAGAAAATTGTACCCACTGTAGAATATGCTATTATTCGAAGTTTACTTAAGGTTCACTAAATACACTTACATCAACACTTTGACATTGGCGTCATTAGGGTTGTCGACCAGACCTAAACCAAAACAGAAATAATAACTCAACTTGAGATCGCTTTATCAAAACTTCAAACGCTATTTTCTGCAGAAAACAATATGGGCCAACTCGTTTTCTATATAATGTGACAAAGTTATTTTCTTGCAGATATCATTCAGGACGCGGAAATTCGTACTGTGGAAAAGTACAATCACCCCTTAAATGCATGGCAGATTACGAAATTCTTCTTTCGGCACGATTACATAATATTTTCAGCGTCAGATGACAAGTGGTATTCCGTTGAAAAGAACCCCACATGTATTTTACTTCAACGGGGCAGCAAGGAGCAGGTGTCTAAAATGATTAAAGGCAATGATCGACATTTCTTCAAATGGAGGATATCCGGAAGCCATATTCCGACTGGGCAAAAACAATCATTGTATTTACTCATCGATTGGCTTATTGAAACCGAAGCGTCTAACAAATATGCAACTTTCCGTGGAAATTGTCAGCACTTCGTTAGTGAAGTCATCGAATTCCTGAAACAATGTAAGTATTTAAGTGGCAACGTCACGATAAGCAGATTTTTTTAAGTATCAGGGAGCGTTAACAGTTACAGCAAAATTGTCATATAATAGATACATGAAGTAAATTAAGCATGCAGATAACAGTAACAAAGCATGTTTTACTTGATTCATCACTGACAATACGAAAAGCAAAAAGTCCATTTCTAGCTCGTTCAAAACGATCGAAAAAATACTAAAAACAGACATATACGTATGCGTGTATGTTTGAACTACTTTTTCCAAATGAGTCCGACTAGAGACTCAAAATATTGCATTAAACCATAGCTGGTCATTCATCCAGCCATTAGTAATAATGTTAAATCCTTATCTCCGGTGACCCAATACAAGTTCGATATACTGTCAATAGATAGTGGTTACTAAAATGAAGTTATAATAGATAATAAAAAATATGTTTATTCTTTATTTAGACATAACATGATGTTGCTACTTTTCAAGACCAAAACTGCATGTGTTCATTATACATTCTTTACATATTATTTTTCTAATAATAAATCCTTTCAAAATACTGTCGTACCAAAACGATATATTTGGTCACCCGGTAGCAAACAGCAAAAATGTGTGTGACATTGTATGTATCCTATTAATAATATATAGCTTATCAATTTCAGAATAATCGGGTGGTGCAGTCCTACTAACAGCTAATTGCTGCCGTTGTTATACCAGTTTGTGACTACACAGCATACATACGCTGCAAACACCCTTTTACACATAGAGTTTAACATGAAAACAATTCCAGTTTATGGCACGCTTTATAATATGAATTCCACTCGAATAAAATACCATACTTCATGACGAACTACGTGTAAATGAAGTGAGCCGAAAATAATATGTGATGAGTATGTAGGTGTTAATACATCGAACTTTTGAATATTGTATACGAAGTGATTTTTACACAATAACTATCCAATCTGTTTACGGAGCTACACTGCATTTAAAGGTTTCCCATACTAATAGCAAACAGCCAGAGATAAAAAAGGCCCGTGTCGTCTTAAGATATTGCTGATCTGAAGCATTACACACTCTGCTTCGATAATTCGATATTGACCTATCTGGAAACATCTTAGATGGTCTCAGATAAATACTCTCAACTTGGACGCAAGTCTGAATTATCTTAAGAAAGTTACTAGGACGTATCTCTGTGCAGAGGTTATTGCATTAAGTATTATGCTATAATTTGTGGTACGTGTATTTAATTGATCTTGCGATGACCGTTTGGATTGATACTAAGACTAATATCTTATAATTATGATCTATATAGGTATAGGCTCTATGAATATCGCGCACAGTGCTTGGTTTCATACACGTCGTATTATTATATTGAATGTTATATTATATCAGAACAATTTCATTTGAATATTGAAGTAAATATAGACATACCTGTCATTTTGACCGTTGGCAACTAAATTCGTTGAATAGATTTATATACGTGATAAAAATATCTATAGTTGATAACTTATTCAACTTTACTTGAAATTTATAGTTTCGTACAGAACGATTATGATTTTATTAATTAACAATTGGGTGATAAGATAAAAACATTCTAGTTTAAAACGTAGCAACTATGGAAACGTTAAGTGGACTTCCTGATGTCTACTTTCTCTATCAACGTTGTTTTGTTAAACATGTATTTTGAAAAACTATGAAAAACATAGCGGTAGTGTTGTATTATAATAATATATAAGTCTAGAATATTGTATTGTGGTATCTATAAATTGGTTTCGCATATTTTGGATTTGTGGACACTGTTTAACACTAATTAAATCTGATTGATGGAATTGACGTGTAATCGCATATCATTTTCAAAAATATGTCTAATATTTAAAATGGCGACTAAGTTCGCTACCAAATGTTCGATATTGTTTAAATCTGAATGCTTTTTTTGATGTTCTTATAATAATTATTTTTATTTTGTTAAACAATATCTGAGTGTTATATCTTTGCATAAAACTGTACAATTTTAACAAAATCAACATCAAGCTGGCGTGCCTTATGGCTGCCAAAATTAGTTCAATTTCATAATTTCTTTGAACATTTTGTATTTGATGTGATATTTAATCGAAAAGCATTTTAGTGCTTTTGTTAACATTTAACAATACTGTTAATATCTAGTTCAAATGTGGTTACAAGATGCTTTTCTCCCAAGGTAAGCTTTTCTCCCAAAAGGTATGATTCCTCAACCAAAAAATATACTACTAGTGTATCGTATTACCTTTACAACAACAGCTTTGATTGACATAACTGCTTACATAGGGCTTCTATAAAGCAATTATTTCAATACGGCATAGAAATACAGTTGAGTGGGAAAATTATGAGAGACAGAGGTTTCTCATTGAGCTAGTAAATCTAATTATGCTCACGGTCAGAAGCATCCGTTTAAATATAGCCTAAGTCTATCTAATCAAGTGTAATACTGACACCACGTGATCGAATCACTCAGTAAATAGCCTGGTCGCCTTATATTCTGCATCGCGTGGAAAAACACATTTTGATTTCCACTTCTTCTCTGACCTCCTCAGAAGTTAAATGATCAAAGATATAACCCTTTGTCAACTCTGTTCGATTTCCGTAGAATATGTTTGACATTAATAGAAATGAAGAAAGATGAAGAAGGAATAAGTAAGACGGATTAATGCTGTTGATCGCTGCGTAATTTTAAACTTACATTAGCGACATGCCTCGTTACCAGAAGGAAAAATAAATGTTTACACTAACATAGTTGAATCGTCTCATCACTAGAAGTAACAAAAACTTGAAAACCAAATAGAACCCATACACAACAAGATTACAGCCCGAATGACGTAAGCCTGAAATATGTCAATCATAGAAGTGTAAGGGACGATTCAAATGTAATTGGGTCCACGCAAAAGTATCAGTTAAATTTTCATCATTATGCTCCTATGTTGTTAATTTCTCCCTTCGTCCAGTATGTTTGATTAGAATGGAATGTAGCACGTGACCCTGTAAAAGAGACTGACATATTGAGCACACGTTGTAGACTCAAATATTTTTCATGACCTTGTTCTCATTAAAATTTGGAATAATTCTGGCTCACTTGCCTTCCTTCTTTGTCATGTACAATAACCAAAATTGTAAACAGCCAGCGGGCTAATACATTTATGTTCATCTTGCCTTATTCATCTTACCTTTTTACAATGATACGTTTGCAGCTCCGTAGCCAGTCATTAATCGGAGCTCATACATATGCAAAACCTTGGGGATCAGTCAAATATTAAAGTAGGTGAAAAGGGCATAATAAATTGACGCGTTCCGCATTGCCGTTAGTATATTATTGAAATATTTGTCACAATTATTAAACTACAAATGATAATGAAGATCTATGTCAGGACAAAATAAATAAAATAGTGGACACAAATGATACAGATGTGATTTTTAATTAACCCCACTTAAACAAATATTTTTTTTTTTTTAAAAAGAAGTGAAAAACAAGTTGTCTGTTTTGTCTGTTTTGTAGAGATAAGTTTGTTCTTCTGAAATGAAATGATCGTTTTTAACGTCAACCGCATTAAATCAATATCATGATGTTTACTTAAATACCTTAAGGTATATAAAGCGTGACATCTTGAAGCGAAATTTTCATTTCATTATATTTATTTCGTATATTTCGGTGTTTTATGAGACAAAAATTGATATTCGTAATATGACTAATCAACTGTTCGAAAAGTGAACTTTTCAAAATATAAATTTAACATGTTCAACATTTTAGCCCGTTTTACTGCAGAACATAATTAGGTATAACATTGAACGAAAATAGACATGCCATGCTTCATGTTTTTTAAACCTATCACTTTCGCAATCGAATGTTACACTTTCATATTTTAACTCTTTTCAGTTGACACAGATTTTACTGGATTCAAATAAACGGCTCCAAATGATACACTGGCACGACGAAATTGGCCTGACATCGTAGACATACACGCTTTTGTTTAATTCTTAGTAACATAGTTGCGTAAACAATAACATAGGTGTATGAAGACATTGGTTGCGAACCGACCATTCACACCAGCAGCACACGTATCACCTTCATAAGAGTATTCACAATTCCACTGTCTTAGACTGAGTATACATGTTGGACATTGTGGCTTACAGACATACCATTTGGTTCAAAACTACCATCATTAGCATTTATCAATTGTATATAATCTTTTCACTTTAAATCACGTTCCACCTGCAACCACCCTGCATTAATTCAATTGAAACGGTCATGGTTTTATATATCATTGATACTTTGCATCACATACCTTTAAATGAATTCAAACTGTTGTATGAGCCGTCCATGCAAGTGTTCCTCTTGCAAACATGGATGAAGTTCAAAGTGTTATTTAACATTAACGTATATACTCGGTACAATTACAGTTTATAGAAAGGCAATATGCCGTTTAGTTTGCATTTTTGTTGATACTCAAATCGGTTCTATTGGATAGTACATATGGCCCATACATGGATTATTACAGTTGAAGAATTTTTTTATCTGTATTAATCGATAACTTATTCTCACTTCTGACGTCTTCATTTCATTATATCTGTTTTCAATATTTTGAGACAATAATGATTCAGTTGTTTTTTTAATAATATAATTGTATACACTTTGAAATAATAAACGCTGTATTTAAACAGCGGACCAGTTATTGCCACACTTACGCTACACTCAATAATATCCGTCTTTGTAACAATGACAGTTTGTATAGCTGGTACATGTGCATGCTAGTTAAATGCATGTTGTAGTGCAATTTGTGATTGTGTCCCAATGTCATGCTTCACACAAGCCAAAATGCAAACGTGAATCACAGAAACATTACGGATATTTGCAAGCATGATCACAGCTGTTACTTTTTTTCTGGTGGATATTTTCTACAAACTAAGTCATTTCTTAACGCAATGATATTCGACTGATTACTAGTGTTACTATTACTATTTATAAGTTCACTATAAAGATATAAGCTCTCCAACTTAATTTTGAATTGAAATATTTCCTTTTAATAACCCCGGTTTTAACTACTTCAGTTGATATTTAAAATCAATGTTTATTTGCTGTGACTCCATGTGAGATTAGATGTTAGCGAATTTTTTGTAATCGATTTTATTCACTTCAATTCAGCGGTATAGAATACAAACATGTACCCTGTTTGTAATTAATCACAAAACGGACCCGGTAACATGCTTATACTAAAGGTTGTATTAATATTACAATTTAAATTTCAGGGACAGATCCCGCCTAAAATTAAACTTTGCGAATTCTCAAGGGTACAGTGGTAAAAATTTAACATATATTCAACGAGAAACGCACATAGTCACAATTTTATAAGCATATTTTATTTCCCGGTGTATCTTTTTGGTTGTTTTGTCAATTTAGGGGACGATTCTATTCGAAATTCAATTTCAAACACTACTTTGGTATCAAGGCAACTCAAAAAAAAAACTAAACGAATGATCATGGGTTCAGTAAAACTTTGATTGGCCTTGAGGTCTGAGATATGAGAATTATTGCAAATAATGTTAATAGAGATAGAATATCATTTTGTTAACGCGATTAATAGTGTCTCGCAGTCTCCTGGATTGTGGTTGGGCAGTTGTAATCTAAAACAACATGAATGAGAGGGGAAATTGAATGGTAATACAGCTAATTGTCAATAAGCAAGAGGCTGATGTCTATGTTGAAAGAGCCAGAAAATGTCGACCGACGTGCAACAGTCATCCAACCCTAATCGTGGCCTTGCATCTTTTTGCCCTGAGATCATTTTGTTCACACCTGTATTAAAAATCATGACAAGCTGATTGTAGTCACTTTCATTAAGTATTCCAGTTAAAAGATGTGGTGTAACAGAGCAGAGTGGGACCTACCCTACCCGTTTGAACCCGACCAAGTTGCACCCTCCTTCCCGAATCAGTATTATATACGGAAGTGAAGGAGTAAGATCATGCTGTTTAAAATTGTTAAAAACACTTTTTATCCTTATATTCAGCATAAAGCTTCTTTCACAAAAGTGTTCGCAAAGAGCTTTCCTATTTGCGATCTTATTCCATTGTTAAATATTCAACTATGTAAACATTTCAATAAATTATGTCAATCCGGTTTGTTTACCTTCAATAATGATGTTAAAAAGACACAAAGAAAAGTTCAAAGCTATTGCACCTATCTTTTTTGTTATAGAAATTATACAAACCACGAAGAAGCTGCGAGTAATATATAGCTCGGATGTAGTAACGGTTTATATGACAAATAAATGTCACTATTAAACATAAAAAAACGAACCAAAGTGCAACAATAGCACATAATTAAATTAAATTAACAATGTAACCTTATTTATATTCGTTTTTTCAATTGCAAAAGTTTCTCAAAATGCAAATGGTCTGATAAAACAATTTCTTTATGTAAGGATTAAAATTCTACTTTTTGCATTTAATTGGGGTATGGTATGCATTAGGGCTGTTCAAAATTGGTGGGGTCCGAAGGACTCCAGCAGCATTTTGAACTGCGACATTGCATACCATAACCCAATGAAATGCAAAATGTCGACTTTTATTACTTATATTTACATTTGTTTAAATGTACATTTCAGCTAAAATAAATAGAGCATTTTCTCTTTGTTCTTTCTTTCGTTGTTCTCAATGGAGGATAAATTCGAACATCTACAGTAACCTAAATCTATAAAACAATGAATGAGCAGAAAAAAAATAGTTCCTTATTCATGGGTTTGATTTCTATATTTTCAAGGAAAAGTATATTTTAACAACTTATTATAACTGTGTTACAGCTAGAAAAAATTAACAAGAGATATGAAAAATTTACTATGACAATAAAACAACAACAAAAATATCGCCACCTACAAATTTCGCATTATATCTCGTGATATTAACACGCGATACTAGCGTTTGTTAGTCACGGGTTTTCAAATTGGAGAGAAACATTCCTGTCAGTTTACCTGCTGAACGTTATGTTGAAGGATCAGTTGGTGTATGAACCATGTTGGAATACGTTGATGGACAAATCAGCAAGTGCATTGTCATTTCTTTGGATGAAATGACAGTGGCCGTCACACGGGCGGGGTAACGTGTTTAGCAATGGAAACTTTCGCGGAACGAAACCCAGAGTACGTGAGAAGACTTAGTGTTGAACTGAGCTCTTTCTTCTGGACGTTGCTGGGTGAACTACTATGTATTGTTTAATTTCCTCGATTTCATGTTTTGTCAATTTCAAATTCCAAAATCAGTCGTCATCATTGTCATTTAATATTTCTTAAACTGTTCCTTCCATTATAAAATTAAATTCTACATTCAAATTAATCAAGTAATGATTGGTAATGTTGTTTTTACTGCTTTACTGCAGGTTCTAGTTTCACAGGTTGCCAATAATTAAACTACGATTTCATTAACAAATAGTTCCGTAGTTAATTTTGGTTAAATAATTGATGGTTTCAATTCTTAAATTTTATTATTCTTACTGTAAAAATAGTATTTCATTTGTATACATATCATTTTATTAATTGATTATTCTTTGCAATGTTCAAATACATCATAATAATTGCTAGAATTCAGAAATACGCTGTGTAAAATGTTAAGTTTTCATATTGAGCAATGCATTATGATTCAAGTATGTCGCATATTGTTTCCATAATTTCCCTAGGTCAGTACCGATCAAACTAAATATATTAGCGTTTGCATATTATGCTGGTAAATCCATTTTTATAATTTTGTTATTTTATATTCAGCTCACTTAAGCTTAAACAGAATATCAAATATTAACCAGTTTATCAAATTTAAAGGTACACTTTTTTTGCAAAAGAAAAATTCAAAAATCACGTTCGCAAGTTCTTGTCGAAGAACAGAACACGTTGGCGTTAAAATACCTACACAGGGGCAATGCTCACTAAACCATATGGAGGGTGAGCTGACTTATTTAGAAACATGAAGGAGGAGTGACGTGCGAGTTTTTTATGTTAACAATATGTCTTAACGTATAGCAGTGAACGAGAACAGGACCATCAAATTGTCCTGGTATATTCAACACTCTCTGTCTGAACTCAGTGATTCCTGTCACCTCCCCCGGCACACCTTTGTCAGGCCAGCAGGTGAAGTGCAGGTGATGAAGCTCTCTGGTTTCCCTGTGAAATGTTGCAATGAGCAAAAACTGTTTAAAGAAACTATTACCTGTTGGTGTTTCCATAATGTTCACCTAAGACAATAGCATGCAAATATAGCATAGAGTTCGATCAAATTCATAAACAAGCTATGTAATCATCGTTCGATAATTAATTGATGTTCCTACAGTCATCTAAGTTTAAAATAACTTTTCACGTATACACTAACATTTCAACATTTAACATTTCATTTTATTATAATCAGCGTTATGTTTGTGATCATAACTCTTTTGCTGAATAACGGTATTGGAATAATGTATATATCTAGATATATTAATCAGAAATTGTATGTGGGACCTTGATCCATATGCATTTCATGAAGTTCAGTGTTACTTGTTGAAATCTCCAAGGCTCGTTTCTGTATCTTTGATCGAATTTCGTGAGCAATGCTACAATCATTGTGTCATAAATGCAACTTTTGTTGAACTTTAACTTTCGAATAAGAAGATACTTTTAAATATCATAAAAAATGAATAAGGAAGTATTTTTATTTCAAAATAAATAGTCTGCTTTAAAATACTTCGCCGATGTTGGATGTTCGCTGACCTGACATACCTTGTTATACGATCGCGTGCGAAAGTTCAAATTATTGTGTGTTTTGTATTGATTCAGCTTAAAGCAACCAGGAAGATATTTAGAGTTGTGTTTAGTTTCGTAAACATGAATTTAAATATATATATATATTTTTTTTTTTTTTTTTTTTTTTTGGCGGGGGGGCGGGGGGGGGGGGGTAGACGATCGCCCTTTGAAATAGGTAATTCAAATACTATTCAGAGTTTAAATTAAATGATTAAATATCCGTGTTCTTTGTTAATGGAAAGAAAAAAAAATAAGGAAGATAGAAGAGTTCTCGTTTATCGTCATGTGCACACGCAATCTCTTAAAATATCTTATTAATCATATACACTTCACACACCTGATTATGCTTACAAACCAATAACGTACACATATTGTATACTTTAAAAGAAAGGCATTGCATTCTAGTTGTGGTTTAACAATATACAATCGTTGATATATATATGCTGATTCTAAACTTAGTTTAATCTCAATTGTCTGTTTTTAACAAACATAACAAAATAATATTGGCAAAAGTAAGTTTAAATTTTAAACTCATATTTGCATTTAATATTGCACCAGTGCTTGATGTCCTTCAATTTAATCATAAATACTGTCGCGTGTTAAATATCGTTTGTTTGAACAACAGAAGTGCAAACATTGCCCTCAAAGTAATCTGCAGTCATTGACAATGCGCATGTAATGTCCAACGTTATACAAATAATACAGAAAGATATTTATATGAATGAGTGTCACAAGGTTAAAACAATAAAACATACTACCGTTTAAAAACAGAAATAAGGTATTTGATAAAGCTTTGCTAAGACCCGTATGTCTTAAGTATAACACATCTTAAAAGGAAACTTTACGAAAATTGAAACAGAAACTTCATTTACGTATCAAATCTATCATCGAAAACGTGTCTGCTAATCTTTAATCTTTAATCTTTAACATAAGTTGTTTAAAATGATATTAATTTCACATCTCGATTACGCCACCTATGAAATTGTGAACTCTCACCTCGTAAATTCAATTCAGCATACTCATTTTCGCTTAGGGATGAAACAAAAACCTTGCCGTACTTTTTACTTATTCCAGGGTTTGGCCAATATTGCTCGCATTTGTTTTTCTACAAAGCGTACGACGTGTAGTATAGATGTCTGCTTCTCACCAAACGTGGTTCGATTCTTAACCATATTGAAAGTGGTTAAGTTGTATAGGTATCCGCCTTTCACTCAAAATGTTTTGAGCTCGATTCCGACTAGGGAAACCTTTAAATGGCCTTCTCAAATATACATCAGTATTGGTTAATACTCAAGAAACGGACTGGAGCGTGATAATTGCAATATAATCACCTGCAATAGACACTACTGTTGAACGATGAGAAACCAAACTCATTTTAGAATTGTGAAGGGCAATACCCCCAGTGCTACGCTTAAGCGTAATATAAAAAAAAAAAACAGAAGTAAAGAGGGTAAACATTGCGTCGTTTAACATTGTCAAGAACATGAAGTTTTGCTTTCAATATTCATCAAAAGGGGTTGTCTCATAATAGTGAGTGCAATGAGTGCTCGTGTATGTCAGTCTATCCACTAGCTGTTTGTTTACATTCGGTAATCAGAATGTGAAGTAAACGATAGATAAAGAAAAAATATACCTGTACTACATTAAACTGCTTTCAAAACGGGATTGGGTAACTTTATTTTTTTATTATACTTTTAAAAGTGTAGTTTGTCAATCAGACTGTTAAAACGCATTTCATTTCACAATTTCATTAACACAAAGCCATAATGAAACATCTAAAAATCCTTCTAACCAGTCAACTGACTTGTTTACCATTTTACGAAATATGAAACACAGAACCATTGTCGTGTGTCTGGATTTAGTTCATGCATTAGCTAAATCAAAGACAGGGTTTGTTTTAACTTATATAATACGAATCATGATTTCAAAAAACAAACAAAGATAAACAAGGATCTTGCGTTTCTATACACTTCAATCAATCAATCAATCAAATCTTTATTTCCTCCTATACAGAAGATATGCAAATATATTTACAACGTGTAAAGTGCTCTAACGTTGAGCAATATAGAACAAATTAACACAATAAACAAGGAAAACGTATTAAAAATAATTATATATAATATGTATACATTTAGTTACACATATGTACATTGGATGCTTTTGTTTTTAGGTTTTTTAATCTATTTTTTTCATCTTATAACGGGTCCACATTGTTATTTGAGCTAGCGATTTAATTAGTGATTATAAACATAGCTGTGATGAGTATAATAACAGGTATGTATAAGAAAACGATGCATGCATTGTTTACAAGTATTTCTGTGTAATCATCCTAACGAAACAGAACAAGAGGCTTTTGCGGAACATATAGTTTCTATACTGTTCTGCTTAACTGTGTACGTAGATAAGTTGAGGTAAAAGTGATTATGATTATGGTTATAATCGGTAGTTGATTAGCAACCAAGCTACGGTTTTTATGAAAAGCGCTATTAAATGTCGCTTCAGCAAACTCTAGTCAAAGTATGCACGTATACACCGTAATGTATAATTTTACGAACATTGCAGAAGTAGAGCGTTGTTGTCCGTGTCTATAAAAGGTTCTAAAAGTGCTCCAAGAAGTCGCAGAGTCCAAGTTATTAAGGTTTTATAGTCATGTCCATTCAAAATAGTATTCATTTGTGTAGTAAAGTCTTCTCTAATTGCCAATGTGTATTAACACTCGCTTAATATATGTACAAGCTCTTCCTGAAAGGTTAAGATACACTTAGCACAATGTCTGTTTCGTAAAATCGAAGGTCTGCACCACAAGTTTGCTTTAGTCCTTGCTGTGTGACAAAAACTACTTTTTCTTGAAATAATATACATAATAGCAGGTTGTAAACATGGATGAAGAATACAAAATAACATAAAATCGCAATCATTGGAAGTACGGATATCCCAGCATAACTTTCCCCAGCATTTAAGTATAACAGCATTGTTAACCATGCGTTTCCAAGTTTGTTAATCTGGGGTGGCTCTTTCTACGGAGAAGTAGCTATTTAGCACAAATTGCATGTTGTATTTGGTCAACAGCTTACATATATCTGGTATAAATCCTCGTTTAGTTGAGTTGTTATCAAGAATGTAAGAAATATATTTTCTCACAAAAATTTGTTTGCTTATACATTTGTTTAGAAGCATTAGCAACTTGTGTAAGAACATCAGTTTTCTTTTATCGACGTAGGTATCTAACTTATTTAATCCTAGAATAGATTCCGCCATATCCGATCTGGTAGAGATAGGCAGTCCTTGTATCTGTTTGGCTACGAAGTGTTGGAGACGGTTGATGGCTTAGGTGTCAAAGTTAGTCATTGTGTTCCAGAGTTTGGAGCCTTAGAGAGCAATGGGAATTACATTTTTTTTGTAAAGACTTGTGGATACTAAGGGGTTCACACCGAGAGGTTGGACACCCTGACCCATGATTGGATTATATCTTTTATACTTAACCGAGTTGACAAAGGCCATACCGTTGACCCTTTTACTTGGGGGAAGCCAAAGATGAAGTCAGAAAAGAGATTTTGTTTTCTCATTTGTCAATGGCAAGGTGAGTTTTCATAAGGTCTTAAGAATACGCGATGTCAGCATTACACCTGATCAGATAACACTGAGCTTTTTATGGTCCATATTATTACATATTAACATTAAACTTTACTTATTCAAAGATAAGAAAAATCACTATGTCCCTATCTAACGTAATAGCCAATGCAAAACTTCAAATTAAATTCCGTATTTGGATACATGTTTGCGGCTTCTTAAACGCAAGTTTAATATTGATAGTGTAAATGCGTTGTTTGAATGCTTAAAATAATAGTTTAATGCAAGGAAATTCAATTTAATAGATATATTCTTCAAGCCAATTGAAAAATATTTTATGCAAATGTTGTCCTTCACTTGGTAGCCATCTCTTACGCCATTTTAAATACCAGTCCTCTGTATATAAAAAACCCTAGTATACACAATTGTTCTGGTGGTTTGTTTTCCATATACCGCCATGCAAGGTTGTCAACTTTAGCTTCCAGTTAACAATGTCCTAATTATAAAGCAGCCATACCTTTAAATTATTTCATAGATATTTAACCTACATTTGAAGCACAGTGAAACTTGATGAATTTCATCCAATTTATATAATATAAACAAATCATATATCTGATATAGGTCAATTAGATCGATAATAAAAAAAAATCAACAAATTAACAATGACAAAATAGACAAAATCAAACAAATAAAACAGTACAATTAATAATATATTATGAAAACTAAATAACAGCAGTTTGACATGAGTGTTGTAAATGATAAGGAATTTGTATTACTAATATCACAAGTGCATTCTAATTAACATACAGAATGCGTTTTAAACAGTTAAAATTGGTTATAGAATAAAGCAAAGAACTGTTTTGTCTTGTTTTATAAATTTCAAATCTATTTCATTATCAAATACGAATTATAAGAAAAATGCATACAAATAAAAAACTTAACGAGGTAATATATACCGAAAAATCAAATGATATGTTTTATAATGATATAATCATATAATTAGTTTATGAACTGTAAGGCACACTATTATTAATAAACGAAGTAGACAGTTTGAGGTCCACTTAGCGTTTCTTTAGTTGCTATTTTGAAACATGCGCTAGAGGAGTTTCTTATTAGTTCACACAATTGTACATTAATATAATCCCTTTACTAGAATCTTTAAAAAAAACCGATTAAACTACTCATTTGAAGACTTTGTATAATTGAACAATTTATGAAATATAGGGCTTTCTAACATTATAGATTAGCTTTTTTACAGCGAAACATACATGCATGATAATTAAAGATAAGTCTAGGTATCAATACAAATAGTCATTGCACTATTGAGTACACTGACCATCAATAGTAGATTTTTGATGTCGTCTTCCGTATTAACATAAATATTTCCTGGAAACTTTGTAGGTATAACTTCTATCGTACGAATAAGTTCCATCTGAAAACATAAGATTGCTTGGAACCTGTTTAAAACTATGCAGTCTAAGTTGTCTTCAGATTGTTATAAACGCACAATGTCATTACTTTCACATTTCTCATCCACTGACATGTGTGAAGTCAAACACTTTTAGAAGGACTAAACCACTACGCACCACCTTGCTTTTGGTAGAACTGCTCCAAACGATAATTCTGAAATTCATTGTATTAAAATTAAAATACATAAAATGTCACTCATTCATTTTCGTTCTCCTCTACCGCCTAACTGTGTTTTCTTGTATTTTGATTATTTAGTTTAATAAATCTACCGTTAAGTGCTTCGAACTTTTATACCTTTTCTAAAACGAATACTGCCCCGAGTCGATTACTTGTTTATAACATGGTCGAGATAATCCTCAAGACGTATTTGAAAGTTTGCAAAATGCTTCTATTGTATGTATACGTAGCGATGCACATCGAGTTTAAGACATTCGATAAACTAGTATAGAGTTTAAGACATTCGATATACTAGTATAGAGTTGAAGATATTCGATATACATGTTTAGAGTTTAAGACATTCGATATACAAGTATAGAGTTTAAGACAATCGATATACTAGTATAGAGTTGAAAATATTCGAAACACTAGTATAGAGTTTAAAATATTCGATAAACTAGTATAGAGTTTAAGATATTCGATATACAAGTATAGAGTTTAAGACATTCGATATACTAGTATAGAGTTTAAGAAAATCGATATACTAGTATAGAGTTGAAGATATTCGAAACACTAGTATATAGCTTAAAATATTCAATAAACTAGTATAGAGTTTAAGATATTCGATATTTTAGTATAGAGTTTAACAATTAGATATTCGATATACTAGTATAGAGTTTAACAATAAGATATTCGATATACAAATATGCGATTTTTGGATTCCTACTGACCCCATATTACTTTGGTATCATTTGCAAGGATTTTATTTACAGAGAAAGAATGTGTAACGAGTATACCGAACAAAAAGTACGACCAAAAGTTTTGGCCATGCAAGATAGCAAAATATTTTATTTACGTCTGATTTCTGTCAAAATAAAGAAAAACATACATGTACACTGTTACACATTTTCTTGAATATTCGTTTGGTCATTTATCTTATATAAGTATTTAGTAAGCAATACGCTTTAATCATACCAAAATTTTATGGGAATATCATGGATCTAAATGAAATATTATTACTAATGCATCGATACAGCTAGTTGTACATCAGATAGATAAAGACCATTTTTTAATCTATGACTAGACTCATCGACACACAAACACCGATTTCCTCGTGTGTTTTTTAACTCATTGCCGTTGTAAATGTTTTGTAGCGTAACACTCAAACATTAGTCCACAAGTTGACGTCCAAGTATAATTTGTCTATGTAGCGTTATTTTCGATCATTTTGAATTAGTCATGGATTGTTTGGCATTGGAATCGTCAGTGTTTCGTCAAGCTTTGTGCAAGTTGGTTGTGCATTTCTCAAGATAAGTGCAGGTTGTTTTTTTTTCCGAGCGTGGTAGTGCATTGCTCAAGATAAGTGCAGGTTGTAAACCCGAGCGTGGTAGTGCATTGCTCAAGATAAGTGCAGGTTGTTTTCCAGAGCGTGGTAGTGCATTGCTCAAGATAAGTGCAGGTTGATTTTCAGAGTGTGGTAGTGCATTTCTCAAGATAAGTGCAGGTTGTTTTCCAGAGCGTGGTAGTGCATTGCTCAAGATAAGTGCAGGTTGTTTTCCAGAGCGTGGTAGTGCATTGCTCAAGATAAGTGCAGGTTGATTTTCAGAGTGTGGTAGTGCATTTCTCAAGATAAGTGCAGGTTGATTTTCAGAGTGTGGTAGTGCATTGCTCAAGATAAGTGCAGGTTGTTTTCCAGAGCGTGGTAGTGCATTGCTCAAGATAAGTGCAGGTTGTTTTCCAGAGCGTGGTAGTGCATTGCTCAAGATAAGTGCAGGTTGTTTTCCAGAGCGTGATAGTGCATTTCTCAAGCTAAGTGCAGGTTGTTAACCCGAGCGTGGTTGAGCATTGCTCAAGATAAGTTTAGGTTGTTTTACCGAGCGTGGTTGTGCATTTCTTAAGCTAAGTGCAGGTTGTTAACCCGAGCGTGGCAGTGCATTACTCAAGCTATGTGCAGGTTGCTTTTCCGAGTGTTGTTGTACATTGCTCAAGCTAAGTGCAAGAAGTTTACCCGAACGTGCATGTCTATAGCTAAGTGCTGGTTGTTTACCCATGCTTGCTTGTTTATATGCTTGACAAATGTTATCAATAAGCCGATATACTTAACGCACATATTAAGTGTTGATTTTACAAGGCTCCTCAACCCTACAATGGAACCTGATACATATAGTATATTACTTAACATAAACGCGTTAATCAAAATGTAACAACCTATATACTTACATTGTGTGAGGAATTTGAAGACTCTTTTAGCGAAGTTCTGACAATTGTTACGGATAAGGCAGTACCCGTTCGCCGTTTCGTTCTTAATAAGCCATGCGATAAGTAAATACAATGTGTTCTGCCCTTTCTCAGGTTGGCTGCAGGATAATCTGCTTGTAAAGAAATGTCGAATATTGCTGGTAGTCCTTTCAGACACCTGCTCCTTGCTACCCCGCTGAATCAAAATACATGTAGTGTTCTTTTCCACTGAGTACCACTTGCCATCTGACGCTTCAAAGATAATGTAATCGTGTCGAAGAAATATTCGTGTGATCTGCCATGCATTTAAAGGGTGGTTGTACTTTTGCACAGTATGTATGTTCACATCCTGAAAGATTTCTGCAAGAAATTAAATTTAGTCACAACATCGTGTTGAAGATCGTTTTGATAAAGCTAGCAAGTTAAAATCTTATTTCTGTTTAAGTTAGGTTGTTTTGATTACCGATATGTGAATGAAACTTTGCAGATTTCCTTTTTTAACCTTGCTCTTGAGAACTACCATATGAATGTGCACTTTTCAAACGTGTCAATGTGATATTATTTATTCAGCAATTTTAACGGATTGCGTAGCAGAACAAATACAATGTTGTCTTTTTTGTTTCATTTTAACGTATATTATTATTACTATGGCAAGAAAAATCGTGGTTATTTGTCACATTCATGCGATCGCTATTCTTTAGTATGTTTGATGGACTGAAATGAACGAATATAAAATCGTCTACATATGGGCACCTTGTCGTAGCCATAGAGTCCCTGTGACGCCTCGGGCAAAGATCAGGGGTAAGAGCTAGGACGAAAGCGGAGGAGTGTAAATGTAGTTTAAAACCTTTTGCAGTCGATCAGGAGTTTCATAGTTCCAACTATAAGACGTATTGGGCTCGGGTTTACATATCCGTAAAAATTGCTTCAACCTCAAAGAAATTATGTTAACTACTAAAATGAAAGTCACTGACACCTAACGACCTACGCGTTTGACACCAGAGCATAGGACAAAGCAACTCTTAAAAAGTCACAATTTATGAAGAAGTTGTCAACATTGAAACGACAGTTGTAAACATGTCATGTTTGTTTAGGTTGTTTTTGGTTGACTTAACATATTTGAAGATACAACTATCATTTTGTCGATTAGCTTTGCTATCAGGTAATGCTCGTATGTACATATTGTCATGATTTACATTTTTTGTACATCGGGCAATTCGTAACACCTTATTCTAATAATTAAGATTGTATGAGGCTGTATTACCAGCTTGTGCTGAGATAAGTGTAGTAAAATAAGTTGGTGTAAGAGATTACATTATGTAGACAACTGAGAATATTTGTTTCGGTATGCTATTTTTTAGAGGTTCAAGTCGTGTACAGTATACAAATTGCCTATGGTGACAATTCACGTTGCACCGAACTCTCGCCGTCTTAAGTCGTTCTGTCTCAAGGTTGTCTAGTTGTTATTTTCATGAAAATATTACTATGTCGTTTTAAAATCCCACCAGCTTTATAAAGAATGAACATGAGTCAAGAAAAGGAACGGGAACGGCCGATTCCTGTACACAATTTATTGAGTAATGTAGTTCACGGAAATTCAAAGTGTGTTTAAATATAATGTACAAAGATTGAATTATATTTGGCTTCCTTGGCTCAATATATTAAGTTTAAGGAGAGACGTTAAAAGTAATCGTTTAATTGCACTAAATGGCCGCTCTATCTACATGTGCATTTGAATAGATTTATAGAGGGTTTGTACATTTGGCGAGCTGTTTTCCTATATTCATATATAAATTATTAAGACTCAGTTGAAGCCCTGGGTCATTTGTAACTTGAATGCGCTTAATATAGGTTTTAATTTTGAATTAATGCATTTTCGTGTTTTAGTCATTTGACTTTAATGATAAGAACGAAACCAACATGATTTTGGTACACACAAACATAGCTTTTATAATTGTTTCGTGTTTAATAAATAGCTATGTGGCCAGAGATTCCCGAGTTAAAAAAGCGTCAAAACATAGATAATATGGATTTGTTCTGCACCTTAATCAAATGCATATTTTATTGATCTCTAAAGCCATATAAGAAAAACACTATAATGCATGTAAAGATATAAAACAATGGATATGGAAATTGGACTTAATTGGGAAAAGCTCAAAGAAGGGCAATCGTATATTATTATACACAATGTACACTTAATGTTTGTCAATTGTGGTTTCTTTTCCAAGAAATGTTTTAAATAATTTATACTTATTTACATATATGCATGTATTTTAAAACTTAGCATTAAATGATAAGACTTTCTTATATTGAGATAAAAGAGGTATATTGAAACTATATTGTAGCTATATTGTTTCGTTATTATTTTATGAACAGCGGGTCAAGTGTGTTTTGGTCTAAAAACATAAACTAGGTAACCAATCAATTTATCACTAATTAAACCTGCTCATATTTATCTAAAAAAATATTTCGATTGAGCAAACATTTCGCCTAGAATAATTTAAGCCCACTTGCAGATTATACAGCACGAATCGTGTATGTCCCACAAATCAGTTCAAAGTTGCCTACGTCATATAATACCGGTGGTAGTCCTTGGCTCGTAGGACAGTTTGGTACTAAGACCCTATAAACTTTGATGAAATCACATTTGTAACTCCCAACAGAACGTTGGTCTATAAGAGTCCCGCATAGCCATTGATTATACGGCGCCTAAAATAGTCAATAACTCTTTCTGATTTACCAGGAATGCTGTGGTTTCAGAAAATGCTCAGGGCTGTAAACTGCCTTTATTCCTTATCTGACCTAGAAATGACTGAGGCATAACGTTTACCTTTATAGTTGTCGACCTTGAGCGACCGAGGTCCTTCATAGTCATAAAAACGACATTCCAAGTGGCCTTTTTGGCAATAAAAAACAATACATTCAGCTACTACTGATGATGATTCTGATGCTGCCATAGCTCCGATCCTAGCTTCGGGTGGGACATCCGAACGGAAATTCATCATCTACAAAATGATGTAACGAATAAGTTATACGCATACAGTCGAGTGGTTATATTTTTAAGGATTGAAATTCATTTCGTTGACATTTTTGCGATCTTGAGTGCCTTAGGTATAACAGGCCATTTCATTGAAGATTGAAGCGCACTAGCATTTATGATCCCCAATATAACTGTACTTACTAATTCCGAACCGAAAATGGGCTCACGAAGTAAAAACACCTTTTGCGTAATTTGTTTACAGACATTCCGCATATGAAATAGTTTGCAGTAGTTTTCCAAATGATTCAGAATTTTATAAATTAAAAGAGATAAATTATATTTCATTTATCGCCCGCCCCAAGTTCAAAATTTGTTTTCGCAACCGTATATGATCAAACGTCGTGATCAAAAGTTAACTTATGTTTCGTCATAATCTGTTAACATTTATGAGTGCAACATATATAAAAATATGGTTTATATAAATATTATATTATATATATATATATAAATATATATATATTCCTCTTGCGTAGGTACATATAGCTTGCTATTCTGATATACGTTTGTGTAATCATATTGACAATACAAGGATGGCTGTGTTTCGCTAATAATTTTAAATCACCAGACGGCATACTATTGAATATATGCTAACAATCATCTGTTGTTATTAAATCTGGTGTATATATAAAACATGTCTGGTGTATTCATTGTGTCATATGTGCAATAAATCTAAATCAATTAGGTAATATGTAGAGTGTCTGAAAATTGATTTCAGCATTTTGAAAGCCTTGACTACGCCAGAATATTCGACCCAACGACTTTTTTGCTGAATTGAAATACATGAATTTTGAGGATTGGACATTACTAAATTCCCTATGCTTAGCATAGCACAATTTGTTTTTATAAAAATTATTTACCTTAATCTGACTTTAAATAGTGTTATTCCTTTATCTGACTTTATATAATAGTGTACCTAAATCTGACTTTAAATACGTGTTGTACCTGAGTCTGATTACAATTGAATGTTATACCTTTCTCATACTATAAATAAGTGTTGTACCTAAATTTGATTCTAATAAGTGTACCTAAATCTGACTTTAAAAAAGTGTTCTACTTGAGTCTGACTACAAATGAGTGTTATACCTTAACCGGACTATAAACAAGTGTTGTACCTAAATTTGATTCAAACAAGTATACCTGAGTATGACTTTGAATAAGTGTTGTACCTGTGTCTGACTTTAAATGAGTGTTGTACCTGAGTCTGACTTTAAATGAGTGTTATACCTGAATCTGACTTTAAATGGGTGTTGCACCTTAATCTGACTTAAATGAGTGTTGTACTTGAGTTTGAATTTAAATGAGTGTTGTACCTGAGCCTGACTTTAAATGAGTGTAGTACCTTAATCTGACTTTAAATGAGTGTTGTACCTTAATCTGACTTTAAATGAGTGTTGTACCTGAATCTGACTTTAAATGAGTGTTGTACCTGAATCTGACTGTAAATGAGTGTAGTACCTGAGTCTGACCTTAAATGAGTGTAGTTCCTTGATCTGACTTTAAATGAGTGTTGTACCTGAGTCTGACTTTAAATGAGTGTTGTACCTGAGTCTGACTTTAAATGAGTGTAGTACCTTAATCTGACTTAAATTGACTGTAGTACCTGAGTCTGACTTTAAATGAGTGTTGTACCTTAATCTGACTTTAAATGAGTGTAGTACCTGAGTCTGACTTTAAATGAGTGTTGTACCTTAATCTGACTTTCAATGAGTGTTGTACCTTAATCTGACTTTAAATGATTATAGTACCTGAGTCTGACTTTAAATGAGCGTTGTACCTTAATCTGACTTTAAATGAGTATTGTACCTGAGTCTGACTTTAAATGAATGTTGTACCTGAGTCTGAATTTAAATGAGTGTAGTACCTGAGTCTGACTTTAAATGAGTGTTGTACCTTAATCTGACTGTACATAAGTGTACCTGAGTCCGACTTTAAATGAGTGTTGTACCTTAATCTGACTGTACATAAGTGTACCTGAGTCTGACTTTAAATGAGTGTTGTACCTTAATCTGACTGTACATAAGTGTACCTGAGTCTGACTTTAAATGAGTCCTGTACCTGAGTCTGACTTTAAATGAGTGTTGTTAAGAGTCTGACTTTAAATGAGTGTTGTACTTGAGTCTGACTTTAAATGGGTGTGACACTTTAAATTAACTTTAATTTTATGGGAACTTGAAATGTTAAAGAATAAAACTATCGCGTTTGCAAAAGTTACATAGAATACATTAATATACCGAAGATGGTTTTATAAAATATTGTTAATAATATTGCAGTGAGTTTTGTACAGGTACATACATAAAGGTCAAATGATTTAATTCAAATTCCTTCCAAATGGCTGTTCAGTGTTATTTTGTACTTTTCTTTGATACAATATGTTTGTTCCATACACATTTTCTATTTCAATTAACATTAAACGTAAGGTTAACAATAAAGAGTACTTTCATTAAACACCCAAAACTTTTTGAATTAGTACCCCCAACCTCTCTCTAAAAGGTACTCTCACGTTTAATCGAAAAAGTATTCCCAAACGTTTTCAATTAGTACCTCAACCTTTCTTGAATGAGTATTCCGTCCCTTTTTGGAATTTTATAAACTCAACTTTTTCTCGAAAAAGTACCCCAACCTTTCTTGAATCGTTTCTTGCAACACGCGGCTAACGATATAACGATCTATATCAAATTAACTGAAATATTTTAAAACATATTCAAACAACTGAGCACAAAATAAATAAATGTATGGCCGTATTCCATAATTAATACTACAATATTTTAACCTTTTTTCTCCAGAATGTTAGTATATCCTGTTTGATATTAGGCAATACGTGTCAATCAATAAATCTTAATTTGCAAATATTAAAAACAAACTATTTTCGTTTTCCATGTGTTTATATATGTTAAAAATTGGAAAAGCCTTGTTCAATGAGACTTAAGTCAACCTATACATCCATTACTGCAGTAGGCTGTTTATTCAATTCAATGCAATGCAGTATAGAATAGGTAATTTGAGACGCATTCAGTCAGATCTCAAGCGCGTTAAAATATAATTATAGCTTACAGTGCAAAATAGAATAGGTAATACGAAGACGCATGCAATGGACAATATCTTTCGGACTCGATACTTGATATCATTTATCTTTCGATAATGGATACATTAGGACCATCTTAGTTTAACCGACAATTGACACACTGTTCCTTTTTCTAAAAATTCAACGGTTATTTAACCATTGTGTCAGTACATAAACTTTTCTCGAAATATAAATGATGCCACGTGTCACAAAATATTTCAACTACATATGGTATCCCTAAAAAGACCCAGATCGCAAGCGTCATATTTGCTACTCATGAAATACTGAGTACACTTCCTTGTACCATCAATGTTGCATTTGCTATTGAAACAACATGTTGAGCACGTTATGTTGCATTTGTCATAATATATGTATACAATTTCATATTTATTTTCCGAATATTGTGGACATTTAAATACATGTGAAATTTGGAACATACAGATCATACTAAATGTAACAACACAACAGTAATGGTTTCTGATGTTAGAATAGATGCGTTGGCATAATGTAATTGCGTTTGGGAGGAAATTTCTCACGCACGTCTTCCTCAGAAACAAATCCTTAATAGTAATAGTGTTGTTTGGTTTGAATGATAATTAGGAAATTATATGCTTAATTAGTACCATTGGTCTGTAACACAGCTGTTAGTATGTGACCGCGTTTGTATGAACCCTGTCGATATGAGGAACCATTTTATGTTCTAATATTTCATGCATTATATAAATTGCACAATTTATAATAACCGCATTTTTACACGAGCGGATAATTTAACACGGGTACACATCATGAATTTCTCGCTACATCTTGTATTATTGCTAAAGATATGACGTAGGAAATGAGCCTAGATTTTTAGACTCAAATTCATCAAAATGAATTTTCAGCAGTGTAACAGTACGAGCATGTTCATAAAAAAAATAGATTGAGGATACAAATCTTTACTCTCGAGACTAGATAAAGGCGTAAGTAAATGTTGGCATGTACTTGCTGTCGGCATAGATACATTCACTACCTGTTTTACATCTAGATTAGAACACTTTACTTTTTAAAAAGGAAGTGCATACCTTACAACAAAATGTTAAAATTAACAAACAAACTACAAATGTATAACACAAATCATGAATAAAAATCAAATGAAAGTTCATATGGTTTCATTGGATGACTTCGTAATATATACGTACTTTAACTCAGACAACTTTTTTAAAGTACATATCTGTAAGAGTTGTCATAAAATCCGAAATGGAAAGCTCACATATTCATCTGGTTTGGCGAAACAATACTTCTTGAAATACATTGTGTATCAAACAATTGGGATTGTCAACAGGACAGATCATCTATATACTGGTACAACGTTCAGGCAGGAAAACCTAGTTATGTTCAAGCATTGACAAGCGTTTGTATATTTATTCTCAGCTTAGCTGTTGTCTAGCTTTTTTAATTAGTTTAAGCATCTGATACACTGGATATTCTAGCGGTGAAATTCGCATATTGACCATATTCAAATGACTTCATGTAGGACAACACGCATTCGTGGCAGAATTCAAATTGTGCCTGAAGGTAAATAACAGCATTCATGTTTTTAATAATATTTGTAGTTAACCAAACAATAGGATAACCTCCTTAAGTATGTGTACGACATTTACGTTTTACAGAAAATCATAAAAGATAACATTATCCGATAATATTTATTAACCCAAGATATATTGTTAAAATGTCAGACTTCAAACGTCTGAAAATGATCAAAGAATGTTAAAGAATAAAATAAACGTATTCCTTATTTACACTTATAAGCAACGGTTCTAAACATTACCTTGGTAGGAATTGCTGATTTCCGTATTGACTTGACCTTCCTTATTGTGTTAACAACGCTGACTTCCTGGTATATATCCATCTTTTCAATCAGAATGGAAACAACACAAAACAATGCACTTTTACCTGCCCCGTCTCTGAAATTAAATTGAATAAAAGTCAAATTTTATATTTAAAGCCTTATACATTGTATATTAACTTTTTTAAATGAATAATTACTGATTAGTTCCATTATAAACTTTGACTGGCAAATGTTAGTGCAACTTTAGATTTGGCTTCGTCTTTAATACTTGTGCCAGTTAGTTTTGTGGCCGCTATGCTTGTTTAATGCTATGGATGCCCTTCACATATCTCGATAATCAAAATAAATTGTTTAACTATGCAAAAAACAACTTAAAAACACCCACGTATTTTTTTGAAAAGTTTTGATTGCAATGCCTTTGCAGATAAAATGTAAATTACATCATGATAAATGAAAACACACATATGCATGTTGAAAAGATTATATTTAATGACATTCTATAGTAAATAAATGTATAAAAAACGGTACTCACAAACAATGAACTAGAACCGGGCCTCGGTTAGAAACTTCTCTTATGTTTGCGTCCACGCTTTTGATAAGATCAAGGTAATCTTTTGTTGATCTCGGGATGTCACTGGTATTATCCCATGTATTGAATTCAAAGTGAGTGACTTCCCTTTCAGAACAGTGCTGTTTAAAATTCAAGTTTTGAGACTGAGCAAAATATTTGTATTGATGTAGTGTTTGTAAGCAATAATCTATAAAACTTTATATGTCTTTACACAAACTGATCAGTTATAATATCTTAAAAATGTATATTTACCCCATTGGGTTCATTATGTTTGATCGCTAGGAGTCTTTTTGTGCAATAGCCGTGATTTTCTTGTTTGGTCCAGCTGACTTGAAACATGCCTTGTTTTAAAACGTGGTTTCCAGCAGGATAATACAATCCGACATTTTGTTTCTGAAATATTGGGATTTCCAATATGATTAACTAAAGTCACATGTGCCAGTTTCAGGTAGAAATGCTATTTTTTTAATATATGTTATTATATCCAAAAACGCTTTTCACCATCACTGACTGATTTTGTTACCTTTGACTAAAGTAAAAAGAAAACAACATCTACTGTTAACAATGTTAGCATTTATGAGTTTAATATGTATAAATAAATAACAATATATATCTTATGCTTAAAGGCCTATTTTAAGGAATGTTTGACATGTTAATCCCCTGCTGTGCATCTCCTGTTAACTGTTGTCACAGTAGTGGCAAATTTCCTGTGTATTCGTTTATTTGATCAGGGCCATTTAGGGTCCATTTTCATAATAAATATTTCAAAACTGCACAGCAGGTTACTTAGATTGGAGATCTGATAAGAGGAACCGAGGCAAGTAGATTAAGATCGATAACCAGAGGTTGTGTACTATACACAGTTTGTTTGTTGTTGTTTTTTGGTGGGGGAGGGTCACTTATAGAAGGCTTAACTTAGGCTTTTAACATAAATCACTCTTACAACTTTTAAATTAAGATAACCATACCTTTTGTTTTTGTATTGCAGGTTCAAAACATACGACGCATGTACACTTTTCCTGGAACAGCAGTGTCAAAAAGTCAACCACAGTTTCTTTCATAGGAGTTTGTACAACCAAGAAGTGATTCCTCTCTTTCAAGCTCTGAAAAAAGGAATTTCTTTAGTGGCTGATTGATTGATTCTGATGCGCTTGGCTCATTGAACTTGTCAATATTATTTCAACACTCACTGCAGTGCCTATTGGTTAGCATTATTTTGATATATTCTAGTAAATGGTTATCATGATTTGATCACATAATGTAAATCAATCAAGGTCTAAATGCTACTTACATCGATGTAAACTGCATTTATATATCCAGAAGCACCTGGTGGATTATTGAGGAACAGACAAGGTCTGTTGAGATCTCCTGCAATATACTCGTATACCATTAATGCAGCTTAAATATTTATGTTTTATATTCTAAAGTCAGTCTAGATGCATTTCCATTAAATTAAAATTAAACGGGAAATACAATTTCATTTTAACAGAGGAATGTAGCATGAAATGCAAATTAAACGATCACATTTTATTACAGAAAATTATTCGCACTATAGCAAATTCGAACAAATTCTAATTAAGCTTCATTTTGTATAATTTTATATCAAATTTAACAGAAGAAAAATTTGGCTATCAATACATATCTCGGATATATACGATAGACATGTTTATGCCCCCAGGATTAGAACATTACTACCCAACTTTCATCAGACTAAAAACGTTCAATTGTTTGAAATTCATTTAATATTTGGCATTTCGGAGCTTAATTCGGTTTACTTTGCTCATATACGAGTAATCGCGTCAATGACTGCAATTAGAACAATATCTGTTGTTGGGCAAATGTGAATTAATGCTTTTCAAAATCTTAACAAGTTATACAATATTGCCTTATATACTTCACAATATTCGCAAAATATGCAGGAAAACCATGACATGCCAACATGGTGAAGCAATTTTATTGAAGTGACGATCATGCACTTGATTCAATTGTTATAACTTTTAAATGAATATAGTTTTTGTTCTTATAAATATACAATTTGAAAGTGTCGCAGTTTTATTTTGGTTCGTGCATGTATAACGAAGACCAGTGAAACCAATGAAAGTCCTGGAATGTAAGTAGTTCATAGCTTGTTCTGCATAAGGTAAATATGAATCCATAACGAAAACATGCAAATCTTAACAATTGAAATTTAACTTAATATATCAACTCAAAATATTAAAATGATAAACGAGCGTCAGTTTTATCATACGAAATATCTGACAGACAGTATATTTGAAGTAGACCACATGAAGTAGCTTTGTTTTATGTCATTAAGACCTCCGTTAAGGTTTGTAAGTTATAAATATAATTGGTACACACATTGTATTCAGTATATATTATTGATTATTACACATCATCCATAAATAATGAAGTGACCTCCTTCATCTTACCACAGAAAATAATAATTGATTCTCTATTCCATAAAATGTAATGAAAAATCACACACTAGTGCATTAAGCAACATCATACTACCTGGTATGTCTGCAAATGGTCTGTTCTTTCCTTTCATTATCTTATTCCTCTCAACGGCATGCATTTCATTATCTGATGGCTTTTCTAAAACGGTTTGCATCTCCTGCATAATCACATAAATAGCTCTCTTTGCTTTATTGATAATTTTCACAGATTTGTTAATATGCAAAACTGGTTTGATATTGTCTACATCAGGGTGGTGAACAACGAATGCTTTGAATAGTGTTACGTTTGCAGATATTGTATTTGAATAATCATATCGATGATAACAGTGCCAATTAGTTAGAAATTAAGTTAAAAGGCGACAACGTTTAAACCTGAAATTGTCCGTCGAAGTCTTCATTCCCCATCTGCCTCATGTACTGGCGAAAATATTTCCCTCTTATTGGTTTGCTGATATCACTCAGTGAACAGACAAGCGCTCTATGTAAGAACTCGTACTGGTTCTAAATAGAAACATCCACTACGAGCTTGACTTTTGTTATACTCAATTTAATTTCACAGATTTTAAACAAAATTTAATCAGATGAAGTTTTGTTGGATTGATCTTAAAAATAGACAGTGTATGATCACACACACAAATATTTGGAGGGGCGTGAAATAATATTTTGAACAAACAATAAACAGCGTCGTTAACATGAAGGACCTTAACAGAACTCAAACAAGCATGATTTAGATACTAACATTAGCCGTTAAAAATATGCAACAATCAACAAAATTACTGTACCGGTTACTAGTGTGAAGGTATATACATAAATGGTTCAAAAGCAATGAAGATAATTATGTTGGAATGCCAAATTTATTGTAAGATATATAGTCTGTTCAGCTTAAGCAACACAACTATTATTGACCTGTTGCATTATACGAAAAATTAATCTACTTCTTATATCACAAATATGAATACTGACACTAAATGCATTGGCAACATTATCTGAGGAATTTAAGATATATATCATATCATAATGCACCTTGGTCTGTATCATATTGGCCCTATCGTGTCTCATGTTAATCACACAGCCAGGGATGTGTATTGATCCCTCACTCTCTCCCTCTTTTGTTAAAATATCTAGAGCGATGTATGTTCCAGTTCTTCCAACCCCAGCACTGAATGAGCCAATGACAAATGTTTTGAAATACGTGCATGCACAAGAGGTACGACGACAGTATTGTTTCTATGAAACTTCAACACACATAAATAGTGAAATGTTAAGAATACAGTATTTCATATACAAGTGTGTTTTTATAAATAATGGAATGATGAAAGAACTGTCTTATCAAACAAAATCCATAACGTTCTAACAATGAATATTTGCTGAAAATCATTAATATAATTTTAATTAAAGCAAACACATGAAGGCTTAGTTTGCTCGAACGGGTGGTGGTTATGCTACCTGTATATACTTGTAGTAACATTGGAGCTATTCCAAATAGAGCAACATTTACCTGCAGTGAACGAGAACAGGACCATCAAATTGGCTAGGTATGTTTTGCACTCTCTGTCTGAACTCAGTGATTCCTGTCACATCCTCCGGTACATCTTTGTCAGGCCAGCAGGTAAAGTGCAGGTGATGAAGTTCTCTGGTCTCGCGACCCTGACAATTTGCAATGAACAAGAGATAATAATGTTTGTTAACCTTAATTGTTTGCATAATGTTCACTAAATGAAAGATATAAGTGCACTATTTGTACAACTGTTCAAGGTTACAAATCCAATTTATAATACAATTGTGTAAGTCTTGTAGGATAGTTCATCGATGCTCCTTCAGCAAATTAAGTTTAAAATGACTTTTCATATACGCAGTGACATTTTAAATGAATATTTATTTCTTTTGCTGTTATGATTCATTTGAAGGCCTAAATGCTCGTTTCCGTAAATGTAATTATAATTACAAAAGCAATAATATTATCGTTTTGTTATTGTCTAAAAAATCTTCCTTAACTTTAACTTAAGAATTTGAATGTAAAATATGGTTAACAGCATGTACATTGAATACGGAAGTTTTATTTGAAGATTGATATTTTGCTTTAAAATACTGCACACTTGTTACACATTGTAATTCATCATACGATCGCAGTCGAAAGATAAGCTTGTTTGAATAACAAAATATTAAACTGAAGTAATCTTTGATAACCTTGATTTCACTCGAAAGAAAAGTTTGTTTGCATACATAAAAATATTTAAATTCTTTGCAACTGATGTAATCTTTACGATGTGCATTGTATTGATTTAGTCATAAAACAAAAAAAGATAGGTTGACTACTGAATATCGTCCACGTGCATTTTAAACGTAGCATTCGGATAGCCTTTTTTAAAAGAAATAATGTATATACCGAGATTAAATTTCAACCAATCTGCATAAGGTAGAAGACCTATCTGAACGTGTTGCGTATATTATATGTAGGAATGTGACCGAATATGGTTGTTCTTTCACTTATAATGCAGAACTGTTATACTATAATATATGAACTAATTACATAATTAAACACTATTGTTTGTTTCAATCACAACACCTTTGAAATTGTGAATTCCCTCCTCTTATAGTCGGCATATTCATTCTCGTTAAGACAGGAAATATAATGCATTCCGTAATTTTTACTGGTCCCAGGAGGTGGCCAATATTGCTCGCATTTGTCTTTCTGTAAGGTAATGCAAAACTTAAATTAACGTAAATGAGGTTTGATTGATCAACATAAGGAATAAAAGTTAGTGTGTCAATCATGTTTGAAAAGGGACTTATTGAATGTCAACTTGGTGAATATCTTTGGGAATGAAACAAGGAATATAATTTTTGCAAATAAATCTTTAAATTGTACATGTTTTGCAAACATCTTACTCCATCTTCAACAAGGTTGGTCAGCATGACAATTTTCTCCACTTTCTCTTGCCAGATCATCTGCCAAAATGGACTGAAATCCCCAAGCTGCTTTGACATGGGACCTTTAAGTAAACAGTGAAGATGATAACAGCTGAGTATTTAAGTAGACATGAACTCAATATCGTCCTTAATGTGTTTGTTATGCAAACAGTTTTGAGTATCCTTGAAGTACAAAATAACCTACTTGTAACCATATGTTCACAGTACGAAATGATATTGCAGCATGAGTTAGAAATCGTGTTATGATTGGGGCGATAAGAAACTATCAATTGCCTAATATATTTTAAGTTATAATTCAAACATTTAAAAGCCCATATATTACCTAAAGCTGCAATGTACGCATGTCGTTTATTATACCCCTGAAATAAACGTATAGTCTATGAGTTAAATCAATAACAACTCAATCATCACCTTCTATATGAGAAACAACTGTTCGATACTTGATGAAATGCTATCAATACTTTATATCTAATTTTATTAATGTTTGAAATATATATCGTTCACTTAATATAAAATGAAGGCTTATAGGCAACACATACGCAACACAAATTACGCTCACTTACATTTATGAAACTAGCATTGATGTAATCTGTCTGACAGTCGCGTAGCTTGACCCTTGTGTCGTCGTCTGTAAATATATACTAATATGTATCCAATAACATACAATAAACGTTCCCATAATTGATGAATTGATATTGTGATTAAATCATACGTACATTTTAACTAGACTAACATATGACACATATATCTCAAAGCATAAGCATGGTAAATTTATAGACAAGAGCAGCTCGGTTACATGGAAAGATAGACATGACCTGTCAAATGCATTTTTAAAATGATATCTCTTTACGCTTTTATCAAAACACAAACCATACATGGATAAATTCCTTTATATCTGTTTCGATGACTATGCTCGAGCTTCTGCGACACGGCGTATGATTTTGTCAATCCATAAGGAAATTTCTGCAAGGAAACTGGAACTGTCATATTATGCAATTGAATATAAGTCAATTAAAAGACAATCTAATTAGTTCCATAGTTCCATTCAGTTGTTGAATGTTTTTACCAAGAAAAAAATAGTTAAAAAATCTGAAATATTTAACGGGTGATGTTAGGGCCTTAAATAGGGAAGTTGTTTCTTTTACCTCAAATTCTTCTTCAATATCTATGACAGTTTTCTCGATCACGTATTTCGTTAAGTTGTTGACAGCGATTTTTTGATTATTGATTTTATCAGCGTTGTTGTAATATATACCGCCTTTCTCTTCAAAGGTGATTGCTCTTGCTCGAGCTATTTGGTCATCTTCATCTAAATGATTTTAATGGTGTTTTTATAACAGTGAAGAAGTATTCATTACAATTATTATACAAATATAGGTCAATTACAGTGTATATTTTTTGTCTAGACAAAACTTACTTGATGTTTACGTCTTTTTGAACTCCTTACAAATTCGAATTAATATACTCATACATATGAATATTAAACAGTAAAACCATACCTTAAAACAATGCAGTATGAGATGAAAAATTGTACAATCTAATGTTTACCATTTTCAAGGCCATCATCTTCAGTAGTTTCTTCTGTCATCACCAGTTGAACCTGGTGTGTTTGCATTATGTATTCTGTCTCTTGTTTGACGTTCTTTTGAATAATGCCTGAATCATCAGGTCCATTTGAGATGTCTTCGTATAATTTGTTTCCTTTAAGGCAAATAAATGTTTTCATTGCTCATATCCTAAACATATACAGTAAGTAATATGTAGTTGTCGAATAATACTTGTTATCACATTATAGGAAAATCAATCCACGGTGAAATTGTTGTAATGATTAATGTATGTGTCTATCTCTTTTCCAAAGGGTATAGGGTTCGAGCCCCACCTAGGTACGTTCTACAAATGGCCACGCAAACAGGACATCGTTAATATTGTCTACCCAGAACCCTTACTCGAAAATGTTGTAAATCACTGTCGTCACAATCAAGCAAAACAGCATACGTATACGTTTGATTATTTTACCAGTTTCTGCGTGGTGATCGGTTAATGAAGTACGAGGGTGGTGTGCCTGATTGCCACGATTGGACTCCATTTGCTGAGCGGGAACAGATGAATGTCCTAAAATAAACAGATTGAGCACAGGTTTTAAGAATATGAAATAACGACGCTTATATGTTGTTGTGTTGTTGTTTTTGCAATAACTTCCGTATGATAGTATAAAACAAACAAAGGACAAATGGACAAAGAAGGACAATAATGAAGGGACAATATAGCATTACTATTTTTCGGCACTGTAGCGTACACAACCGGCTGGGGTGTATGTATTACTTCGCTGTGTTGCTCTTCATCTCGTCGCTTTTTCCAGCATAACTCATTTCTTTGAAATGGAAACAAGACGAAAATGATGTAAGATATTTTAATGAATAATAACTGCATCTATTATCAATATTAATAATTTGGTTAAATATAAAAGTACTTCGTACAAAATATGAATAAACTTCGGTATAAATTATTATCTTTACATTATACCTCTGTTTGAGAATGATGACAGCAACGATAACCGCTACAAGTAAAAGAACAGCAGCAATCGACACACCAATTGCAGCACCAACGTTAAGTTTTTCTCCCTCTGTGGACTCATTCCATGTCGCTAAATTACCATTAAAATCAGCAAAAATCATGAAGTTCTTCTTATTAATATTTTTGAACAGAACACTAGTTGAACAAGTTTTTTTAAACGCTGTCCTTATTGGCACAAATTTTCATTCGACGATATAATAATACAGTGAGACTAGCAAAACCTTCACACCATTTATTGTTTTTAAGATCGTGCATAGCATTCGTGTTTTATTAATGCACGTTTGCTTTATTTCTATTGTTCAACTATCTCCTAGTTATATATTTTATTGTTATCTATGTAAAATAATATCATAAGAAAATGTAGAATGTAATAGCTGTTTACTTAAAAATGTATTACATAAATAGCAGAACTCACATGCATTCAAACAACCGTCCCCGTATGACCAATCTACACAGACGTCACATTTATCTCCTGTGTAAAATTCTTTACAAATACACTTTCCATCAATATGGGAGCAATTGTTCCCATCACAACCAACGCCATTAACACAAGAGTCGCATTTATTTCCAGTAAAATTAGGCTTACATATACACGTTCCATTACGGCTACATGTTTTTTTATTGCATCCAAAAGAGCACTTTTGGTCACATGTATTTTCACCGTAACGCCCGTCTACACAAACGTCACAATTTTCTCCTGTGTAAAATTCTTTGCAATTACACTTTCCATCAGTGGAGGAGCAAGTATTTTGTATGCAGCCCGGACTACATTCTTTTGAACAGTCTTCTCCATACCGATCTGCAATACAGTTTTCACATTTGTCACCACTATAATTACTTCTGCAGTTGCATGATCCATCACTTGGTTTACAATTATTCCCCTCACAACCTTGACTGCATTGTAAAGCGCAGTTTGCTCCATATCGGCCATCTACACACGAGTCGCAATTACTTCCAGTGAAATTGGGCTTACAATTTACACAGGTTCCGTCATTGTAGCATTTAGTTCCATGGCAAAGAGCAGAACAATTTTGGTTACATTTATTCTTCAATCCATAATGTCCGTCTATGCAGGAATGGCAATTTGTATAGTCGGTACACGTGCATGTTGAAGGAATGCATGTGTTCTTGCAGAAAATACTTGTGTTAAAATATCCAGGCTCGCACAACTCACAGTTAAATTGTGAACTGCAGAAACAATGAAGATATGTGCAATTAAGGTCACATTGGTCACCATATTTCCCAGGTGGACATCTTTCACAAACCACGACACTTATTAAACTAAACGATATTAGAATGATTAGCATTTTGGTATTAATTTTATTATCTTAAGTTTAGACAGATCTCCAACGTCAGTAAAAACTGAAACAGTCTTAATTCATCACCGCACAGTAAATGTTTACTACTTCAAATGATATCCGAAACTAATCGTGTTGATATGACAGACCAGGAAGTAAACTTACAAGGATTATAGAAGATTTGTCCTATACCGCTCAAGATCAGAGATGAGATCAGATATAAATCAGTTTCATGCATTTTAGTCGAATATTAACTTTAATGCAGCTGTTCAAATACCACCTTATTGTATGTGTTGTCCGTGTCGATAACTAATACAAAAACAAATGTGTATAAAATCGACCAGATAATAGGTTCATACTAATAATTGTATTAATAGTAAAATGTAAACTACAGGGACATATCAGCTTAAGATTTGACAATATATCAATGTAAAGGACACTTTCCCTGTCTGCCGCCTTAACCTAAACTGTGCTCTTTTATAAAGGCACGAAGGTCCACAGAAATAAAATTATACACACATATTAAAAAATCAACAAAAAACCTTACCACGACATGTTCGATACCAGAGAAATCGAACAAAATGCAATGTCACAGTGTGAGGGGATTTTGTTTGGTATACTATGATTTTGATAGGCTGTGTATTAATGAAATGTGAGAAGAACTGCAAACAATCTTGAAAAGAAGGATGGCAAGGTTGAATACCATTTGGTTACTTGTAGCAGTCTCCCCGATTGTGGTGGGGCAGATTGAATTTTGAGAGGGGAGAGTTGGAAGGTAAGACATGTTTGAACAAGGTAGAATAGTTCAATTTCTTTACTTCAACTATTTTTGTACCTTGGTTAAAAATTCTACATTGTATAAAAATCTGTATAAAAGAAACAAAAAACAGTAAATAAATATATCATGCTATATATGTTTAAAAGCTGATTCTAGTTACTTTCAATTACTTATACGGTTGAACAATGAGATGGGACAAAGCAAATGAGTAGTATGGCATACTCAACTGATTTCGGAGAATGATTGGGTAATGTCCGACAGTCTCCACCACGTTCGACGCCAAACGGTTATACCGTATACGGAAGAACAGATCGTTATGCTTTACATTGTTTCATTTTCCTTTAAACGAATGGATGGCGTTGGTTTAAAATGGAAAGTAAGAACCAGCAATTTTGTTACACCCAATCTACAGATTAACATTTACAAATCAAGAAATTAGTAACAAACACCTATGTTATACTGGATTTGAAAAGACCTACAGTGACGTCATAGCGTTATCCCATGAATGTATGCTTCATGGGGTTCCGCTATGACGTCACTGTTATTTTTAGTTAGTACTGAATTTTATGATCATATGCGTTATGCAGATTATTCGATGGTCAACTTTGAACAATATGGATTATATTTATCAAACAACGAGAATTGGATACACTTGTTTACATAAACCTTCTGTAAATACTTCATTTATTGATTTTCACCTCAGGGTATAAATTTATCAAACATGATTAACATATATTTACCGCAGCTATCTCACTGACATACCCTTTTACACCTTTTTTTTGTCTTTGAAAGAGCAATTTTTTGCGTAAATATCTGCAAACTAATGATAAAAGATTGCCGACAAAAGATCAGGTCGCAGATTTTCATATTTCTGTTCGAAAATTAAATGTTTATGGCTCAAACCATTACTTACGGTTTGATAAAATTGCATAAAACATCAATTTTTGAACTTAAATATATAAATCTGCGATCTAAATTTTTGTCAGCAGTCTTATATAACTAGTTTCTATGCATTTTCGCAAAAAATGGCTCGTTGCAAGACAAAGGAATAAAAAGAGTTGTTAAAACGTTCAATCTGTGAGAGTGCCTTTGTGAAGTGTTTCGTCTAATATCAATATCGTTAGAACAGCTATTTATGACCCAGCCATCGTTATCGTTTTCTACACTTGTACATATATATTTATCCCTTTGTATACAATTCCTCTCAAACATTTGATATGTAGTCGAGCTCCGTTTGCTCGAACTCGCTTGGTTCGAAATCCTCATTGGCTCGAACTGTATCTAAGAGACCGATCTCTTTAAACTTTAAGGTAAGCATTTCCGCTTAGCTCAACTTTGCCCATGCTCGAGGTATTTTTGCCGGTCGCTGGGAGTCCTCGCCAACGGGATTCGACTGTACGTCAAAACAGAGAAATTATTGGTCATAGTTTCGCATAAAACCTTTCCTCACCTGCTGACAGAGTAATAATTCCGGAGAGAAAGACGGTACTTAGGTATACTTTCAACGAATTTTGACCCTGTTGAAACGTGACCCTATGGGTCGTTTTTCAACGTTGATAATTGACTCGGGGTCATTTTTCAACGTTGAGAATTGACCCTGACAAAAATTCAACATTAAGTTTTGATCCAAAAATCAGTCGATTAATTTTGATCACAAATGGTGTCATTTTTGACAGGTGGTACGCATAGAGGCGTTCTTAAATTTGAAGCAATTCAATAAAAGCTATGACAACAACATCATTATGCAACGTTAAGCATGCGCGGATAAAGAATACAATGCCGGGGATCCAACTCCAATATTGATAACCAAAAGTGTTTCTTTAATTTCTCAATTATTTATGAACGAGAGAACAATGTAGTGTTTTACCGCGGATGCATGGTCTCTAATGCGTCCTATAAGGGAGCCTCACATAACGAAAGGGGTCCGATTTAAATTTGAAAGTGGAGGGGGGGGGGTGATGAACAAATTTAAAAAAGGGATTGTCAAAATTCAGGGGGCCCGACCCCTCGCCACCCCATCTTTTACGGCACATGGTGACGTTTCTGTACGTTTTCGTGCAAAAGAGAGGAGTAATACAATGTTCCGCACTTAAGAGGGGCATATACAATTGCCCTCAAGACCATGCGTCAGTGCATCCCGCCTTAATTATCAAATCTGTGTCCTTCAAAACTGCAAAAGTATAAGAGAGCCATGAAACGTTCATTTTTAATATGTCAGCATTAACTCCTCATTAACGATATAATGGGATTCGTTCACAGATTGCCAAATTGCACTTTTTAATAGGAAAATATATTCCAGAACAATAAAAAGTATATGTGTCAGGCGCTGTGCTGGGTGCTGCACTTGTGAACGACTTCTGCGATGAATTAATGTTAGAGGAATCTGAAACGCGCCCAAATATAATTTGTGTTCGTGCTTTAATTTTTGCAAAATCTTCTTCATATAATATTCATGGAACCGAACGTATACCAAATCTTATGGACCCAAATGGTTTCAATCTGCTATGCGACGAAGAGGACTTTGCTAATTGCTGGCTATAATTTCAGTTTCTCAAAATGCAGGTACTCTTAACTTTCCCATATTAACTCACTGGACGAATATAACTATGATTTGAAAGTTTAGTACTAGATGAGTTCATGTTAATAGTCATGCATGTACTTAACATGTTTGAAGGAGCTTAGACTCAGTTTTCTTGTTTGCTGTTTTCCAAAAAAAATCGTGGATTTGATCGTGATTTGTCACTTTGCATGACATTGTTCACTCCATATCGTGATTTTTGTAATAAAACTTTACACTACCCTCCAAATTCCTACTGCGATTTCTAGCTTTATCAAGTGATAGTTTAATAGGCAAGGGTATAAGCCCTCTTAAAGATGAACTGTGAAGTAGTGGCGTGACCTTTGAACATTGTGATCAGCCACTGTCCGTCCGTCCGTCGTTCGTTTATAAGTGTTTGTATATACCTGGAATGAGTTTCAAAGAGACAATATTTTTTCAAATAGAAATGCACAACTTGTATTTTGCGTAATTCGCGAGGTGAAAGCGAAAAGGCTCTTCTGCTTATTAGTCCAATGTCACTTAGAACCTTTCGCATTTACCCCTCGAATTTGTCAGATCCCATTACGGGCTCTTCAGTCACGACGCATTGAAAAGCGAATTTGCTTTTCTGGTATTGCAGCCATATATAATTTTTAAATATCATATTGGGTACAGGCTTTTTAAAATGTCGTCATAGGCGTTATGCGAAAAAATACTTCATCTGTTCAAATCGAAAGGAAAGCTTGTTTACACATTTGATGGTGCATGCTAAAAGGTTAAAAAGGCCAAGTCACATGGTCGAGTTAAAAAATAAGCTTGTTATCACCCAAGGCCATGCTATGATAAGTAGAGGTTTCGATTTCGCACAAAATTGGCTTAAAACAGAAAGTCTCGAAAAAGAGTCACGCTGTTGTTGTTTTTTGTCGAAACAAATATTTTATCAAACTGCACACACTATTCAATATTCAATATACACATTATTATTAGAGGAAACTAAGTAACAGTTGTCTACGAAGACTTGTAAATTATGTTTCAACTTATTTTATCAAATGGTTTCTGAATCAGAATTTCTCAAGTCGATTAGGGCCCAAATTCGAGCAAGAGTAATTTTATCATTTTGAAAAGGCTGATCAGTACGATGGTCGATGATACGTTTCTATCCAGTACATTGGTTTGCTATTGAGATTCGAATACAGATAACCAAATATAAAGCATAGCGTACGACAGACACATTTTGCAATTACACCAACGATATCTACAATTGTGAAGAAGACGTCAAGTTTTTGTAAAGTACTCGTAAACGATTTGGTCCTTATTTTTAGCATGCCTGAAAAACTATCCTTTATGGTCAATGTTTTATCCTGATGCTGTTTGACATATATTATGAAAATAAAAAATGCAAAAAGCAAAAATAAAATGGCAGATCAGGGTTTCGGACCAGCGACCTACCGACCTCACAACTATAAGTCCAAAAGTATTTTCAGCGTGTTAGACTACTCGGCAACGGAGCCGTTACTGCCTTCGATATAAATTCAACGTTGATATATGACCTGCATACAGCTGATCAGTTTTCAACGGGGTCATTTTTTAATGCGTGGCTAGGGTCATTAAATAATGGGCAGGGCCTTTTTACAACGTTGAAAAATGAGCAATAATCAGTTCAAAAATGACCGATAGGGTCACTTTTCAACGGGGTCAAAATTAATGTTACATCGGATTTGATACATTCATTACTTGTTTTACATCTAGATTAAAACACTTTTCTTTTTAAAAAGAAAGTTCATACCTTTCAACAATATATTATAATTTACAAACAAACTATAACACAAATCATGAATAAAAATGAAAGTTCATATCTTTTTATGGGATGACTTTGTACTATATACGTACTTCAACCCGGACAACTTGTTTAAAGTGCAGAGTAAGAGTTGTCATAAAATCCGAAAGGGACAGCTTACATATTCATCTGGTTTGGCGAAAGCAATACTTATAGAAATACAATGGGTATCATACAAATGGAATTGTCAACAAAACAGAACCTCCGATGTACAATGTACAACATTCAAGCAGGACAAACTAGTTATGTTCAAGCATTGACAAGCGTTTGTATAAATTTATCCTCTTTATTGGAACAATATCATTGGCTTTTTCTCACTTTCCGGAACAGTTGACTCACTTTTTCATATTTTGGTAACCATACAAATTATTTCTTACTTAAGCTGTTTTCGTTTTTGTAGTTATTTTTCATTTAGTTTAAGCATCTGATACACTTGATATTCTAGCAGTGAAATTCAAATATTGGCTGTATTCAAACGACTTCACGTAGGACAACACGCATTCGTTGCAGAATTCAAACTGTGCCTGAAGAATAATAACAGCATTCGTGTTAAGATGTGTAGGAATAATTCAAAACAGGTACTGAGGAGCATCTTGAATATTTGTATTTGTATTATAAGCAGTTGTCTTTACCAACAAAATAAGGACTACCTCCTCAAATGAAGGTACGATATTTACTATAACAGAATATTACTATTTTTTCCTCGGTAAATGATATATAAATACAAAAATATATTGTTTTCAGGTAGCAACGTCTGCAAATTACAATTTTGCAGCTGGTCAAAGACTCTTCCAGCATATAGTATTGCTTAATTATATTAATCATTAATGGTAGTTTACAGAAAGCCTGATAGGGATTACTAATTTCCGTCTGGACTTGACTTTCCTGATTGTGTTAACAACGCTGACTTCCTGGTTTATGCCCGTCTTTTCGACCAGAATTGAAACAACACAAAACAATGCCCTTTCCCCGCCCCGTCTCTGCAATGATATTAAATAAGAGTCAAATATTATTTCAAACAACGTTAATAATTTAATGATAATTCATGTTATCAATGTTATCCATTGTTCATACGCAGGATGATAACTGATAAAGTCCATTACTAAGTTTGACTGGCAAATGTTAGTGCAATTACAGTTTTGGGTTCGTCTTTAATACTTGCACCATAACACAAGGTCGTTTTGATTTGTACTGCCGCTGGATTCGTCTTAATAGTTTCCACTTTACTTATTAATACACGACAATACGCAGAGGATTTGGTTATACTTACTTATTTACTAGTTTCCAAAATACTCTTAAAAAGAGATATTTTGAGACAAGCGAACAAAACGAAAGTTTGTATTTCGTATAGAATCTTTATTGACAACAAAGGTAAGAAAAACATTGTAGATGTCCTTCACTGACTCATGAGTATTTTGTAGAGTAACTACGACCTTGTTATAGACCATCATCCCAAAGGATGCTCTCAACACATCTCAATCATCAAAAGACATTGTTTGAATATACAAATTACAACAGGAACAAGCAAATTCGTTGAATTGATATCCCCTGATTGGGTCAAGGAATGGAAATCAATTATTGATGTAATATATATATTTATGAGTTTGAGTTTGATTGCAACTGTTTGAAATAAAAAAAATAGTGTATATATATAAAATTTAGAATTGACCAAGAAACCTAGTTTATGACTCCATGCTACCCAGTTCCCAATTATCCAAGATTTCATCAAGGCAAACATTCTGATCAAGTTTCATGAAGATTGGTCCACATATATGCAAAAAATATAGCCACTAGAGTGTCCACAGGTTTTTTTAAGATTTGACTCAGTGACCTCATTTTTGACCCCACATGACCTACTAGTTTCAAACTATTCCAAGATTTCATCGAGGCATTCTGATTAATTTTCATGGAAAAATAGAGCAGATGTATTGTCTCTAGAGTGTTCCAAAGATTTCTGTAAGATTTGACCTAATGACCTATTTTTTGACCCATTAACCCACTTTTAAAACGCAGTAAAAATATCAGTAAAGTAAAATATTTTCGGACAAGATTTTTGAAGTATTTGACCTAGTGACCTAATTTCTGATGACATGTGACCCAGTTTAAAACATCAAGTTCATCAAGAAAAACAGTCTGATGAAGTTTCATAAACATTAGACCATACTTATTGCCTCTAATGTGTTTCAAAGATTTGTCTAAAATTTGACCTAGTGACCTTATTTTTGACCCCATATGCCCCACTTTAAGAAGCGTTCCTTATTTCATCAAGAGGTACATCATGACTAAGTTTGAACATAATCCGACCAATCATTTCCATTTCGGACAAAAAAAATCTAAGATTTGACCTTGTGACCTAATCTTCAATCTTATGTGGCCCAGTTTTAGATTAGTCCAAGATTCCATCAAGAAAAAAATTCTGATTAAGTTATATAATTATTTGACCATGTATCATGCCTCTAGTATGTTCCAAAGATTATCCTAAGATTTGACCTACTGACCTAGTTTTTGACCCCATGTGACCAACTTTTTTAAGTGGTCCATATTTCATCAAGGTTAACATCATGACCAATTTTGAACATAACCTTATGTACGACGAAAGGTTCATCAAGGAAAACCTTCTGATTAAGTTTCTTGAATATTTGACCATGAATAATGCCTCTTGTATGTTCCAAAGATTTTTCTAAGATTTGACCAACTGACCTAGTTTTTGAGCCATTTGACCCACTTTTTTAAGTGTTCCATATTTCTTCAAGGGGTACATCATGACCAATTTTGAACATAAATTGACCAATCATTACCATGATATGGTTCTGGACAAAAAATTTCAAAGATTTGACCTAGTGACCTCTTTTTATCAGATGTGACCCAGTTTTATTAAAGACCAAGAGTTCATCAGGGGAAACATTCTGATAAAGTTTCATGAATATTTGACCATGTATAATGCCTATAGTATGTTCCAAAGATTTTTCTAAGATTTGACCTAGTGACCTAGTGTTTGACCCTATGTGACCCACTTTTAAAATAGATCGAGATTTGATCAAGGGGAACATTCTGACCAAGTTTGAACATTTTCTGATCAATGCCTACCAAAGTATGGTACTGGACGGACGGACGGACGAAAGGACGGAAGGACGGACGGACAACGCCAAAACAATATCCCCCTCCCGAAATCTTCGATTCGGTGGGGGATAATAAACACTGCTCGTTGAAAAGTTGCGTTTGCAGAGATGATAAATTTATAAAGTAGATCCTATACTCACAAACAGAGAACAAGAACCGGGCCTCGGTTAGAAGTTTCTCTTAAGTTTGCGTTAACGCTTTTGATACGATCAAGGAAATCTTTAGTTGATCGCGGGCTGTCACTGGTATTATTCCATCCATTGAATGAAAAGTGATTGACATCCCTTACAGAAGGTTGCTATTGAAAATTTAAGTATTGAGACTCAGCAAAATATTTGTAATGGTGTGATCTATGTAAACATTTGTTTTTTTATAAAATATCTTGAATATTCGCTGATAAAATATGTACCAGCTGAAGTGGCACAACAATTAAAATAAATTCAATCAAAACGTTGTTCTAATATGTCTAAACACAAGCTGAATAGCTATTATAGCTAAGAAGTATAATTACCCCATTGGTTTTATTATGTTTGATCGTTGCAACATGCCCTGTTTCATAACGTGCTTTGCAGCAGGATAATACAATCCGACATTTTGCTCATGAAAAATTGGCATTTCCAGTATCCTTAATTAGATTCACAGTAAGTTGAAAGTATCTCAGTCAGAGATGATGATTCTTTTAAAACATATAATATAATCCTAAAACGATATTTACAATCACTGATTGATACTGGTACCTTTGACTATTTAAAAGTCTTGGTATCAAATATTTCATTCGTATGTTCGATGTTGATTAATAAATAAAAATGCATAGCTAATGTTTAATCATAAATCAATCTTACAACATTATCGTAAACGTAAAAAACCAAACTTTTTGGTCTTGTGTTGAAGACGACATACGACACAGATGTAATTTTCCTAGAACAGCAGTGTCAAAAAGTCAGTCATCGTTTCTTTCATATGACTTAGTACAACCAATAAATGATCCTTCTCTTTCAATGCTCTTCACGTCGATGTAAACTGCATTTATATATCCAGAAGCTCTAGGTGGATTATCAAGAAACAGAAAAGGTATGTTGCGATCTCCTGCAATATATATCATTAATGCAGCTTAAGTATGAATGGTTTTAAATATAAAGTCAGTTTTGATCCATTTGCATAAAATTAAAATTGAACAGCAAACACAAAATCATTTTAACGGGGGAATGTAGCATGAAATGCAACTTAAAATCTAACATTTTATTGCAGTAAAATATTCGCAGTGAAGGATATTCTAACAAATTCTAATTAAGCTTCATTTTATATCAAATTTTACAGAAAAAGGTTTGGCTATATATAACGAATATGATAGACCTCTTTATGCCCCCTTTCCAATAAAGTATACTATGTTTAAGTCCATTTAATATTTAACATTTTGGTGCTTTATTCTGTTTTCTTTGCTCATATACGAAAAAGCACGTAAATAACTGCAATAAGAAAAATATTTGTTGTATAACAATGTGGGCAAACGTGAATTAATGCGTTTCAAAGTCTTCACAAGTTAAAAGATATTACCTTGTATACATCGCAAAATACGCAAAATATGCAGGAAAATCATGGCATGCCAACATGGTGAAGCAATATTACTCAGGTGACGACCATTTCATGCACTTTATTCGATTGTTTCAACTTTTAAATATAGTTTTTGTTCGTACACATATACATTATGAAAGTGTTGCAGTGTTATTTTGGTTGGTGCATGTATAACGAAGACCAGTGAAACCAATCAAAGTTCTGGAATTGAAGCATTCATAACTTGTTCTGCATAATATAAACATCATACTACCTGGTATGACTGCAAATGGTCTGTTTTTGCCTTTCATTTTCTTATTCCTCTCAACGGCATGTATTTTCATATCTGATGGCTTTTCTAAAACGGTTTGCATCTCCTGCAATCATATAAATAACACTATTTTCTCTATTCATAATTGTCACAAATTTGCTAATATGCATACGTTTAATTGGTTTTAATAGGGATTATATTATGGTAGTGAACAACGGAAACGTTGAACTGTGTTTCATTTGCAGGGAATGTATTTGAATATTTACATCGAGAATAACAGTGCCAATTAGAATGAAAGAAAGTAAAAAAAACAAAAAACAAAACTGAAACTCTCCGTTGAAGACTTCATCCCCCATCTTCCTCATTTACGGGCGAAAATATTTTTCTCTTACTGGTGTGCTGATATCACTCAGTGAACAGATGACTGATTTATGTAAGAACTCGTACTGGTTCTAAATAGAAACATGCACTTCGAACTCGCCATTTGTTATACTCAACTTGTGTTCACATAGTTTAAAATAAATTCAATCAAATGCATTTTTTATTGGTTTATTCTGAAAATATACAGTGAACAATCACTTTTTATTAACACCCACAACTATTTGGAGAGGTGTGATATCACTTTTCAAACAATAAATTGCGACTATAACATAAAGGGCCTGAACAGAACCTAAAAATGTATGATTTAGACACATACATTAGACGTTAAAGTATGAGATGTTACAATCAAAAAAATTGTTATACAGGTAGTGTAATTGCTTTAAAAACATGTATGTATATACCTTTAGTCATTATAGGTATATACATACATATTTCAAAAGCAATTAACTTGATTGAATAATATATCTTTCGTTCAGCCTCAGCGACACAACTATTATATACATGAAACATTTAACGACAAACATAAAATCTACGTACATTGCACTAAGGGCAATAAGGGCAGTGACAACATAATCTAAGGATTTCAAAATATATATCATATCATAACGCACCATGGTCTGTATCATTGACCTTTGATGGTCCTATCGTGTCTCATGTTTATCCCACAGCCAGGGATATGTATTGCGTCCAACCCCAGTACTGAATGAACCGATGACAAATGTTTCGAAATCCGTAAGTGCACACGACATAAGCCAAGAGTACTGTTTATATGGCATATCAACACACCCAAATAGATACATTTTTTTTCAAAATACATTATATCATTTACAAGAGTGTTTTTACTAGTCATACGAATGCTGAAAGCAGCACTGTCCTATCAAACTTAGCCTATAACGTACTAACACTTATTAGTTAATAACAATCTTTAACATTATTTAAATCACAGTAATTATATGGAGGCCAAGTTTACTTGAAACAGCTGCGTTATGCTACTTGTATACGTTAACATTGGAATTTACCTGCAGTGAACGAGAACAGGTCCATCGAATTGTCCAGGTAAACTTAGCACTCTGAAGTTCTCTGGTCTCGCGACCCTTTGAATTTTTGCAATGCACAAAAACTAATCATGCTTGTCACCTTTATAATGTTCACTAATTGACATATATATATATATATATATATATATATATATATATATATATATATAACATTAGCGTAACTTTGCGGAAAATAGCGTGAAACTGCAAGACTTTCGAATTAAAGTGAGGCTGCGAAAAATGGAGGAAGTTAGTAGCGGAATTCCGCAGAACACAGCAGAAATATATGCCAGAATATATTGAACTTATTGAAACATATGGAATTTTAGCTTGCAACCAATCAGCAGTACATTAACACAATTACTTGTTTAAAGGCATATTTTCACAAGTTGAAAATAAATCAAAATCATCAAATAGTAAGTTGAGAGCAATAGCGGTCAAACGATTATTCCGTATAGAGAAGAACAGATCGTTTTGTTTAACATTCTAAAATACATATTAGAGTATTTGTTTCAAGTTTATTCAGTAAACTCATGTCATACATGCATGACAAAATGAGAATTGCAATGAACATACTATACAGTTACACATAAAAAGGCTTTGAAAAATGAACTTCAATCATACTATAATAATTAACATCATGGTATAAAGAGGAGTACATTATATTCTATGATTGAACTTTTTAATGATACATTTCATGAATTTACACAACTTTGAAACATAATACATTTTGGGTTTAGTTTCATAGCACGTTTAAATGACAATATATTCGGAGTTCTAAAATTACAGTTATCAATGAAACGTCGCCTTTCGTTAGTGAAATAACTACACTCTAACAAATAATGAAATTCATCACCAATACGATTTGAATCACAAAGGTGGCAATTTCTGTCAATATTCCTCCAACTACGTACTTCAATAAAAAAATGATTGTTTCTTGTTCTAAATCGTATAACATAGTTCAATAATTTTGGCGGTGTTTTAACAAGATAGTTTTCAAATTCAAAACTTTCTTTAAACAATCTATAATTTAAACATTTACTTAAAGAGTTCACAGTAGTGTACCATTCGTTTAAAAACAAATCAGACAATTTCTGCTTAACACTCTTTTGTAACCATTTTTTATTTGGGAATTCGTGGCTTTGCCAAACATTAACAAGAACACATATGATGAAGCTATTCTTAACATGTTTAATCCATTTGAAGTCATTAGCTCTAACATTGGCAGAAAACAGGAATTTACTCAATGTGACGTTGTATACTGAGATTGAGAGTTTATGACATGATGTAACGATCAAGTTGGACCAGTAATTGACCATACTTGAATCTATATCTATTTGTAAAGGCGTAACACCCGTTTCACCATATATCATACATGTTGGCGTACTACTTTTAACATCAAATATATATTTTAGAAATTTCAATTGAACCTTTTCGAGTATGTAATTGGTGCCCAAACCCCAACATTCACAACCGTATAGTAATATAGGTTATATAATTTTGTTGTACAAATCTATTTGTAAATCAATAGATAAACATAAATATTTTTAATTTTTAGGCAAACAGAACATTGCCTTTGTTGCCTGTATTGAAATATAGTCCTTTGTTTTACAAAACGATCCACTTTTACTAAAAATAACTCCTAAATATTTATATTCCGTAACAACATCTATTGTATCATTACATAAAGAAAACGTATGGTGGTTTCGTCTACCTCTGGAGAAAATGACAACCTTAGTTTTTGAGGTATTAACAGTTAAATTCCACTGTATACAATAGTTCTCATACAGGTTTAGTACATTCTGTAAATCTATAGCAGATTCAGACAATATAACAGTATCATCCGCATAAAGGAGTACAAATAACTTTAAAAAATCAATTAACCTGTAATCATGTTCATGTTTGTTAATAACAATACCATTTACAACCAAGCTACTTAGAAAATATTGATGCAAATCATTTACAAAGAATAAAATTAGGAAAAGGAGATAAACTTTCACCTTGCCGGACCCCAAGACAACAAGGGAAATAGTCCTATTTATGTTCCAATAATGCTTTAAACGATTCGATGGCGTTGGTTTAAAGGACATACTTTGTTGAAAATGCAAATCAGCTGATTTTGTTAGATATAAGTAAGGCACAGTTATAATGTTACACAAATTATACAGATAAACATTTAGAATTCAAGGAATAATTAGTGTTCTCCGATTTAATACTGGATTGGAAATCCCCTCCAGTGACGTGATAGCGGTCCCTAAAATATGTTTCATGGGGTACCGCTATGACATCACTAATTAATTGGAGCTATTATTTGATTTTATGATCGTATGCGTTATTGAGTAAAATCGATGGTGATATTTGCCCAAATTATATGGATTATATTTATCAAATCAAGAGAACAAATCATCAATAAACTTGTTTATCCCAAATTTACGTAAATACTGCATTGATTGATTGAACAGTGTGTGTATACCACGTGATATATTACGTCATACATGCTACGTCGAAAGGCAACTATTTTGCTTAAAATCAAGACTTAAATCAAAGATAACTTTTCTTATACTACACCATTTTAAATAAAACAAAGAACAGTCTATGCCGTCTAAAGAGCCCCGTCTTCGTTGTATTACCTAAGTTTCATAGATGATTAGTTTTATCAAACACTTCGACAAACCTGTTTCCGAAATAATGCTTTGACAGTGCTCCGTCAGACGGCCGTATTGTGAAAAGGTTTTTAGAAGTGTTTTTATAAAACTGACTCGCAATCAAACTCTGGTGAAAGACCAAAGGCGGGGCTCCGTAAGCGGCGTAGACTGCGCTATGTTTCATTTAAAATGGTGAAAAAATAGTAAAGTTATCTTTGTTTAAGTCTTCTTTCGAAGCAAAATATTGCCTTCCGACGTAGCATTTATGACGCAATTTATCACGTGGTATACACACACTGTTAAGGTAATATGGATAGATCGGTGCTTTGATTAATTATCCCACAAAAGCCGCCTTCGGGGCATCGATATAGCTGTCCTTACCTGCTTGAAGGGTGAAGTTCACATTTATGTTTAAACACTGTCGGAAATACGGAGGTATTTTTTATCATTGTCCGAAAACGTCGAGAGAAGCTTTCCCTCTCAATATCGTTCTATTATGGTCATTGAAAATGAACGAAAAATAAAATATATAAACGACATTACATGGGTGGATCGTAATGTTCTTGGCAAACAGGTTTCCCTTCACTCTTTACACGGCGTATTACAAAAGCAAAATTGTGTCGGTGCTATGTTGAGTACGTTACGAAGAATCGACGCCATATGGTTACGGTGAATTACCCTCAAGAGCATGAAGTCAAACCGGTTGGCAAATAACGCTTATTTTTATTCAACATTTTCTTAAACCTGCACCCCTTCAAACTTGCATTGTATATATATATATATATATACAATTACGAGATAAATCATCAAAAGATATTTCCAAATAAGTGTCGTGTACCTTTTCAATTTGCTATTTTTATTTTCGACCAACTTTGGCCCAAAAGTCTATCGCCAAGATATTTATAACTACTCTCCAATATGGTAAAACTTACGTTTTGTATTTTTGCTGCACACAAGCACGCACGCACGCACGCACACACACACACACACACGCGCGCGCGCGCGCGCGGACACATCTGATGAAACATGATATGCCAAACGTTTTAACTAAAACAAAATATTGATTGATTTATTGACTTGTTTGGTAAAACTCAATGAAAACATAGTAATAAATATTAAACTAGGTTATAAATTTATGACTAAATGTTCTTGAAGATAAATTTTCCTAATGAATAATATTATGTACAATTCTAAGACAGAGTCAGTCGTGGAATTATGGATGTCGAAGCAATTACGAAGAAATCAATGGTATTAGGGATTTCAAACTTCAATGATAGTGGTAGAAATGTGCGATATTATCACTAATTGATATATTTTCATAAAGAACAGAATCGATACGTATCAGTACGTACTGGCGTTATTATTTACATAGTTTTTTATTTATTTATTTTTTTTTAAATGCATACACAACTCAGATATGTAAAGGAAAATATGGATCATTTAGAAATTGACTACATATCGATATTTCACAAATATAAAACGGATATGTTGACTGTTTATTCTATATTTGATTATATTTCATAATCTTACACGAATTTTGGTCAGTCCGAAAAAAATAGTTCAGTCTAGTTCCGTTAAGCAAATAGGTTCACTTTCTATTTACAAGTTTACTTTTACTTATTTTTTGTTGGACGTTTTCAATATGTATCCAAATATCTTTTGTTTGTAATAATTTAAATAATAAGTATTCATTGACAAACGTGAAAGAAAATGGCCAAAAGTGAAAAGATGATGACTTAAAACCAATTTTAGTACTAACTTATATTATACGTTATTTTGCTTGTGTTTACCAACGATAAACTGCAAAGTTTAACGTTACATATACTGTAACCTGTGGGATAAAACAGTTCGGTTATAAGCATTTGATCCGTATACAATGTAATCTGTAAGCGAATATCTGGAAGGAAAATGTACAAAACATATATATATATATATATATATATATGTGTGTAGATAGATACGATATTAGTCAACAACAAGCGATTCAATTAGGTGAATTTTCACTATTAAGCTTTTTCAATTGTCTATTCTCATTTTTAACCAACCACAATGCACAATTGTTTATTCTCATGTTTAACCAACTAAAATGCACCAGTCAATTGTACCCACGGCTCCCCCTCACCCAGATCCGTGGTTTACCGGGTAAAGCGGGGAAAATGGGAAATGGGCCGTTTTTTTACCTTCAAGGTGGCCCCGCAGTGCGCAGTGAATTCGTTGGTTTTGTTTTCGCGCCGAAAATAGCGGGAAATTGGCCTTTGTACATAGAATGTCTCCGGGTAGCGGGGGCATTTGGCGGGATTTTTTTCACAAAGGAAGTAAATTGTCAAGTAACTTGGAACTACTCACAAATAAGGTACAAATTACACGCACAAACATACGCACACACTCACGCACACACATGTATGTACCATATATGGTGAAACATGTTACAATTAAGCATGCTTATCCTTAAGCAATTTGGACATGCCAAACGTAATAATAAAAACAAAATAGTGATTGATCTATTGACATATTTTGTAAAACTCAATGTTAACTTAGTAATACAAATAGAATCAGATTGATTGCTTAATTATCGTGAACATATACATGAATATTATGAAAGAAAATTTTCAAAACTGAAAACATGACGACTTAAAAATTGTATCATGTAACCTAGTTGTTGCACTCTATTTTGCTTTTTTTACTTACTATATATATATGCAAACGTTTCATATACTCTAAACAATTCGTGTATTAGTATTTGATCCCTGACCAATGTATTATGTAAGCAAATATCTGAGAAGAAGATAAACAAACTTATTCATATATGCAATGTTTTATAATATCGCCGAAGTCTCTCTTTGTTAACAGTGTTGTAGGATCCTTTTATTTCTTTGAAATATTTAAGTATTTACTGCTACTGCTGCTACTACTTCTACTTCTACTACTACTACTACTACTACTGCTGCTGATGCTGATGCTGCTGCTACTGCTGCTGCTGCTACTGCTTCTGCTACTACTACTACTACTACTACTACTACTATTACTACTACTACTATTACTACTACTACTACTACTACTACTACTACTACTGCTACAAGATAAAATATTTACTAAAGGTTAATGTGTGTCTTGTTTACATAATATGGATTAAACACTATTAATGATATTTACAATGATTACATTAAACCAAATCATTTCTCATTTACACATTGATGTCATTCATAATGAAAAGCAAGCTTCAACAATCCTCATTTTGCAACACTCATTAATAATAGGAATACAAACCTACATAATGCTGGGAAAAAGTAAATAGTATGAAGTACAAGATACAAGAAACAAAAATCTCTATTTAAAGTCGGGTATGTGTCGAAAAGAAACATTAGCTCAATGAGCTATTTTCCGACAGTTATTAATATTTTACAGTGTTTGTAAATGAAATTTCTTAAAATCTTACGAAGATCTAGAAAAACGAGTATCCAAACAAGTAGCCGACATCTTTCCTAACAAAGCAATAAACATGATACATTTATAAACGTAGAGTAGTTAACGTTTGTTCTACTCTGTACTTAGGTCTAGTGCTTTATACCAATTAGACCCTAAACCAAAATTTTGAAATAGGTTCTGATCAGAAATGTATTTTCATTTCTTGACCTGTGTTGTCATTTCCTGACCGATATTGTCATCGTGTTTGTATCAGAGTGAGAACTCTGACTTATTGTTGCTATACCCATTGCAATTAGTTCGGTATTGTTTCGTAATGGTCACTCTCCGGCACTCCAGCTTGCCCTGTCGTGAATAACACTGTGAAGGCATCCCCCCTGTCACGTTCCTCCATGCTGGCTATATTTAACGATTCGTATAGTCCGGGTTGAGTTGCTGCCCCTCCTACAACATTTATAGATCCGTTATGTTAAACGAAATACTTTTATAAAGCATATGATTTAACAACTGTATACATTTACACTTGGAATAACAACCAGCGGGACCAGCGGGAAAATGAAGTTTTATGGTCTTTAAGATTCCCCTTTTACTGGAAAAATAACAAAAACATTCTGTGATGGCCATACATAGGTTTCAAGCATCTTATTGCATCCCCCATTCTTACAAGGACAGTGTATACAGTTCTAGTAAAGTTGGACTTCCTATATTTGCAAATTCATTGAGGTCAGTCAGGAGAACAATTAAAATTACAGGCAGAAGCTAGATAGTCAGAAATTCAAATATAAACTCGTTAAGAGGTACAGATTAAGAGCCAAAACGACACTGAACGAGATGCATAAAATACAATCACGGTAAACAGACCAGATACGCATCAAAATAATGTTTTTATTCGTTTAACTATTTTAATTGATATTTTACAAATACAACTGGAAATGTATTTTATACCAGGGTTTGTATCATCTCGCTCGTCGTTATGGCCTTGTGCTTCCTTTTGTAATAATCTGAAAATGTATTTGTTAAAACCTTCAAACCAGTATTTATATTTCATTTGTAAATTTTATAATTAAATTAAATTAAATAGAAGCAACAATATGATACTTTAACTATAAGATAAAAGATTGCTAGAAAATCACATAGCCTATTGCAGCAAACTTTAATACAATAAGTGGCATTCTCCCTAGAAGCAAAGCGATACCAAAATCAACTTCAGTAACACGACGCTGACAGTATTATCATTACAACAAACCTTCGTGTGACCAAGAAAGTTATAACGACAGCAGCACCCAAGACTATAACGGCACCAATAACTCCCCCTGTAAGTGCACCCGTTGGAAAGTTGTTTGATTTGACTGTGTTGCCAGGATGATTCGCATCAGATGAAATATAGAATTGGTGTTTATTAAAATTTTCATTTAATACTTACGTGAAAAACTACAGAAACAAGCTCAGTAGCCAAAAGTTAAAACATAAACCCCATTTTAATCATATTGTGATATTAGCTTTAGCACTTTATGGTGTGTATGGCGAGACGTCTCGAGGAGATGATAGAGAATTGGATGTTGAGGGTATTTAGTTCATATTTATTGGAGGTTTATTGGCAAAATAACGAATTACTGTAACATAATTAGCCTTAGGTTTGAAACAGCGAACTGATAACAAAAATAAACTAACTTTTTCTGACATTTTAACCGGAAAAAAGAACACTGTGATAGTGAGAACTATGAAATCAGTCAGCTAGAAATCAGCGAAGTTGCTGAATTAAAATCATTTTAGTCTTATTTTAATGATTTAAAAGTATGAACTTAAGTAGCAAGTTCTTTAATATAATGATATACATTTCAATATGTTTTATCGTATGACAACCGAACGTGAAAAAAGTTAATTCCCCGCATAGCCACTGTAGAACTTGTATTGATCACTTGGCAAAATGTATCAAAACCTTTCACCAAAACAAACAAAGGTCATCTATTGAATGGTTCTACTCAAATTTATGAAGTAGAAAGAAAATGGCAATAACCGTGTATCTTTTTCTGAATCGAAGGTTTCACCCTTTTCTCTTATTTTGTTCAGTCGGCAAAGATTTATTTCAATTTTAATAAAACTGTTTTTGGTGTTACAATGACACGATCACCTGGCTTCAATCTTAGTTATACGAGAGACTGTTATGTGTATTTTACCTAGGTGCGTACACAACGGTTTAAAAGAAAGTGCATGAGTGCAAGAAGACACTCGGCCCAACCGACCCTACCCACAAACGTCACACACATCATTGTCCTACTAGTCTTTATTATCGCATTCATTTTTCGACTGAAGAGCAAGTGTATGTCGGACCGCATCTTAAAGAACAGTCCGTATCGGTCATCGACAATGAAGTTGCGTTTCACGGCTCAATGGCGTGAAACAACAGTTGTTTTCACTACTAGTATATGTGTTATATAGACACTGACCAGGCTTTTTACTTTAAAATAGTGCCAAATGAGAAACAAGCAATAGCCTGCTGTATAACAATCCAAGGCACAAACTTCAATCACAGGAAAACATCCGTCTTACAAAGTTGAGTCAAAATACATGACCCTGAGGTCAATACGGAATAAAGCTACAAACAACTAATTGACAGAGTTATACAGGCAAATATATTTCCAATGTCTACACTGGAAACTACCAATTTTTGCAATACAGTGTCAAATTATATTAAGTTATATGCAAAAAAGAGCACCCGTTTGTTCTCTTTTATTCAACTTTAAAAACATATTGATACTTGAGCACAAGCACTCTTTTGTCCTGTATAAACATCCGGATCAATACTTATGTGGAAAACTACAGAAACAAGCTCAGTAGCAAAAAGTTTAAACTCTGGGCACTGGGTAAACGCAAAAGACATAGAACACAAAAAACAAAAAGTCAAAAACAAGAAACATGGAAGAACAGCACAAAACAGCACAGTGCATACATACTTTATATTAAAAAAAACTGTCAATGAAGGACAAATAAGTGTGGTCTGCATTTCTAGACACCTTATGTATAACATTTTCAAGTAACGACTAATGCAACGAAGGAATAGGACGCATGGTTTACTTCGGAATTGTATATGAGAGCCATAAAATATTTTAAATCCCAAACTAATACGAACAAACAACATGTCAGTTATACAGCTAGTAGAGACGTGTGTTGTTATTTTCTTTGAAACTAATGTGGTTTTCCTTATAAGTAAGAATATAAATATAACCTAATTGCCTTTTGATATTTTCTGTTTCTTTTTAATAGTTTCGTTCATGGCATTATAATTAATGACCAAACCTTGTTGCTTGCCTGATTTCTTCACGTATGGTTTAATGGCCCATAACCATATGTATTGCCAGGTTCTATTTTCGCATGTCCCAGACATACATTCTGTATAGAACCGTGCCCTTGTGCCCTTATTAAGGCAATGATGCTTTGGAACTGTTATTATTCAGGTGTGTGCAACATCATAAATTGATCTTTCTGCTATAAACGAAAAATAAAATGCGCTAAAACTCCTAGTTTAATGAATGTCTGACAAGTTAATCCCCATCTATTCTTTTCCTTGAAATGTCCCAATGTCACTGAAGAATGCTCAATTTTATATGTATTGAGTATCGGCAAATAGCAAATTGGGGCTATTAGAAAATATACTAAGAAGATAAAGTGTCACATTTTGAAAGATTATACTATGAGCTGTCGCGTTATCCTTGTAAATCGCTATCTGAAAAAGACTCTGTTTGTTAAGGCCCATATGTCATGTCAATCAATATTTACATTAACACTTCATTCCTTAACGATGTTTTTGTTTATCAATTTCATATAATATCTGTATAATGTGCAATGGCATTTCCCATCGCAATCGCGTGCATTTGTTCGATACTTCTGTCCTGTCATTGGGCGCAATAATACTAATATTTACTACGGACCTATTTTTTCAATCACATCGTAGTAAAATTATTGGCGACATGCAAAACTGTAATCCGTAGTAAAGCAGTTAAAACAAGGTGGGCAACGATAATTTGATTGATTTTAATATAGATGATTTCATGATGGATGAAACAGTTGAAGAAACGTTTGTGTTTAAAAAGGCTGTTAAATGTCACGAAAATGCAAAAACAGTTAGTTCAAAATAACCTCTATAACGGGTGCTTGTATGACGTCATGAGTGATGCGATTGAATTTTTTTTTACATAAAGCTCATTTCGGGCCGCAACATAACTCGGCAGCTGCATTTTGTTTCGACGCCATTTTTTGCAGTGTTCATTCGTTTTGAAAGTGTTGTTTTTTCGAAAATTGACTGGATTACTGGGATTATTTACACACAATACGTATTGGGTAATCAATTAATTACCTATACAGTCCTACTTTAACCATTCTTTGTTTTGATAACTAATTTAAGCCTGACAATTTTGTAAACATGTTATTGACAAAATGTACAGCATCCTCAGCATCAGAAAAAAAATATTTTAAATTTCTTTGTTCATTGCATACGACGTAATGGAATCATGTCCATATAAGTCGTAGGTTCTGAATAAAATCGACAGAAATAACTAAAGTTCGGAGGAGTTAGTCGTTTTAGACATAATTTAGTGCTTTTAATAGTCAAAATAATTGCAGAAAAAACTATTTAGAAAACACATCAGCTTGCCAGGAAAAGACAACTCAGTAGAAAATATGTAAGTTATAGTTGGTTTATTTCATGTTTTTTTATTTGTATGCAGCTACATTATATATGCTAAAATATGTTTTTTATGCAAAAGTTTGCATCGTTGACCAACTTTCGGTCAGAAACCAGGTCGCTCAGCCTTCATTGTTATGATGCGGGCCCTGATAGCGCATATGTAAAACAAAAAACCGGGCATTAACAGCACGTGAATATACTGAATAATGCATGTTTTCTACCGATAACCCCCGTTTTTGCGTTTGAATACACCACGATAACGGACCGAAAACACATATTTTATGCAATAATATGTATTTATAATATTTTGACCTTGAAAAGGACTCCGCCCATTTTGAACAGCCCCATTGCATACCATACCCAAATAAAATGCAACATGTCCAATTTTAATCCTTAAATAGCTGACAAGCCTCTGCTTTATAGGCGTGGTTCAACAGCAGGCATCATTCCACAACTAAGCTTGGCGATTGTAGCAAAGGGTAGTATTAGCCCAGATAACTTCCTTGGTAGAAGTTTTAAACATATATACCTTTATCCAGCAGTTTAAGGGCATTTATATCAACTTATGATACAACGAATGTGTTCGCATTAACTTTGTGTTATCAAAACATAATTATGAATTATTTAAGTCATATCCAATACCCGTTCCTGTCTTATATTTTAGTTATATAGTGTACACTAAAAAAGACAGAAGTACGAGCACACAATTACTCAAAAAGCAACAAATATATGAATAGAACATCTCAAATATTGATGATATTTTATAATAAGCTTTTAAATAGCATACAGATATGTGTAGTGTATTTGAAATTGTTGACTGTTTTGCAAGTTTGGCCCGATATCACTTCCAACTCAAACATCAGAGTACTGGGCTGGGACAAATTTCAACGACATCATATAAGTTGGCGCACTTGGAGCAGACAATACAAACACTCAGAATTGTATTGGGGCTCAAACTTGTTTATATATATCACACATGTCCAAACATGTATCAACACTTTCTGAATTAAACATACAAGCTTCATCAGAGCATGCTTCGACTTCAAAAAACAACACAAATTTAAAAAATCATAATCATAACAATCATGGAATCGCAAAACATATAACTTTAAGATATATCTTGATATATAGTCTTATTAAGAATCAAAAGAATCAATAATAAGTTCGAAAAATATAAATGTTCTAAACCTTTTGGTATTCAAATGTCTAAATCGATATTCGAATATTCGGTATTTTTTGTTGAATCAATAAAATAATAAGCCTTTTGTGTACAACTGTGCTGTAATTTATTTAGCTCGTTCGTCTTGATGACAATACACATTACATGCACCATATGTCAATTGGGTACATATCGTCGTGTAGCACAATAACTGGCTGTTAGACTAGTGACATAAATCAAATTTCAATTATGTTGGTACATTTAATTTACCATGACAATTAAAGGCTTAAGGAATCGGCTGTCACCCAAATGTTATTTTTGTCTTGGCTGCCAAATAAGCTGTACAGTATCGCTCAAATCGCCGTGACGATATGAATGGCATGCACTTGTTATTTACTTGCTTCGATATAACGTTTGTGCTTTATAATGTTACCCTATAACATATTGTTTTAGGATATACTTTCTGTTTTATTGTACAATAAATAAGTCAGAATCCAAGTTTGTTTTCATTTTATTTTTTTTGCTATATAGTTCCCGAGTTGGATTAGTTTTGTCCATAGTTATATTAAGAAAAGGTCAAACCAAGAACAATGCTGCAAGTCCTACGGAACGACCAACCGCGAAATTTAGAGGCTATTTATACGAAATACAGGCTCCGTCGCGGGGACCGGTTACGACAAAGAAGGGTCACAAGCTCTGGCTATTACTACAGCCATTCAACTATGCCTACTATTTGAATGGAAAAAAACGAATATATTACAGGACAAAATAAATCCTGTAAATACAAAAATCAGGAGTAAAAATATAACCCTTAGATTGTCAAAAAATACCAATATTTTATTGTCTGCTCTCTCTCTATATATAAATGTTTAAGGTAAAATAATGGTTCTAATATATATTTATGTTTAAATTTCCTTCATCAAATTCATTTGTTATTTATGTTCAACCTGAGTGTTGCTTATATATGACAAGATACACAGTCATCTCAAAAAAGCCAACATTATTTTATGATACCGAACAATTCTAAGACTGTTACTTTCAATTTGGTAACCATATGTTTTCATTTAATACCCTACGTAAAAACAATCTTAACAGTGATATTTGATAATATCGTTTTGACTTCATTTTGTTAGCAAAGTGTCTGGCTAATACGGACTAACCAATAGCAATACACCCAGTGCTTGTATTGTACGGCCTATGAAGTCAGTGAAGTCAGTGGGCAAAAATGCAGACGAACTTGAGGAGTGTGGTATAATGATAAAATACATCCCTCTAATAAGATCACCCCTTCGCATAATTAGTAATGATTAATCAATTTTCATTTCAAAAAGAGGGCCTTCCAAGCAGGCAACATTTTTAATTTAAGACTTTCTTGTTTAATATACTAGTAAGTATAACCCTAAATGTTACAAAAATTTCCAATGAAGTTTTTGATTTATATGCCGCACATATTATTCAGCCAGTTAAAATCGGGCTGTGATCGGAGCAGGGCTTGGAACAAAGCTTACCTCTAACGCAGATATCATTTTCTGTAATGAATCCAATACAACATTTTGTCACGTGGGTTGTGCTGATTATGCTGTGATACTTCGGCTCAGATTGAGACACAATTCTGTAACACATGTTTACATGCAAGCATCAGAATAACTGAATGAATGGAGAAATTGACTACCCGGATAAGATCCGCATCCTTTGCTGTACGCATTACTGTACAATACCGTCAACTTTTGTTGACTGTTGTTGTCACACATTTTTTACTGTTCATATTTGTCTCAAACTTCAACAGCTAACATGAAGTAGGTGTTATGATGGTGCACACCTTATGCCTTGTCCGAATGTGAAATCATGTCGTGCAAAATTAATGCCCATTCCATTGAAAACGTCGTTTTTCATTTAAGCTTTTGAAACTATTTTCATCGATAAAGATTATAAATGTTCTATTTTGTTTTGTTTTGGGTGAAGACAGCTGTTTAAATAATTGTTAGACGTTTGTCTTTTATTTTCGGTATTTACTCCAGTTTCTATTCAAAACTAGTTTACAGTTAATTATGTTTTATTAAATAATCTTATCTGGTTAAAACATTCAATAAATGATTATGTCAAATATATTTCCAAACAGGACAGATTCACAGTTTGCTAAGTTAATATTTTAATACATGCAATTTTTAAAACGTTATTGGTAAAAGTTTGAGTCAAACCTTATTTGTGACATAAATTTGCAATTAATTGGTTAATTTAGAAACTTGAAAAGGTGATAATGAATACTTCCAATTCTCCTGTTTATAGTGTGTGTGTGGGGGGGGGGGGGGTTCTCACTGTATTTCCAGTCTGTGTAGTAATTAAAAAGCATGTCTGTCTTATCATCGATAAATGTGTGTGATAGGATATAAATATCATCTACGTATTTTTTAAGATTTTGGACACAATCAAAAGAATATATCGATAAACTTGAAAATAACAATTATGTCAGTGTATTTCACATTTCACTTGATAAATTGTATTGTCATTCTAGGGTGACGTGAGCTCTCAAGATCTACGGTGAATATGATGGTTATGAAAGTTTAAAGAAAATTTGAAAAATGTGAGAAACTCTCCTTCAAGTACATGTAGAAAAAACTACCATATTCAGTTATTCAGTAAAAAGAATTCAATGTTGTCTTACGCTACCACGTTATTCCTCCAGGACATTGTGCAATTGAACCTACCTTGTTTTTTCTTTACATTTATTGTTAATCATGTCGATCAGTTTTCCGATAAAGTCACAAGATGGTTTGTAGCTCACTAGGCGATAGACCATGACATTTTTTTTCACACTCTCAACCGCTCTGAAATAATTTTCGGAAATCCTTAGAAATAAGTGTGCTTACGTTCTAAGTAGTTTACATGGTCAAGTTATTTTAATTAGAGACTATAACTGAATAATTGTTTGCTGAATTACATTGATAAAAGGCAAAAAAAAACACACTTTAAATATGCTTTACTCTCACATGAGCATACGTGTTAAAGAGCATACAGTCAACTAATTACGCTCAGCTTTGCCAAAAAAAACAAAACATTTTGGTTCATAGCGGCATCGTTCTCTGACATTGTTCGGGTAAACTAGTATTTTGCTTTACACCTAAAAAATCTTTAAAATACAAGCTCTAAGATTATTTCAGACATTCTAATGCATAGGATTTCGGAGATATTGTGTGCATATCTGTCTTCAGACTGATACATTTATTTGTTAACATTAAGTACCTACAGATGTGTATGATAGTACCGTTCGATAAAAGTGTAATTAGAAGCGCCGTGTGCGCAACCTTCCTGGTCTCCTGCCCCGAAGCCGCCGTTCATCTGTGCCACTGCCAGCAAAATCACTATCTTTCGAAAATATATTAAATCCATACAACTTTCTTTAACATCAATACGAACAAGCCGAACAGTTTACATTTCCTAAGCTGTTGATCCTATGTTTGTAAATAGTTTAAAGTTCATAGATCCTTGATGCTATTTCGTTGATATAAAGAAAACACTTGACAAAACATAACATCCATTTCCTTTTTTAAGTAAGCATACACGATTTAAATGTCACTGAATCTACATTTTAAAGCTATTATTTAAAAAAACTAAAAAGGAAGGAAACACTTAGGGCCTAACTTAAGTAAACCGTACTCTATAATTAATTTTGTATGTCTTGTGCTCTAATATTATCAAACATAGCAATTTATTTTGGCAAAAAGTTACAGAAATATAATGCAATATTTGTATATATGAAACATAAAATATATTTATTCCGGATTTAATGCTGAGAACAAGCTTGTTAGCCAGGCAATAGTGAAAGTTTATGCATTTTTATTTCAATAGAATTCAAAAAGATGTGATCGTTCATTTTTGGTGTCAATCATGAAGTTTGGTCATTTATTGACCATATTAATTATCAGTATTACATTTCGATTGATATCAAAGTTAATATTGGGTCTGACACCAGGCATCAATTAAGGAATGAATTTCGGGATTAATGTCATTATCGGGGTATGAACGCAATTGGGATGGTCAAAGTGTGTGGAGTCCGAAGCTCCCACCCAATCTCCCAAGTGCAATTCTGTTTTCACTGCGAGTATGTAGGCTGTTGTTTTTCCAAACATATTGATAACAATATTTTAAAACCTATGTCTCATTGATAGCGTATAAAGGTATTTGATCAGAAGTTTTACAGTACAGTTTAATTTTGTATTTGAAAGTTATCTATTCATTAAAGCATTTAATAACTGGCGTTGTGGCTTCATTAACTTTTATTTCACACCTACTTTATCATATTTTAAGGATCATTACGATTCAATTAATGATAAATTGTGTGTCAATAGTATTTTTTGAAATAATTATATGAATTGTATGCTTTACAGTGGTTTATAGACATGTATGAATGACTTTTATAAAAGCATCATTTTATATGCACGGTTTTATCAATTGAAAGTATCAAATTGTTGTTATTCACTGTTTCGATTTGGTTTTGTGAACCATAATAAAACAAATTCTGTGTTCTAACATGAGTGAGCTACATTTGAAGGGAATTTTAATATTTTTTCTCTTACGCTTACATTCAAAGTCAATTTCATCGGCATACATCGGACAATGAGGAAAAAATAATAACCTGTGATATCATTTCTTACATCGTTTTTGAAATATTGAATAATTAAATACAATTTTGTATGAAACAGCGAGAAATCAATATTATTCCACTGATACATATTACGTATCTTATAACATTTTATTTCTCAGACTAGTAAAACAACGTACATATGAAATACTTGCGCAACCTGAATTCTATTCAAGCGATGCTTATGTAAGAATCATTTGAAAGCATAATTACATTATATGGCATGCATTCAATTGCAAACAAACAAAAGAACTACTGAATTCAACATGTGCCAGAGTGTTTTAGCGATATCAAACTACATTATAATTGAGGGCTAAACGCAAAGGTTAGTGCAATACAGATCGTCAATATCCTAGTCCGATACACTTCAACAGTACCTTATCATTATAATTAAGCAATTAATAATTATCTCATCAGATAGGAAAACAACTTAATTGGTTATAAATACTGTTAGCAAAGAATCAGGTTGATTTAAAGGGGCATATTAGCATGGGTTACTATAGTAAGAAATCTCTGGAAATATATGTTTGGCAAATGTACTTACACAAGACATAAAGTCTTTAGTTAATACTCTGCTACCAGTATGAAACTTACATTTATAAATGAGATATTCTTAGAATATACGTCGGAGTTATTTTCAAGGTTTGTGACCATGTACTTTATGAGCAGTGAAGTTTAGATCAAGATCAACTTCAAAATCGTATACATGTATATATATAAAAAAAATGACCATTTGGAATAGCGTTATTGTTATACAAAGCATCAAATAAGACCATTTTTGTTCATAATTAGGCCAAAAAAAAATGTTTGTTTAGGGTAACCTTCCCAATATTTCTAGGTAGGGTAGGTCGGGATTTTTTTTTTTTTCAAAATCTGTCGTAAGTTCAGAGTGTTTTCTTGCACATGGCAGTCTTTCCTACATTACTGTCATTGCCTGACTTTGTTTTATCATATAAACAATAATTCTGAATAAAAAATCTGCATTTATCCGCCCTTCGTAACTCTCATTTCGCTAACGAATATTTTTTTGGCTCAGAAACGGAAAAAAATAGTTAGGGTCGGTGCATTTTATAGGTAGGGTCGGGTTACCCGAAACAGACATATTTTTATTTTAGGCACTAGCAGAAATAAGCCTTGAACCAAGTGTCTTGTAGTATGGACCTTCTATCCCCTATAAACGACTATAATAATTATGAATTATATTAAAGAATGGTCCAATTGGGACTTTAAATCACCTTAGTAGGAGAATGCATCTCATGTTTAGGAGATACTGTCTCTTTATAAGGACTTAATTTATCTTAATCCGGACTTCGTATCCAAAACTTAAGAGATAGCATTTCCTAATAAGAATTTAGTGTCTTCTCATTTTGACTTAATATAAGAGATTATATATCATATTTTCTCGTAATAAGGACTTGGTGTATCCTAATAAGGACTAAGTGCTTCCTAATTACAAAATTACAATTTCATTAAGAAGACTTAGCATATGTTAATAAGCACTTAGTATATCCTTATGAGGCTAACTATCATCTAGATATCACTTTGTTTCTCCTAAGTTACAAGAAGTGACATTAGTTCGCTTCCATATTAAATTATATACTCGTATTTTTAAAAAGCGCGTAACATATACTTCATTGTGCTTCGTATTTGTATTTGGGGCTGTTTGGGTTGTGATTTGCTGTCAAAATTAAAGATCCAACAAACTGTCATAAAATAATTTTAAGAAATCTTGTTGATTAGTTTAACTTTATTTCGTTTGCAATTAAGAACAATGGTCAATGTAACAACACAAATGTAGATTATGTAGCTATATTTGCTCGTAAACTTTAACACCACCAGGGACAACATCAAATCATTATTGCCGGAACCTTCATCGAAGCTTATTAAAGCGTTAATTTTTCATATTAATAATGAAACGCCATATACAATGGTATACGACTAGTAGTAGTATTGCATTTTAGGATAAACTTGGATATTTATTAAAATTTACCTCTCTGACTTGGATTCTTCGAAACTACACAGTCCGTGTTTCCAAACAAGATATAAAATGTAAGTATTGTATAACTTTTCCTTTATTTAAGACTTGTTTTCGAATGATATATTTAAATATAATATTCATGAGGTTGGTTGACTTCATTTCATAGATATTGTTTTAATTTACATAACATATGTGAAACTTCATTATACCTCGAGATTTGTAATAATGAATTAGATATAGAATAGAATATTAGAAGTACCTCCATGATTTCTTTCTTGTTTGAATGAACACGGTGTAACATGCCACGTAGATGGAGACTTTACCACTGTGCAATACACGACATAGGCGGTATTTAAGTGTAGCATGTAACATGTACGGACATTATAACACTGTCTGACATATTCTGGTTACTCTAACACTGTGTGACTTGTAACATTGACGACCATTTAAACATTATATCGCATGTAAGATAGACGGGTGTTCTTACGTGCTGTTACTGGTAACATGCACGGGGATTTAATCACTGTTTATCATACAACATACTCGGGGATTCAAAAAGTTGAAAGGCATTTAAACAATATTCCATAAAAATATGTAATCTCCTCGACATTATTTCAGAAACTACATATTCAGTTACATAAGTAACAACATACCGACATCATACGTGAAACAATGTCACATACTGATCTCAATTTTCTGAAAACAGTTTCATGAGAGTATTCTTCCACTCATGAAAAAAAAAACAGTATCAAATTGATGTAGTTATCTTTCCGTGTTAAAAATGGCAAGGTTATATTATTGGTTTCAAATAAACAATAAAACCAGAAAATAAATTGCGTATAACTACAGTGTTAATTTAAAACAAAAATGTTATCTTTACCAGCATAAATTGTTATTGTGCAAAATACCTCGAGGTAATGTAAATTACACACGCGTTATCTGCACAATCATAAGACATTTTAGTGGTTTATTGATATAATCGTAATATGACATTCCTCTTTCATCAAGCAATATGACACGATTTTATTTGTTTTAGCACTCTGTGTGTCTTATTGTTTGTATAAAAGGTTTTCAATGTGTACTAACATGTTATAAGTAACGCTATATACACCAATGTTGGCGGTTCGAATAATAAGTATACACCAATTTGTTCCGTTTGAATTATGAGAAATACTTCACAGAACTTAAAAGAAATGATTTACCAACGTTTTACCTTATAAACGTTCATTATTCATAAAAGAAATAGTAGGGAGACAAACTATGGAAAACAACAAAGGATATCGCCCGTAACTCACTTATACACCCGCTCCCAGAGCGTAAACAAAACTCATTTTGTGGCGTTTTGCTTAAGCTTTTGGAAAATTATACCAATTACAATTGCCTTGGGGCTAGGGCAGGGTCAATTGAAACCTTTATGTCTATAAAGGATATATTTCTTACGTCGTCAATAACGAAATGCCAAACATGTAAATAGTCAGTAATAAAGAACATATTTTAATCTGTTTCCAATATATCTACGATGTTTAAACATAAATATGTATTTTTTTAACAAATGGAAAGCGTATTTCTTTTTTTGGATTATAAATCGCTTCATTACTACGAACGATTTTCAGCTGTTAAAAGCATGCCATTGATATTTTCAAGATATTTTTTGAAGATTTCAAACATTTGACAAGACCGGTTTTGGGGATATTCAAACATTTTCCTTGTATATTTCAGTTATTATATGCCTTTATACATTTGACTGCTTATGAATGGACTTACATGAACGCTCTAGTTAAATATGTTTTCAATTTTAATAACTTGAAAACACCAAACCGTTTTACGTTCAATTTCCTCATCATAGAAACAAGCTTTTACATTAAAAAATAGCAGATACTGTGTATGTAATGTACACGGTTTATTTTCAATTTGTTTATTGATTGACGTGATTTGACTTGATTTCTATTTTTCAGTATATTTATATTTTTTTTATTATAAATATGATTACCATTATAATCATTATTATATCAAAAAGGAATACATCAATAATTATTATGAAAAATGCGCTAATAAATGGGTCGTATTGTGGTGATTTGTGTTCTCATCGGATGATTCGCGATACCTACTCTACTGTTTAAGGGGTTCGGCAGTACCTGGTATGGGATTGTTGTTTATCACAGAACTAAGTACACTGCGACTAATTTTAATACACATCTAGGTAAGTCATATTCTCACTTTGTTTTATAACCTACTATTAAACTAAACAAAGGATAGCCTGGCTATATACAAATGACAAATAT